>NC_090311.1:14553333-14907500 GCF_039906515.1 Pseudorca crassidens | reverse complement strand
AGAATTAAATCACTGTCTCAGCTTACCTGCTTAAGAAAACTTGCACCTGCATGGTAAGTTGCATCTTAAGGCCTTGGCCCTAGCTGAAGCCCATTGATCTGCATCTTCATTTGTTAGGTTGCCCCATCAATTGTTCTAGCCTTAAGGAAGTGGAGGGAATAAAGATAATATTATGTCCTTTATCTTCACCTTTAAATTTTCAACTTGTTCAGAATTCCAGGTAGATAAGAAGGGGCTTATTGGAAACCTTAACAGAGACCCCAACAGTTCAAAAGATTTATTGTTGATTGCTAGATAAGTCTCCATTTCTAGAGAAAGGGCTCTAATAAGATAATAAAGGGTTCAATTTATCTTCCTTAATCCATTAAAAATTTTCATCAACCAGGAAATAAATGCCTTGATTATAAAATTTTGAGATTTATGGGAAAATTGGTAGAAGGGACATATATTGTATTAGAATGAAGGGGATTTATAGCTTAAGTTTTTAAGTGCTAAGTATATAGAATATATTTGGTAAGAGTTAAAATATATTTGGTGTAGGGAAAATAATTATATAGTTAGATACATTTTGTTAGTATGAATATACTGTAAGCCAGTAAATTCAGGAGAACATGTACCAGCCCGTAGGTGAAGCAGATAAGATACATAGGAAGGAATACAAAGTTCTTGGGGGTGTTCTTGGGATCAGGATATTGAATGAGCCAGGAAAGCTGTTGAGTCATCATTGGTGAGGTACTGGCTAAGACTGAAGTGTGCCAGGACCTTTCTCAGTTACCCCAAGTTTGGGACCCACTCCTCATATTAATACAATGTACAAAAATTATGATTCAACGATATATGATCCAAAAAGCTGCACTTCAGGCGAAGGTCTAGGGAGGATATGTTTTGGAACAATTTTTACAGTGGACAAAGGATGATTTCACAAGGTTTGAAAATAAGAGTGTTCCTAGTCTGCTAGCTGGGGAATTTCTTAGGTACCATAGATCTATTTTCTCCCAGTGTAGATATGTGGATACAGGCTGTAAAAATAAACCAGATGTTTCTTATTTGGTCTATCTTTCTACATCACTATATAGAGGAAATTCTGGAGTAGAAAAAGCAAAAGTCATTCTCTTGATTGAATCTCTTGGTCATTCTCTTGATTGACCTTGGATTACTAGCAAGTAAGGCACCTCACTGTCTTATTGTTATCTTTGCCATCAAATGGTGTTGACCTGGTCAAGGGAATGGAATAGGGGCTCAACACAAATGACAATATGGGGAAGGATAACTGTTAGTTACGTTGGAAGTTCAAAGGATCAAAGAGGATTCTGCACTGAAGGAAAAATAGGTTAAAACAGTAGCAACAACAATAAAATATGAAAAATTAAACAAATACAATGTGAAGTTTTGAATTTAGATTTAAAAATTCACGCATATTAAGTAGGGCACACTTGTTTTGATCAAAGTTCATGTGAGAAAGACCTGAAATTGTTGACTGATTCCAACAACAGTGTGATTCTAAAAATAAAACAAACAAAAAAATTTTTTAAAAGAGGAAAAAAAGGCATGTTAATTTAGAATACATTGAGGGAGACTTCTACCATATTCTACAGTAGTCAGATCACATCTAGAATCTTGTGTTCACTCTACATTTTAAGAAGGGCGTTGAAAAACTAAATGTTGAAAACCACGTTACATGAGAAACTTTTTCCTATTTCTGAGACTAAGGTAAACTCCTTGAGGACAGGACTATGTTTCATATTTCTTAAACACAAGAGCCTGACCCTCTTCCCAGAACATTGGAGTATTCCTTAAATGTCTGTTGCATAAATAATGAATGAAAAATTTACAATATTGGAATTGTTTATTTGAATATGTGAGAAAAGTTTCAAATATATAATATGTATTTAAAGGAATTTTAGTAAATGAGATTAGAAGTATATTTAATGGTCCAAAAAGATCCCAAGAGTATAAATTTTTTGTTCAGTATAATGAACTTTCTAATGTTATAAGCCTTTGGGGAAAAAATACCATCTGCATAAAAAGTGGTTCTTTTGCTAGATATATTCGAGGGTGCTAGATAACCATCTGTCAGAAAAGTCATAGCACTTTTGATCCCACTTTAATGGGAAATTTGGACCAGGTAACATTTAGGATTCCTTCCAGCTCTGATAATGAGTTATTCCAATGAATCTGTTATGACCACCGATTTTCTTACATTCTGATATTTGTGGTTTAACACACCATTCCACACACGTAGGAAAGCCAGTTTATACCAGTCGTGAGTCATCGTGAGTCAAACTGCCCTTTGCATTTAAAAAATTCAAATGATTGAAATTAGTTTGTTAAAAAATTTCTATCATATATACTTTCACAAAAAATTGAAAACAAATAATACTGCATATTAATATATCACACTGATTAGTCATTGAGCATCATAGGTATCTTCCAATAGATACTTAAAAAATTATAGGAAGTAGATGTCTTATTTCACAAAGAAATATATTACAAAAGAACCATTTTTAGAGTTTCTCAGTATAGAACTGAAAATGACTCCATTAGCTAATAGCAAAATAATCACATTTTCCTTAAAGGAAAAAAATATTTTAAAAATAATGATTAAGGGGTTCCCTGGTGGCGCAGTGGTTGAGAGTTCGCCTGCCGATGCAGGGGACATGGGTTCGTGCCCCGGGTTCGCAAAGATCCCACATGCCGCAGAGCGGCTGGGCCCGTGAGCCATGGCCGCTGAGCCTGCACGTCCAGAGCCTGTGCTCCACAACGGGAGAGGCCACAACAGTGAGAGGTCCGCGTACTGCAAAAAAAAAATAATAATAATAATAATGATTAAGAGGAAAATGCCAGTGTTTGAGTCATTTATGTCTCCAGGAAGATTTAAGTACCTCTTGAAAAACTTCACAATTATTGTCACAAACTACTTAAATGTTCAACATGAACTCCTTATACACTAAATGGAAAAGCTAACTGGATTCTGTTGCATTTAAAATTTCTTAACCTAGAAGTGAGCATGTTGGGGTTGAGAATTGAATTTTGAGCTTTGTATTGATTCCCAGAATCAGGGAGAAAAAAATCTTTCTTTAGTAAATTAATTCTTAAAGGGGGGGAAAAAGCTACTGAAGGATTGCTCTGAGCTTTACTGTAACAGGAGCCTCCAGTCATAAATTACTGGCACACAAGCAAGAGTCGATGTGTCGTTTCTATTGTAATCAGCTGCTTTTATATTTCCACCCGTCAAGGCTGACTTGATCATGCTGTGAACCTCTTGGATGTCAAAGTCATTCATTTGCTCTTCTTCATGAGAGTAGGATAGGTATTTCTCTTTCAACTTAGGCCTCTAACTTGGGGAAATAATATATTCAACAATATGACTATGGGGATATTCTATGTGAGAAGAATTTTTAAGTGCAAGTTCAAAATTTGAAATTATTTAGCTTCCCATTTTTGCTCTTTAA
The DNA here is from genome assembly GCF_039906515.1 of Pseudorca crassidens. NCBI lineage: Eukaryota > Metazoa > Chordata > Mammalia > Artiodactyla > Delphinidae > Pseudorca > Pseudorca crassidens. Next base: position 14,904,048 of record NC_090311.1, on the reverse strand, counting down.
GGACTAATATGTATTAAACATCCATTCTGGAGATCTAGCTTTTAAATGACCTTTTCAGTACTCATCCTTTGCTCATTTTGATTTGCTCAGATAAATTACAACCACCTGGCCTTTTGTATTAAAGAAGGTTACACAAAATTGACCTTTTGATACTTATTGGGAGAGCTAGTTTCATTGTATTTGAGATTAACTGCTGTTGCTGTTTTCTGGTTATATCCTAAATAACTTTATTTGAGGATGGTAAAGCCTATTTCTTTTGCCTGTTTGTTCCAGGCTACTTCTAATACCGTAAGAATGGACTCGGAGCAATACAAAGAGAAATGGTGTTTAAAAAAAATAATGAACCTGATTTATTTGGATCCTTTTATGCCTGATGATATATATGTGTTATTTCAATTTCTCTTAACCTTGATAAAGCCAAAATTATCCTTTCACCATCTGCTCCTTGCCACCTTGCTTAATAAAACTCAGCCCTCTTTCTTTTTCTTGAACACTTTAGGCTCAGACCTATAAGTCTGAGGAACTCCAGAACTTTGCACTTGCTCATTCCTCTGCCTGAAATATTCTTTTCTGGCTTTATTTGTTCTTGTTCCATTCACCTAATATTCCACTTTTTCCCCTACGTTTTGTGGTCTCTGTTTAGTTAGGGTGGGTTCTGTGACTACTTATGGAAAATGATATACATCACTTCTGCTGTGAGACATTGAAAAGTCCATGCAAGATTCACTAGTCTCTTTTCTGCCTTTACACTTAAGGAATCTCTGAGTTGAAATGGTAGAGCCTCAAGACTGGAGCAGTCTATATTGCTGAGTTACCAGATGGGAAGTTACCTGGACCTATAGAAAATTTTGTGTGAGCAAGAAATACTATTTTCTGTGTTAAACTGAGTTTTGAGAAGGCATGCCTACTCTGACTGAATATTCAAGGTTTCAGGTCAAATATCATTTCCTAGGAGACCTTCTGTAATCCCCCTATCTAAAGCACTTTCTCTCTCCACTATCTCTCTTTCTCCCAACCCTATATGTTTTCTGTAGTGATTTTTTTCTTTAATTTTTTCATTTTTTTGTGTATGTATATGTTGAACAAACAAGACTTCTATATGCTGTTAATTATGCTTTTAAGTGCCCAGAGTAATCTTTAAAATTGTCAACAAGCATTTCATTTTTTGACTTTTTGCTTTAATGTCAAAAAGTGCAAACAAAACAAAATACTGTCTCACAAAGCACTGTTGAATTTTCCATTGCTCGTTAGAAAGGATGGTCGTGTATGAAGCAATAACTGAATTTTTGACTCTTCTAGATGAATCCATTCTGCATGATTTCTTTCATCCAGAAGTGAGATCATCTTTGGCAAAGTCTAAATCTGTGATGCCATCTCTGTCAACAAAGAAAGAATTAAGAATCCAAATTTTAATTTTAAAATCGCCTGAAGTAACCTTCAAAAATTTTTCCAATATTTTTACATATCTTCAGGTTTTAGCCCACTAAGAAATAGATAAGGATTTGTTGCTTTCAAATCCAGGCTACTTAAATAATTCCTCCAAATCAGAATGTTCCCCTAGTTGTCTACCTCCAGTCTCCTGATAGATGGTCCAGAAGAGTCCCTGATATTTTTTTAATAGCATGGAAACGCTTGCTAAATAGAAACAAGAGTCACCTCATATATTCATTCCTAGAAAAGTGTCTGGAGCACAGTAGGAGCTCAGTAAAAATTTTTCCAGTGAATGAATGATCACAGCCAAACTTAGGCACCAAGTAAGTCAAGAGATCCCTATTGAATTGTTCTAAGAATAGGAATTTATTTGTTTATTTATTTAGAGTGAAAGAAAGGGAAGGGGAGAGGAGGGAAGGGAAGAGAAGAGAAGGAATGAAAAATCTACCTAGAGTTTTGGTCTAAACTCTTCAAGATTCACTCTTTGGAATGCCAAGTAAAGAAGAATTTCAGCATCTGCGTCTGTTCCTTAGTGAAATTTCTTGATAACACTTGACTGAGAATTGTTTTCTTATTGCTAATGCATGAAGAGATGTATCACATTATGTAACAGTCATGCTTGTTTTCTTATTAGTGAATTAAATATGTTGCCAAATATAAGATAAAAACAAGTATACACAAGTATATCGTTTGTAAAATCAAAGTTTTGCATGGAAAATCAACTCTTTACAATTATTAAGATACAAATGATTTTCTTTTGAAAAAATGTTCACAAGATGAAATTCTCCACTAATGCAGTCAACAGGCACACAGTTGATGAAAACCAGTAACTGACTATGCTGGGACAAGTTAGTATTTCATTTAGACTAAAGGGAAATGCTAAAACTGTGCATTCTTTCTTAATTTACTTAAAAATATTAAGAGAAATGTTGGCAAATGTTAGCAGTTTCTGGAGTGGGTGTGGTAATTTGGTAGGGATATTGTTTTACTTTTCTTTGTTTGCTACATATCACAAACCAGCTTGATATCTCCAAAGTGGTTTAACCAAGATCTAGTCAATGATATGAAGCTTAACTTATTGATAAGCAACCTTGTAGGATGCTGCAAGATACAGCTTTTTGTATTAAGAAAAATTCCGATTTTGCAAAGTTCCATCCTTTTAAAATTAAACGTACTTTCCATGAAGACTTATAGTGATTGATATGTATAAACAGTTGTCAGATGTTCTTTCCATTTTCTTGGCTTCAAACTTGAACTGGGAAGACTTATGCCATGTAAGAAGTATGGTTTTGGCTTCCATGATGTTCAATTAATAATGCATAACCATGAATACATGAGGATAAGGAAGATCTGTCATACTTCCTTTTCTTTGACATTGCCTAAATTAACCTAAACAAAGGCAGCCCATACTTAAAATGCCCATACTTATAAGTTGGATATATCTTCCTTAACTCCTGTCAGTAGAAAGCTTTTAAGACCTTATTGTATGCAAATGATGGTGATACTGTTTGGCCATATGGTTTGTGCCACTCTCCTCTTGATAATATTAACAATTTTTAGAGTTCCCTGAGACTTATTTTACATGCACATTATGATCTAATATCAGTATGAAAGGCTGATATCTTGTAGACACAAAATAATTCAGTCTAGGGTATAGGTGACGTTGCACATACAACTGCTTAAACCCCAAAGTTTGAGAAACACTGAGCTAGACAAAGGGAAGAAATAAAAGGAAACTTTAGAAATATATGTTTGAGCTTCGGACCCATTCTGCCTTTAAGATAATTTTCAAGTTCTTATGCAGCAAATAGGGATGTGGAGGGAATTCTAAAGTAGCCTTGCTTGCATTTAGAATTTACTCAATTCCTTTTTATTTTTAAGCATGAATATATGCTGATAGATTTCTTTGTTAAAAGAATTTAATAGTGGAGTTACATTTTGGTTCTGAATGAGGACCAATTAGCTTCTAAAGGCAGTACTAAGTTAAATTACTGAATCCACTGAAGTTGAAAAAAATTTTTTTGAAGTATCATCTATTACTGCCAGATTCATAGATTTTTCTAGTGCTCGTCTGTTTACTCTTTATAGGTCTGTGATCTACAGGTTGAAGAATCTAGAGGATCTATAAGCCCCTTCCGGATCTAAGAATCTGTGAAGGCTATGTCTTAGTCATATCAGTAATATGCTCAGTGTTATCCAAATGACAACAAAGACCTTCATTTGCTGGCATTATTTAATCCTTATCTTGGCCTTTTATATAAGATTTTTAGCTTTCATTTGAGTTTGAGTTACTTTGAATTATAATATATATAATTTTAGGAATATTCAAATATACACTTTCACACATAAATTGACATGAGTATGGGTTTTTTTTAATTTATTTTTTATACAGCAGGTTCTTATTAGATATCCATTTTATACACATCAGTGTATACATATCAATCCCAATCGCCCAATTCATCACACCACCACCACAACCACCACCCCATTGCTTTCCCCCCTTGCTGTCCATACGTTTGTTCTCTATATCTGTGTCTCAGTTTCTGCCCTGCAAACCAGTTCATCTGTACCATTTTTCTAGGTTCCACATATATGTGTTAATATACAATATTTGTTTTTCTCTTTCTGACTTACTTCACTGTGTATGACAGTCTCTAGATCCATCCACGTATCTACAAATGACCCAGTTTTGTTCCTTTTTATGGCTGAATAATATTCCATTGTATATATATGTACTACATGTTCTTTATCCATTTGTCTGTTAATGGGCATTTAGATTGCTCCCATGTCCTGGCTATTGTAAATAGTGCTGCAGTGAACATTGGGGTGCATGTGTCTTTTTGAATTATGGTTTTCTCTGGGTATATGCCCAGTAGTGGGATTGCTGGGTCATATGATAATTCTATTTTTAGTTTTTTAAGGAACCTCCATAGTGGCTGTATCAATTTACATTCCCACCAACAGTGCAAGAGGGTTCCCTTTTCTCCACACCCTTTCCAGCATTTGTTGTTTGTAGATTTTCTGATGATGCCCATTCTAACTGGCATGAGATGATACCTCATTGTAGTCCTGATTGGCATTTCTCTAATAATTAGTGATGTTGAGCAGCTTTTCATGTGCTTCTTGGCCATCTGTATGTCTCTTTGGAGAAATGTCTATTTAGGTCTTCTGCCCATTCTTTGATTGGGATATTTGTTTTGTTTTTGTTTTTGTTTTTGCGGTACGCGGGCCTCTCACCATTGTGGCCTCTCCCATTGCGGAGCACGCACAGGCTCAGCGGCCATGGCTCACGGGCCTAGCCGCTCCACAGCATGTGATGTCTTCCCAGACTGGGGCATGAACCCATGTCCCCTGCATCAGCAGGCAGACTCTCAACCACTGCGCCACCAGGGAAACCCTGTTTGTTTTTGATATTGAGCTGCATGAGCTCTTTATTTTTTTTGGAGATTAATCCTTTGTCCTTTGATTCATTTGCAAATATTTTCTCCCATTCTGAGGGTTGTCTTTTCGTCTTGTTTATGGTTTCCTTTGCTGTGCAAAAGCTTTTAACTTTCATTAGGTCCCATTTGTTTATTTTTTTTTTTATTTCCATTACCCTAGGACATGGATCAGAAAAGATCTTGCTGTGATTTATGTCAAAGAATGTTCTTCCTTTGTTTTCCTCTAAGAGTTTTATAATGTCCAGTCTTATATTTAGGTCTCTAATCCATTTTGAGTTTATTTTTGCGTATGGTGTTAGGGAGTGTCCTAATTTCATTCTTTTATATGTAGCTGTCCAGTTTTCCCAGCACCACTTATTGAAGGTACTGTCTTTTCTCCATGGTATATCCTTGCCTCCTTTGTCATACATTAGTTGACCATAGGTGCGTGGGTTTATCTCTGGGCTTTCTATCCTGTTCCATTGATCTATATTTCTGGTTTTGTGTCAGTACCATACTTTCTTGATTGCTGTAGTTTTGTAATATAGTCTGAAGTCTGGGAGTCTGTTTCCTACAGCTGTGTTTTTCTTTCTCAAGACTGCTTTGGCTATTCGGGGTCTTTTGTGTCTCCATACAAATGTTAAGATTTTTTGTTCTAGTTCTGTGAAAAATGCCATTGGTAATTTGATAGGGATTGCATTGAATCTGTAGATTGCTTTGGGTAGTATAGTCATTTTCACAATATTGATTCTTCCAATCCAAGAACATGGTATATCTCTCCATCTGTTTGTATCATCTTTAATTTCTTTCATCAGTGTCTTATAGTTTTCTGCATACAGGTCTTTTTTCTCCCTAGGTATTTGATTCTTCTTGTTACAATGGTAAATGGGAGTGTTTCCTTAATTTCTCTTCCAGATTCTTCATCATTAGTGTATAGGAATGCAAGATATTTCTGTGCATTAATTTTGTATCCTGCAACTTTACCAGATTCATTGATTAGCTCTAGTTGTGGCATCTTTAGGGCTCTCTATGTACAGTATCATGTCATCTGCAAACAGTGACAGTTTAACTTCTTCTTTTACAATTTGTATTCCTTTTATTTCTTTTTCTTCTCTGATTGCTGTGGCTAGGACATCCAAAACTATGTTGAATAATAGTGGTGAGAGTGGACATCCTTGCCTTGTTCCTGATCTCAGAGGAAATGCTTTCAGTTTTTCATCATTGAGAATGATGTTTGCTGTGGGTTTGTCATATATGGCCTTTATTATGTTGAGGTAGGATCCCTCTATGCCCACTTTCTGTAGAGTTTTTATCATAAATGGGTCTTGAATTTTGTCAAAAGCTTTTTCTACATCTACTGAGATGATCATATAGTTTTCATTCTTCAATTTGTTACTGTGGTGTATCAGATTGATTGATTTGAGTATATTGAAGAACCCTGGCACCCCTGGGATAAATCCCTCTTGATCATGGTGTATGATCCTTTTAATGTGTTGTTGGATTCTGTTTGCTAGTATTTTGCTAAGGATTTTTGCATCTGTATTCATCAGTGATATAGGTCTGTAATATTCTTTTTTTGTAGTATCTTTGTCTGGTTTTGGTATCAGGTTGATGGTGGCCTCATAGAATGAGTTTGGGAGTGTGCCTTCCCCTGCAATTTTTTGGAAGAGTTTGAGAAGGGTGGGTATTAGCTCTTCTCTAAATGTTTGATAGAATTCACCTGTGAAGCCATCTGGTCCTGGACTTTTGTTTGGTGGAAGATTTTTAATCATAGTTTCAATTTTATTACTTGTGATTGGTCTGTTTATATTTGCTATTTCTTCCTGGTTCAGTCTTGGAAGGTTATACCTTTCTAAGAATTTGTCCATTTCTTCCAGGTTGTCTATGTTATTGACATAGAGTAGCTTGTAGTACTCTCTTAGGATGCTTTGTATTTCTGTGGTGTCTATTGTAACTTTTCCTTTTTCATTTCTAATTGTATTGATTTGAGTCCTCTCCGTCTTTTTCTTGATGAGTCTGGCTAATGGTTTATCAATTTTGTTTATCTTCTCAAAGAACCAGCTTTTAGTTTTATTGATCTTTGTTACTGTTTTCTTTGTTTCTATTTCATTTATTTCTGCTCTGATTTTATGATTTCTTTCCTTCTACTAACTTCAGGTTTTGTTTATTCTTCTTTCTCTAGTTCCTTTAGGTGTAAGGTTAGATTATTTATTTGAGATTTTTCTTGTTTCTTGAGGTAGGCTTGTATTGCTATAAACTTCCCTCTTAGAACTGCTTTTTCTGCATCCCATAGGTTTTGGGTTGTCGTGTTTTCATTGTCATTTATGTCTAGATATTTTTTGATTTCCTCTTTGATTTCTTCAGTGATCTCTTGGTTATTTAGTAGTGTATTGTTTAGCCTCCATGTGTTTGTATTTTTCACAGATTTTTTCCTGTGATTGATATCTAGTCTCATAGCGTTGTGGTCAGAAAAGATACTTGATATGATTTCAATTTTCTTAAATTTACTGAGGCTTGATTTGTGGCCCAAGATATGATCTATCCTGAAAAATGTTCCATGAGCACTGGAGAAGAAAATGTAATCTGCTATTTTTGGATGGAATATCCTATAAATATCAATTAAATCTATCTGGTCTGTTGTGTCATTTAAAGCTTATGTTCCCTTATTAATTTTCTGTTCAGATGATCTGTCCATTGGTGTAAGTGAGATGTTAAAGTCCCCCACTATTATTGTGTTACTGTCAATTTCCTCTTTTAGAGCTGTTAGCAGTTGCCTTATGTATTGAGGTGCTCCTGTGTTGGGTGCATATATATTTATAATTGTTATATCTTCTTCTTGGATTGATCCCTTGATCATTATGTAGTGTCCTTCCTTGTCTCTTATAACAAAGTCTATTTTATCTGTTATGAGTATTGCTACTCCAGCTTTCTTTTGATTTCCATTTGCATGGAATATCTTTTTCCATCCCCTCACTTTCAGTCTGTACGGGTCCCTAGGTCTGAAGTGGGTCTCTTGTAGACAACATATATACGGGTCTTGTTTTTGTATCCATTCAGCAAGCCTGTGTCTTTTGGTTGGAGCATGTAATCCATTCATGTTTAAGGTAATTATCGATATGTATGTTCCTATTACCATTTTCTTAATTGTTATGGGTTTATTTTATTTTATTTTTTTTTGCGGTACGCGGGCCTCTCACTGCTGTGGCCTCTCCCGTTGCGGAGCACAGGCTCCGGACGCGCAGGCTCAGCGGCCGTGGCTCACGGGCCCAGCTGCTCCGCGGCATGTGGGATCTTCCCAGACCGGGGCACGAACCCATGTCCCCTGCATCGGCAGGCGGACTCGCAACCACTGCGCCACCAGGGAAGCCCTTATGGGTTTATTTTTGTAGGTCCTTTTCTTCTCTCATGTTTCCCACTTAGAGAAGTTCCTTTAGCATTTGTTGTACAGCTGGTTTTGTGGTGCTGAATTCTCTTAGCTTTTGCTTGTCTGTAAAGCTTTTGATTCCTCCATCGAATCTGAATGAGATCCTTGCCAGGTAGAGGAATCTTGGTTGTAGGTTCTTCCCTTTCATCACTTTAAATATATCATGCCACTCTCTTCTGGCCTGTAGAGTTCCTGCTGAGAAATCAGATGTTAACCTTATGGGAGTTCCCATGTATGTTATCTGTCGTTTTTCCCTTGCTGCCTTCAATAATTTTTCTTTGTCTTTAATTTTTGTCAATTTGATTAATATGTGTCTTGGTGTGTTTCTCCTTGGGTTTATCCTGCCTGGGACTCTTTGTGCTTCCTGGACTTGCATGGCTATTTCCTTTCCCATGTTAGGGAAGTTTTCATCTATAATCTCTTCAAATATTTTCTCAGGTCCTTTCTCTCTCTCTTCTCCTTCTGGGACCCTATAATGCAAATGTTGTTACGTTTAATGTTGTCCCAGAGGTCTCTTAGGCTGTCTTCATTTCTTTTCATTCTTTTTTCTTTATTCTGCTCTGCGACAGTGAATTCCACCATTCTGTATTCTAGGTCACTTATCCATTCTTCTGCCTCAGTTATTCTGCTATTGATTCCTTCTAGTGTATTTTGTTCATCTCTGTTTGTTTGTTCTTTAATTCTTCTAGGTCTTTGTTAAACATTTCTTGCATCTTCTCGATCTTTGCCTCCATTCTTTTTCCGAGGTCCTGGATCATCTTTGCTATCATTATTCTGAATTCTTTTTCTGGAAGGTTGCCTGTCTCCACTCTATTTCGTTGTTTTTCTGGGGTTTTATCTTGTTCCTTCATCTGGTACATAGCCCTCTGCCTTTTCATCTTGTCTGTCTCTGTGAATGTGGTTTTTGTTCCACAGGCTGCAGGATTGTAGTTTTCTTGTTTCTGCTGTCTGCCTTCTGGTGGACATGAGTAGGTTTTATACTGATATAATTTCTTAGCATTTATAGGGAATATAGTACTTTATATTTTGGAAGATTTTGAAAAATTTTCCATTATTCCTCTTTTCTTCCTCTGTGTGGTAGCAGGCTTGATAAGAGGAAAGGTAGGTTTTGTTTTTGACACATTACTGCTCAAACAACAACCCTGCGTACCTGAACAACCTGCCTTGAAAATCTGCTGTGGCCATTTGACAATTGAGGACACTTTGCTTTCAAACAATGAAGAAAAACTGAATAAGCTTGTGCCTTGCAGATTTAGTTATAAAATGATAGAATATCATGCTTTCCTAATTCACTGATGCAAAGAGATGTTGCCACTTCTCTGTATTTCCTCACACCATCCTAGCACCAAAAACCCAAAGTTGGTTTTTTACTTATATTCCTCTATGTTAAATGTGTTTGTGTTAATAATAGAAATAGTCTCATGAAATGTTGCTTAATCGCTAATTCAAACTCCTTGTAAATTTTATTATGTAAGCTCAGGAATAATGACTAAATCATTTTGATTGCTCCTTTTATACTTTTCAAAAATCTTAGGAATAATTGCTATTAAAATATGAATACATTATGATGACTTTGTGGCAGTTTTCTCATAATATTTACAGTATTGCAATAAAGTGCATGAAGAGAAATAAAAAACCTGATAGTGATTTCTTGCATCCACAAAATTGCCCATTCTAAAAAAATGAATATCCAGTTAGATTTGAGCATAAGACATAAATTCTAGAATATCGGAGGACATATATTTTTAAAGGTTTTTTCACAATTAAAATGTTTTATCAAAACTTGCCTTCAGGGCTTCCCTGGTGGTGCAGTGGTTGAGAGTCCGCCTGCAGATGCAGGGGACACGGGTTCGTGCCCTGGTCCGGGAGGATCCCACATGCCGCGAAGCGGCTGGACCCGTGAGCCATGGCCACTGAGCTTGCGCGTCCGGAGCCTGTGCTCCGCAATGGGAGAGGCCACAACAGTGAGAGGCCCGCATACTGCAAAAAAAAAAAAAACTTGCCTTCAATCCCATTCAGATGATATAGATTTCTATACTTTAAGTCAGTCCTTCATTGTTCATTCATCAAATACTCTTGACTACAAACTAAGTGCTGTGGGGAATAAAAAAACAAATATAAAATAGTTTTTGCCTTAAAGATTTCAGAAAAGCATGACGATTTAAAGAGATAGTGCCACTCTAATATCATAAATAATTTGTAGGTGAGATGATCACTTCAAACTTGGATGGAGTAGAAGGACATTTGGAGGTATGGGGGGAGGACAGATAGAACCTGGACACAGGAGGAAAGACATAGGAAGACAACTGGAAACAGAGGTAGTTACTGTTTTCTTTAGTGTGTGTGTTTTTAAGGATTATTATCTGAAATCCATTAGAGCTGTAGCCTTCGCAGTGGTTGGAAAGCTGATTAATATGAACTTTTGGGGAATGATACGATATTCGAAGTAGTAGTATTGCATGGAAGCATTTCATATATACATTTGATAGAATCAATGACCATTCCCAGTTGCCAAATTTAAGCATGGATTTTCATATTATTTTTAATTTCATGGTTTGTTTTGTAAGAGATTTTGAATAATAAAACAATTATTATAGATAACAAACATGACACTAAGAACATCCATGATTTTAAAATGTTCTGCACAACAATGTTTATGGCAACATGATTATGATCTGTTGTATTATGATCCATTTGTTCTTTTGGCCTTTTCTTTCTCCTAAAAAATTGGCAACTGCAGACTAGTTATAAAATAAATCATCTGTTATATGGCTTCTTATCTATATATAAAATGTCAAACTTCATTTTATATAAAAATCATAATCACAAAATAAGTTAATTTTTGAAAGTTCTTAAGGAAGTACTCTATATTTCCCCATAAGTTTTAGGCTGAGTTTTTATCATTCTTAGTCACAAATGGCAGAAAGTTCCAAATCTAGATTCATTTTACCACAGTCATGACATTTCCCAACTGTCTCATAAATCTGCAACGTTTGTTAAAAGGGAGACTAATAGAGCAAAATATGTCACTAGTGCCAAAGAAAATGGGCCTGTGGTAATTAGCGTGCCATCTTTAAAGACAAAATTGGTGCTTGAAATTTAACATAATAATTGTACCAATGAAGCGTTACTGAGTTCTCATAATGTGCTAGATTCTGTGTTGAGCGGTGCAAGTGCATTATCTTGTTAGTCCCAATCTTCTGATATTATCGCTATTCCCGTTTATAGAGAGGGGAAAAAAAGCCTTAGAAAAGTCTACAGAATTTGATGATGGTACAATAGGTAATGGGTGGGGAAGCTGGGATTCAAAACAAGTCCTCTGAGGTCTAGGTGTAGGCACTATTATTAGCCCAACTTTGCAATGAGAATATTTGAGGCGTTGAGAGGTCTGAATAATTTGGTTAAGGTCAAACAGCTACAAAGTGGAAAAACTGGTATTCAAACACAGGTCCTAATTCCAGAGTCTACGTATTTTTTCTGTCAATATTTCCACTAAATTTTGACAGAATTTAAGTTGTAAGCATATCGTTTATATCTCTTTTGTTCTGACATAGAAGGGGCAAAATTCAGGAAGTAATGCATATAGATGTTAACTGGCAAGAGAAAGGACAATTGTTAAGGATATGGCTAAGAGCCAGGGACTTAGTAGCAAAGAGAATCTCACTTTGTTCCATTTTATTATTTTAGGGCCATCATATCAAAGCAAGAGTGTTTTAGGATAAAATTACTTACCCTCCCTGAGTTTCCCAGTCAGAACATTTGCATTAGTTTCCCAAAGTTAGAATGTCAGCCAAAGTCCTCGAACTAGTCCTCTGCTAAGCGACCCGGAATGAATTCATTTAGCTAATTCCCTGTTTGTATCCTTTACTGCACACTGTCTTGTGCTCTTATTATTTTTATTTCGCTGTGTCTTATTTTACAAACTACAGTGTTATGGTCCTGAACAAGAAAAACGTTTTTCTTCTTTGCAAAGCGTACTGTAATAAGCATTCAATTCTTAAAAAGTGATGAAAACTCAAAGCTCAGAAGACAAACTGGAATCTTTTAAAATGCCTTTCTATCCTATAGTATATTTTTTTAAATGAATAAAAGTATCAATCACTGATTTTTCTTTATTATGAGTGGTGGGGGTCACAATAATACATTATTTTCCGGAGGAATCTATTCTTTTTCAAATATGGTGACTGTAGAATATTTATAGACATATTACAATTTGTGGTATTGAGTATTCATTAATTATATTTTGTAGACACTTTACTTTTACGTGTAGGGAAAAGGTAAGATGAGGAAAGAGAAAGTGTTCATTTAAAAAAAAAATCAATTATGTGAGATGCCATTTATAAGCTAAGGAAAACTAGTACAAATGAAGAAACTTTAATACAGATGTTAGAAAATCATGTTAAGATCCAAACTAGAATTTACAGTTTTCTCAAGGGAATTTTTATATTACGGTAGCAAAGGCAGTTTGTATATTTGTGTGTGTGTGTTTATGTTTTTACCAGATAAAAAGAGCATTGTGTCTTCTACACTTAGCATCCCTTGGTATTTGGAGTAACATTATGTTTGCATTTTGCATAGACACGGTATTCAGATCAATTGGCCACTCCTATTGAGAGAGACACAAACAAGATTCTGTTTGCCAGCAGCTGTATTTTTAATAGTACAAATCTGAGTTTATATTAAATTGAATAATTCGGTTGTTTAAATCACATTTACTTTTTACTCTGAATATTTTAGTATGTCTTCATTACTCCTAAAAATACATATAATTTAAGAATTTAAACCACTACTGAGTAATAGTTGTATTATTTCTGTCCCGTATTAGCAAGTAGATGTTCTCTCTTTAATAATAAAAGCAAGACCTTAAATTATATTTTAGATGCTCATTACATGCACAGTTACTGCTGTGTCACAAGTGTTAAACAATAAACTACCATCAAGCGTTGGCTTTTGTTCCTTCGTCATCTGAAAGGGAAGTTTATGAATGATGCATCACAGTGCTACATACATTTACATTCAAAGACCAGTTGTTAATATTTGAAGTTACTTCCAGTGAATCTTTAAAAATCTGTGTGAATAATGAAGCCATTCATTGTATTCAAGGATCTTGCCTTTCTTCGATGATACGATTTTCTTCTCATTTGAAAGAGTATTTAATTGCATTGCTCATCCACTTTTAATATTTAATAATAATTGTATTAGCTGTGTAGAATGAGAAGGGCAAGATTTGCAATATCTAGTGCTGGTCATTAATTTTTTGTTATCATGACTTAATGAATATTATAATTACAAAGAGAGGCAGAAATGTAAATTAGCTGGGTACTTGGTTGGGACTTGCTGGTTTATTGGTTTTAGTTTGAGCAAAGCCCAGAAGAGACACAAACAGAAAGAAACAAATATCCGGAAGTGTTTTAGAAGCCCTGGCACACGTGTTTTGCAACCTACTAATCATTCCTCATTTAAATAATGAACATTTAAATAATGAACAGAGGCTTTGAATAAAGTTGAAAACACTGACAATAACAATTCCTGCAATTGACAGGGGATCTTGATGACTTACAAGGCTTAGTCTGGGCAGAGGGATATGTTCCTTTAATCTCTATTAATGCATTTTGACAACTTCTGATTATCTTTTCTTAAACATTTTTACTGTCACTTGCTTTCAGCTAAGACAAAAGCATGAGTTACTCTGAGTGGGAAAACTTGGCATAGCCATCATCATAATAGCACTTTTTACTTAAGTAGCAGCTCTCGTCTGAAGTTTTCAAAGTGCTTTTGAGTACATTTCATTAGGCTTGTGGGATGGAGGTCAGGGGAAATGTTCTTTGGAGGCACCATACATTTAAAGCCTCTATGGAAATATAACCCAGGCCATGGGGAGAAAATAATTTTCATTTTTAATGATCTAGATATGAGTATGTGTATTAGATGACTTCTCAGTTTTGAATGCCATTTTGTTCAAAATGGAACTAGATATTGTTGAATTTAACATGTTTTAAAACAAGTGATTTTTAACCCCCTCCAGCAACTGCTTCGAGAACGACAGCAGATGGCCAGCCGTCCCTTTGCTTCTGTTGATGTAGCCCTGGAAGTGGGAGCTGAACAAACAGACTTTCTGCGAGGGTCATTAGAGGTAGGAACAGTGGTGCTCAAAGGGGACCGCTGTGATTTGCATATGTATATTACTTCTCTAAGCTGCATCTGCTTGTGAAGCCAAACAGAGTCTGATTATCTAGACTTGACAAGATTCAGCTACATATGTTATGCCATTTTCAAGGCACATAGATTTAATAGTATGACATGAGCTGTAACAAAAGCCACTGGAGAATCTATTAGTCTAGGCAAGAGTGACAGACTGCTCACCTGGCAGCCCTTCCCTGATAAATAGGAGCTGAAGGAATTTAAGATATAGGTATGATGGAAGAAACACAGTGCCTGTATTTAGTCCTTGGAGTGCTTAGTGCCCCTCAGTTAACAATTCACATCATTCTTTATTAACAAAGTTGGCTATAAAAGGTGGGTGGAGATGAGTTGCATTTTAATTACATAGTTTCACTTTTTGAACATTGAGAATTCTGGAATATAATGAATATTTTTATATGATGGCTGTATTAGTATATGCTTTTATTGCAAATGCAGAAATAGAGTATGGTGAAAGAGAAATGATTATGTGCAAGTAAATGCGATATTAGAATCCTGAAGTAATGCATGAAATTTCTGAAAATAATAACCCCCAAAGAGGAAAAATCCACAGATTGTGATTAACATCTAATCAAAGCATTTTGAGGCATAGTAATTTTATTGTATGCTTGCCTTTTTAATTTATATTTCATATGTGGTAAGAGGTTTAAGCAGGAAGATTAACAAATACTATACAATTGAAATATTTTATTAGCTTTTTAAAAAGTACCCTTTGTGATTAACTTCATGTTGCTATTTTTAGACCTTACTTTTCTTCGTGGAAAGCAAGGAGTATAAAAATAGACTCCTCCAAATATCGAGATACAAATATAATTGATTTTGTCCATAGAATTTTTGGTCATTCTGAAAAAAATAAAGTCAGACCTCATGGATGCTATACAAAGGACCAGATTTTAGAGGGCATTTCTCTATGAAATTTTTTTATTAATAGCTTTTGTGTACTTGATTTTTTAGTACTCTAGATCACAGGTTGCCATGGAAGCTTAGAACATTAGAAAATTTATGGGTATATCTTCCATTACTTAGGGAGAAGTGCTCTAATTTCTAAGTTTACAGTAAGTGCTTTGATTTCATTTTGACCCTTAGTTTCAAATAACTTTAGTACGGAACCTTTAACAAATAGAAAACCTGAACTGTTTGAATCTAACTTCCTTTTTCTCCTCACTTGTTTAAAACATTCTCAAATGCTGCTAAAACTCAAGTGAAAAGAGACAAACGAATGTAAACGATACATACACAGGCCAAGGTAGAAAAGGAATAATCAGAGAACTAGAAAACTCATAAACTTAAGAAACAAATGTAATAACTATGTATCATCATAGCTGGTCAGTTGCTGCTTAATAGTGTTCAAGAAAGTATTCTCAGGTGTTTTTTTAACCTTAAATTTATTTTGTAGAGTTTAAAAAGTTCTACCTCTACTTTCTTTTCCCCCATATTTGCCTGGTAGTCCTTCTTTTATTCCTTTATTCCCAACTTCTCTGTACCCTTTTGTTTTATACCTATCCCTTGTAGAAAAGACTGTTAGCTTTTTATTTTCCCGGTCACTCTGTTTTTCTGTCTTTTGATTGGTACATTTAATCTGTTTACATTGACAATAATTACTGGTCTACCAAGGCTCATTTTAGCTACTCTGGGGTGTGTGGGTGTGTGTGTGTGTGTGTGTGTGTGTGCGTGCGTGTGCGTGTGCGTGTGCGTGTGTGTGTGTGTGTGTTGGTTGTCGTTGTTGTTACTGGCCTTGCTTCTTTTTGGTTCTTTTTCACAGCTTCTTTTGGATAATTTGATTTTCTTCTACTAAACTGAGTATTAAATACTCTGTTCCTATGTTTCTGGTAGTTATCCCTTACTTACCAGGATTCATAGAAATGACTATTTTTCCCTATCGGTGTCTAAAGCTTATTAATACAAATTCCTGCCCTGCCCATCTGAAACACAGTTATTACTTTAGCATGCTTTCAGCTCTCTCTGTTTCTCCCACCCTGTGTTAATACTGCCTGGAATTTTTGACCCAGATATTATAGGTGCACTTTTTCTGCATCACAGCATATTTAAATAACGATGAACCACCTTTACTCTCCTTTACTTTTTGTGTCTAGTTGCTTGCTCATGCATTTCTTTCACTTGTCACTAAAGTAAATCCTCCAAATATTTTCTTCAAAGAGAAACTTTATGTATTTGAGACCTTAAATACCTATATACCAATATATTGATTTTGTCCTCACATGTAAATAATAGTTTAATTAGATATAAATTTTTGTTTCAAAGTTGTCTTCAAAACTTTAAAGATATTACTTCGTTGTCTCAAGTCTGGTGTCAGTTTGATTATTTGTCCTTTACTAATGAGCTCCATTTTCTTTTTGGAATCTTTCAGAATTTTCTCTTGTTTTTCAGTGTTCTTAAATTTCTCTCTGATATGTAAATATGATCCTATTTGGCACTCTATGTACCCTTTAAATCTGCAGACCTGTAACTTTGTACAGTTCTGGCTAATCTTTTTTACTATTTCTCTAAATATTTATTACTCTATTCTCTCTCCTTCTGGAATTCCTATTAGATACTCTTGATACTTCTTGTACCATCTATATTTCATAGCTTTTCTCTTATTATTTCCACTTTTTAATCTCTTCCTGATGCCTCTGGGAACACTCCTCAACCTGGTATTCCAGTATACAATTTTTTTCTTAGATTGTATCTTTTCTGCTGTTTAACCCATTCATTGACTTCATTTCAACAATTATATATTTTGTTGTTAATACTTGCAAGTGATTTTTCTTCATAACTGCTTGTTTATGGTTCATATTTCTAATACCCTCCCTTACTTTTCTGAAATGAAACCATTTATTATATTTAATTTAAATAGTTTCATATTTGCCATCCTTTAGTATAGACTGTTTCATTTTTCTATTTCTTTCATGGTGCTTACAGTCTTTTTTTCACTCTTATGTTATTCAGTTAACACGTATTTTGTCATTAAGATCTACTTAAAAATAGGCATAATACCCTTGACTCTAGATTGTGCTCTTGTAGGTCATTTAGAGGTTGGAGGTGAGGAAGCTGTTCATAATGAATAATCTGGGCTCAAGCACCACCGCTCATTTGCCACGGGTGTCCCTTTCACTGCAGAGAACTTTCTATCTAGTACTTCTTTCCCAAGCATTATTATCAGATGGTAGCCTCCCTCTGGTATAATTGCCAGGTCAGCGGTTGAACTGGGGAGAAGTGAATGCTTAGGAGTTGTCCAGCCTCCTGCTAGTGTGGCTGTAGGATCCCTCACCCTAGCAGAGCTCTAGAACTCCTCCGTCATTAGTTTGCAGCCTTGGGCTGGCACTGGCCTGGTTCTGATGCTTTTCTGCCCCACAGCAGGCAGGGTAGGCGTCAGTCCACCCAGGACAACGTGGACTCCAGTCCTCTTCTAATACAGGTCACCATTTACTCCCTACAAGAGTCCTAATCACTTTCAGTCTTTCCTAGTGTTTCTTCAAGACTTTGTATTAACCCCTGAGTGTGTCCTGAGAGTCATCAACCTTCTGATTTCTTATATGTTATCTCTGTGTTTAAACTCAGGGGAGGGACAAGTGACTCATTCTGGCTTGTCATTTTTTGGCTGCAGGACCGTATGTGCAAGTGCTTTGTATTCCATAAAGCTTTATGTTAATGTTGGTATTTTATTTTCTTTTTTATTATTATTTAGTTATATGAATAACTGGTATGCCTCTATTTCTTTTGTATCACTTGTTTTCTAAAACTTAAATTCAAAACCTCAAAGAAGAAAAATACCTACCTGCCCTTTTAATCTGGGGATCAGGTTCTACTTATCAATGTATAGTATTGTTAGTTTTTTTTGAAACAGCTTTATTAAAATGTAATTCATATACCATACAATTCACCCATTTAAATTGTAAACTTTGATGGGGTTTAGTATATATACAGTGTGTAACCATCACCAGAAATCAATTTTAGAGCATTATCCAAAAGAAACCCCATTCCCTTTAGCAGTCACTACCCCCTCCCTTTTTCCCCAAGCCTCTCTCTTAGCCCTAATCTACTTTTTGTCCTTATGAGTTTTCCTCTAGTATATTTTCATTCCATTTCATGTAAATGGAATCATGCAATACATAGTCTTTTGTGACTAGCTTCTTTTACTTAGCATTATAGTTTCAGGTTTCGTTTCATCCATGTTGTGGCATGTATCCGTACTTCATTCCTTTTTATTGCCAAATAATATTCGATTTTATCGATATAGCATATTTTGTTTTTGCACTCATCAGTTGATGGACATCTGGGCTGTTTCTGCTTTTTGGATATTTTTAAAAATGCTGCTATGATTATTTGTGTACAAGTTTTGTTTCCATTTCTTTTGGGTATGTAACAAAGAATGGAATTTCTGGGTAATATGGTAATTTTTCATTCCTTGTTGAAAAGACTTTCTTCCTCCATTGAATGATCTTGGGAATCTCATTGAAAATCAATTGATCATAAATGTGAGAATTTATTTCTGTAATCTCAATACTATTCCATTAATCTATAGGTCTGTCATATAACAGTACAGCACTGTTTTGATTACTATAGTTTCGTAGTAAGTTTTGGGATTAGAAAATGTAAGTCCTCCAGCTTTCTTCTTTTTGAAGATTGTTTGGCTCTTCTGGGTCCTTTGAATTTTCACATGACTTTTAGGATAAGTTTGTCAGTTTCTGCAAAGAAGCCTGTTAGTACTTTGATAGGGATTGTGTTGAATCTGTAGATCAATTTAGGAGAACATACAGTATTTTAACATTCACTTTTTTAAGGTGGTACTTTTGTTAATTGAGTGCCTTTATCCTCCATCCTCAAAACCCTAAGTTCAGTACCAGGTTTCCTTCATCTTGATAAATAATTATGATTTCTGATATTTAAAGTTCCCTATATTCACATGTCTAATAATCTCAAGAAAATTGACAACTTAGAAATTGTTTTTGAATTCAGGTTGAAAATACTGTTGTTCAGTAGATTGTTTTTAGATCTTAAATTGTTTACTTCTTCCTGTAAAAGTTAAACATCAGAAGTAAATATTAGCAGCTAATGCTAATTTCTTTTGTTGACATACTTTAGAAAATAATAGAGGTAGAAGCATAAAGTTTAAAATTATATTTTGTTTTCTTCTTTTCTAAGCATTTTGTAATAATTACTACTAAGTAGAAGTTATCTATCTGCTCTATATACACATACATGTGTGTACATATACATTTATATGTGAGATTTATTTTCCATTGTCACAGTACGCTGGAAGCTGCTCCAAATTGCTCTTTTTTATGTACATAACTTAGTATGATGTGGTTTATTGATCTGCTTACACGGCAAATTCTGAAGCCTAGGCCTATTCTGAAATAACATTAAGGACTTTATTTAAACCTAGAAAATTAAAGTAATTGTAAAGTTCCTCTGCTGGGTTTTTCTTAAAATTCAGTGATTAAATTCGACACAAAGCCATAAGTAAGCTGGCTATTACTATTCTGTAAATATTCATTGAGTATTCATAATGTGGTAATTTCAGGAATGGATTCCTTTTAAATTAAATTGGACTTACGTGCCACTCTGAGTTCCAAATCTGTACAGTCAGAGGGAGAATGTAAGGTATAATATGAAATTAATTACCTTTGATACATCTGTAGGTAGTGATACTATACACCAGAATGTCCTGTTATATGAAGTAGATGTGTTCCTGAAAATTTTATATATAAGTTAATTATATTTTTTAATGAATGAGGAGTATTCAGTCTTCACAAGAACTTTGTGTAAACCCTAGGTGTAAAACTCTTTGTGAGTAAAAAAAAAAAATTATAGTATGAATAATCCCCCCATAAATTATCTGTTTAAAAATCTGAATCATTGTATTTTTCTAAATTATAGTGACAAAATACATTATTAAAATTTAATAAATGCACTTAGAATGTAAATTTATATATAAACTCAATTTATTAGTTGGCTTTAAACTTATTTTTAAAAGAGAGTTATTTTTAGGACTTCACTGGAGGTCCAGTGGTTAAGACTCCATGCTTCCACTGCAGTGGGCACAGGGCTCTATCCCTGGTCGAGGAACTAAGGTCCCGTATACTGCACAGCACAGCAGAAAAAAAAAGGGGGTTATTTTTGTGGTGACCTTTTGACCCATATAGTATATATTTATCAGTTTTCTTCCACCAAGTAAAAACATG
Source organism: Pseudorca crassidens (assembly GCF_039906515.1). Classification (NCBI taxonomy): domain Eukaryota; kingdom Metazoa; phylum Chordata; class Mammalia; order Artiodactyla; family Delphinidae; genus Pseudorca; species Pseudorca crassidens. The sequence continues at coordinate 14,883,385 of NC_090311.1, read as the reverse complement.
ATAATGTATGGTAATTGTTTAACAGATTTTTATGGAATGTTCCATATACATCAGGCACTGTTCTAATAAGCACTTGAGAAACATCAGGGAACGAAACAAAGAACCCTGTCCTCATGGAGTTTATATTCTAACAAGGAAAGTAAGTTATTTAATATGTTAGGAGGTGGTAAGTACAATGGAACAGGAAAAAATAAAGCAGGATAAGGGTTTTGGGAGTGCTTTTTGGAGGTGGGGAGAGTGTGCTGTATTGAATAGGGTGGTTGTCAAGGTGACCTCATTGAGAAGATGAGAGTTGAGCAAGGCTTGAAAGAGGTGAAGGAGTTAACCAGGCAGCAGATTCCTAGGGAAAAGTGTTCCAGGCTAAGGCAATGGCTAGAGCAGGGTCCCTAAGGTGGGCATGCTGGGCAAGTTCGTGGAACAGCAAGCATAGGGTGGGGGCAGGTGCAGGAGGAGGCAGATGATATAGGGCCTTGTAGACCTTTGTCAGGATCTTGACATTCAATCCTACGTGAAGGGGAGAGAACCAATTGCAGGCTTTTGAGAAAGGACTGACATAATCTGTTTCTAGAAAGATCACTCTGCCTTTTGGGTTGAGAATAGTTTGAAAGGTGATATTGTATAGTTTCCTGAGAAGCAGACAGTAAGACAAGGAATTGGTTCATTTGAAGGATATGCTGGTAGGGAAATGGAGCCATGAGAAAGGGAATGGAGAGCAGTCAGTACCACTATGGACAAGTAGGGCTTAATCCCATCGGGGAAACTCTGGGAGTCAGGGTAAAATGCACGTCAGACTACAGACACCAGGACAGTTCCTCACCTCCCTCCAATCACTGGTTGAGGGCCACTTCCCAGAAGGCCAGAGGAAGCCCTCAGGCAAAGAAAGGAAGGCTTTGGCATTGGAAGTTAGCGGAAAACTGACATGGTAACTGGGCGGGGGGACGGAGGGGGGAGTGTAAATCAACCCAAAGTTTCTGCTACTAGGGCAAGAATAGAGGGAGAGAAACTTGTTCCGAGGCTACTGTAGGAATCCAGGCAAGGGATAATGCTGGCGAGAGGCGAGACCAGGGTCATAGCAGTAAAAGTGATGAGAAGTGGTCAGATTATGGACTTTGCTTTTAAAGTCATTATGAGTATAACGTTCTCATTTTGAAAGCCTTTCAAGAGACTTTGTGTTTGTAAAATCCAAATAGAAAATAAGACAGGATTTTCTCTCTTTAACTGGCACTGTAATAGCTCTAAAACTTCTGAGGCTGTTGTACTTACTCATTGAGAGGAATAGTCACATTCTCTCTTAGTATACCCTCTCAAACAACAAAATATACGCTTTTCCTAGGTAACTGATAGAAACCATGAGAAAATGAGGTAAAAGAACCTAGAGCCCCTTAAGTGACTTAGATTGACTAGGCTCGTTAGATCTGGTGTCACATGAAAAGTATAGCATACAGTTTGATCACAAACAAGTTAATTTTTAGCCCATTAGGTTGAAATGATGATGATGTTAAGAATGTACATTCCCTGTTTATGGTTATTTGGGGGAAGAGTAGTGGTAGGAAGGAAGAAGGGAGGGAGTTGGCAGTTTTATAAACTTATATGAGTCCTCAATTGTCATTGACAATTTTTGCTGGGATATTATTCTTTGTTTCTATTTTTATTTTTAATTTTTTTAGCCAATTATTCTTCTACCTCTAATATTGAAAAACTGGAAACCACTTTAATGGCCAAAACTAAAGGATTTGTTAGTTAATTTATTATATTGTACAAAATGGTATATACATTGTGATCTAATTTTTGATAAACATTGAAAAGGATCTGGTCTAATAAATTCTTAATAATAGTTGTATCTAGGTGGGTAGTATATATGGGTTATTCTTTTTGCATATCTGTATTGTCGTTTCTGTAATGGCATGCATGGCTTTTTTTTAACAGGAAAAAATAAAACCAACAGTAGAGTGAAAATAGAAAATGTGAAGGTTTTTTCCCTTAAGTTTTAGACCCTTACATTGACTGCGTATTTGGGGGCTTGAAATTTTGCCAGGTATTTAACATGAATGTTTTCAATCATCATTTCGGTTCTAGGGAACAAAAACTCTCATGCATATTGTACATATTCTGGACTGCCCTGTTAACCTTTTTACTCATCATAATTAATTTATCCACATTTCAATTTTTGAAAAGGTAGATGACCATTGGGTTATATTCTACAAAATTAGGGCTTAGGTGTTCACCAAGCATGCACTAGAGAGTGCTTCCCAAACAATAGAGATGAGGATTTATATGCCAAGGTAAGGAGCTTGAACTTGAGCTTCGTAGGTCATGAGAACAAGTGAAGTGCTTAAATTGAGTTTAAGATACTATTTTTCAAAATATATTTACATATACTGTCTCAATCTCATGTGAACCTAGGTCAATCTTATAAAACCCGAAGCAGTTTTTGTTTGTTCTATTTACTATTGAAGAAACTGAGGCTCTGTGAGCTTAAGACCCTTGGTGAAGATCACAGTTTAGTCATCAGTAGGGCAAGAGCAGGGTTTGTATCTCAGATTTTGGCCCAAGAAATTTCTTTTTCACGGAATCCTTAAATATTCTGATTTTAGTTCAAATTGAGAATACATTTTAGGCCCCAACATATCTCTGGAATATTTTTTCTTGTAAAGCTGTTTATAAGCATAGAATTACCTAACACTTCCGTAGATGCTCGTGTAGTCATGAGTAATTGAGACAGTTCAGCCTAGTACACTACATAAGAAAAAAGGTGACGAGCACATTGTTTAAATCAAGGCCAGGCACAGTGAGCATCTCTCATGTTAAGAGCATTGTTGGCTTTGCTCCCAGAGCAGCGTGAGCCCAGTTCTCCGCTGATGGGTACAGCCAGTGGCCCCTCTGGCATTTCATTCCTGGCCTGGCATCTTCATGGACAGTAGTTTCAATGGTTGGACTGAGGATTTTCTGGGTTTCTTATTTTTCAGAGATTTATAGCTCTCTTGTGATACTTAATATTTTAATTATTTTATTAACATTTATTATCAATATTCTGATTATAAAAATAATAAATCCTCATTGTAGAAAAAAATGCAGAAATAATCAAAATTAAAGTATTCCATTCATAAATATCTATTGCCAGAACTTTTATTTCCTTCCCACAATATTTTCCTCTTACACATATGTATTTTTTTTTTACATCTTTATTGGAGTATAATTGCTTTACATTGGTGTGTTAGTTTCTGCTTTATAACAAAGTGAATCAGTTATACATATGTTCCCATATCTCTTCCCTCTTGCGTCTCCCTCCCTCCCACCCTCCCTATCCCACCCCTCTAGGTGGTCACAAAGCACTGAGCTGATATCCCTGTGCTATGCGGCTGCTTCCCACTAGCTATCTATTTTACGTTTGGTAGTGTATATATGTCCATGCCACTCTCTCACTTTGTCACAACTTACCCTTCCCCCTCCCCATATCCTCAAGTCCATTCTCTAGTAAGTCTGTGTCTTTATTCCTGTCTTACCCCTAGGTTCTTCATGACATTTTTTCTTTTTTTCTTAAATTCCATATATATGTGTTAGCATATGGTATTTGTCTTTCTCTTTCTGACTTACTTCACTCTGTATGACAGACTCTAGGTCCATCCACCACATGACAAATAGCTCAATTTCGTTTCTTTGTATGGCTGAGTAATATTCCATTGTATAGCATATATGTATTTTTACAGAATCGAAAGTATATTCTATATGTGATTTTGAATTCTATTTTTCTCACCAAGTAGTATAATAAGAACATTTTGCACTTCTAAGTTTGATTTTAAAATGCCATGTTGTTTTGTAGTATAACATAATTTATTTGGCTGTTTTATTTTCAATTAGTTTGATTCTAATTTCACACTATTATAAATAAGGCTTTATTTAATGTTTGTACATAACTCTTGATCCTAACCTATAAAAGGTAAACTGCTAGATCAAAAATTATGACCTGTCATGGATCTTGAGATATTTTGCTTACTTACTTTCCAGAAATGTTCTTTTTCAAACTACCTGTAACAAAGAATGAGAATTCCTGTTTTCCTACATCTTTGTCAAAAATGATTTTTAAAGCATTTTAAAAACAATTTTGATAATTTGAAATATGAAATGTTATATTCTCCTTCAGATTTCTTATTGTTAGCAAAATCAAATATTTTCATATTGTCTTTAACCATCTGTATTTCTCCTAGTTCATTTTATTGGCTATTATTCCCATGTCCTCTTCTGTTTAATAGCATTTACTGATAGTAATCTGATTACACAAGAAATTCTATATTAGTCACAGAAAATTTGGAAATGATTCATAGCTTATTCAGTATATTTCTTCATCCTTCTATTGGAACTTTTTTGCTTCTTATTTATAAATCACATATATTAAATGTTTGTAATTTTCTGTTACAGATATTTCCCTTCTGGATATTGCTATTAAAATGTTATATTTTCTCTATTTTTTTCTACTAATCAAACTGGTTTAGTAATATTTTCAGACATTACTTTTGCTTTCTATTTATCCTGAATTTTTAATTGTTTTTCCTTCTTTGCTGGCCTTCTCTTGAATTGAAGATTTTTAAAAATCAGTATTTCCTTTTCTCCTCAACTGATATGCATATTATACACTCTTTCTCCTCTTTTGGTGATTACTCTTAAAATTTTAGCAGGCATAGTTTCAGTCTGAAACTAATGAGCTCTTCCCAAACGATAAAAGGTCCTAAAAACAATTTAAATCTTGTTTTCATCTTATATGTCACAGTTATCTTATTTGTAGTTCTATGAGTTTTGTCACCCCTTGAATTAAACATTTTTATTGTTGCTGTTTTACACGATCAGTATGTGTTTAAATTTTCCTATATAGTCACTATTTTCTTTGCTCACTGTTCTTTGAATTCAGAGCTTCCTTCTGAAATGTTTCCATCTTCCTATTATTTATCTTTAGAAATTGCTTTGGCACATGTCTTCTGATAATAGACTCTCAGCTTGCGTCTCACTGCCTGCCTCTTCAGTTTCACTCAAGCCCTGGAGCATCCCCATTGCTTGCAATCTAAGAAATGTTTTGGAAATACACATTATCAAGCATCCAGTTTCTTTACAATAGGAGTGCCATACTCAAACATTTTGTTTATATGAAAATTGTTCTGGCTTTGGCTTCCATTGTTGCAGCTGAGAAATGTTCTGACAGTATAATTGTCATCCTTTTGTAGAAAATCTAGCTTTTCTTACCAATGACTTAAAATCTCTTTGTCTTTGGTGTTCTGCAGTTTTACCATGATTTTCCTAAGCATAAATTTATTTGTATTTATCCTTCTTGGAAGATTTTGTGTTTTCTAGGTCTGAGGATTCAAAGTCTTTGTTTACTACTAAAAATTCTCAGTTATTATCCATTTGAGTTTTACTCTCCTCCATTTTCTGTTTTCTCCTAAGATTATGTTTAGATGGATGTCAGATCTTCTCATTCTACCTTGAAAACCTCTTAATCTCTCAGTTTAGTGTTTTCCATCTCCTCTCTCTGTGTTTCTTCTGGCTTATTTCTTCAGAGCCTTGTTACAGTTCACTACTTCTTTGTTCAGTAGTATATAATCTGCTGTCTACCCTAGCCACTAGGTATCTTTCAACACATATTTTTTTCATTTTTAAAAGTTCTGTTGGGTTCTTTTCAAATCTGCTTAGTAGTTTCCGAAAGTCTCTTCTTGCTTGCTAGTTTTTATTCCCTCACATTTTATTCCAAACATTTTAAAAAATTTTATATCCAATCATTTTAATACCTGAAATCCTTGGAAATCTAAATCTATCAATTTCTTTCTGTGGGCTTTCATTCACTGTGGCTTATTTCCTGGTGTGTTTAGTGATCCTTATGAGCTCCCATTTGTTTTGATCTTAATCTGTGGTTTTCTAGAGGCCTAAATATAGAATGCTGTTCTCCAAAGAGGATTGCTTCTGCTATAAACCAAGACCTGCCATTATTCTTTAACCATTTCTTCCAGAGTCCCTGGCAAAGTGCAGGGATCTCAAGTTCAGCTTTCTTGCCTTGTAAGTTACTTATATCATCTTTTATCCTCAGGGCAGCTCTGCTTTCATGTTTGCTTGCTGCTCCCTGCTCCCCTTTCCAGTTTTAGCTGGTTGCCTTGGAACATTCCCTAACTGCAATGCTTTAAAAAGAATTTGGTTATTTTGTAGTGAGAGGACCCTGCTTAAATTATAGTTTGTCTTCAATAGTAGCTCAGTTTTCCTGGGTGCAGGTTCTCTTCTTTTTGGATTGATGCTCTTCTCCTGGCATTAGCTTGTTATATTCATTATCACCACTTTGAGATTCCAGTATTGGCAACCTCTGAGGAGGTGGAAGGCCACAGGCGTGGGAGGGTTCTCTGTATTTGTAAATGGTTAGTGATATAGAAACAGTCAAGCCACCAATTTCCTACTGATCTTTTTGTACTCCCTAAGTCTCAGGAACAAGGAGGACTCGGAATACCTAGTATGTTTTTTCTTAGCTTCTTAGGGACCAGAGAGCCCAAGGATACTCTGTCAGGGATTATACTGACCTTCCTCTTGGTATTTACAGAGCTCTCTAGACCATGTCTCTGTAAAATTCATACCCTGGGTGTTGATGCTAATTTCTATGCACTTCCCCAGTTCAAAGAGGGTAGCGTTCGGCAGGAGTTCCCTCAGCCAGAGCTTCTACAGGACCCAAGCCCTGTTTGCACATAACTACCCATAGGCCACAGGAACCGTTGGCCTCAAAGATGATTTTCAGTTGGTAGTAGAGAGAAGTAGACTGTCAAGGTCACATCTTCTCACATCCCTCATAACAGATGCTTTAGAAGACAAAAGGCTTTGTTATTTTAAGAAAATTATTTAGAAAAAAATGGAGATTTTTATAGGCACATTTTTGGTTCTTGAAGTAGGGAAGGATATGGATTCCCCAGGTGCATTTAGAATTTTCTTTATCTTTCTTCTAAAATTATAAAAAGACTTCTCTTCACCAAGACCGTTCAGCAGAAAATGTTTTCAAAAAATTTTTCAGAAATATAAGATTTGGAATTATAACAGAATTATAATGGATTTCATTATTGAATGGAGCATGAATTAAGAATTAAAGATGATTGATTCTTCAGAATTAACATGATAAGAATAGGACCCATTAACATGGGATGAATGTAATATAATACTTAAATTACTGGAATCTGCATGGTTCTAAATTGATATAATCAGAAGTCACAATATGTTTAGACATGAGAAAAGTCATCTGTTTATATTCTTAATACCTAGCTTTATAAATGCCTTAGATTAACTGTACTTGTAAGTAAAGTACTGCTAGCATCTTTCATTCAGAATTCAGTGAGTTCAAAGCTAAAGATATGTATTTATATTTTTTATGCACTTTCAAAATTAAAATTTTATAAATGGAAGTTTTCATTGAGCTATTAAAACTTTATGGTTATCTTATCTTAAATCACTTAGAATGAATATAAACTATCTATGATGCAGAAAAATATAAAGATGAAAATGAACAACAACAAAAACGTAAGCCCAGTTTCACCTCACGGTGTCTGATATGATAAACAAACATTTACAAGTGCAAAAGGCTTGTAACCCTGGTTACCTATATTCATATTGGCTGTCATTCAGCAGAATGATACTTTACTTAAGGATACTGTCATATCATAATTGAAGCAATACTAGCATAAATTTTCTTTTTCTTTTTTTTTTTTTTTTTGCGGTATGCGGGCCTCTCACTGCTGTGGCCTCTCCCGTTGCGGAGCACAGGCTCCGGACGCGCAGGCTCAGCGGCCATGGCTCACGGGCCAGCCGCTCTGCGGCATGTGGGATCTCCCGGACCGGGGCACGAACCCGTGTCCCCTGCATCGGCAGGCGGACTCTCAACCACTGCACCACCGGGGAAGCCCTAAATTATTTTTATATAGCAGTCTTGCAGATAAGAAGTGGCTGTGTAAAGTAGGCTACAATATAATTTATTGGAAAGACATAAATACAGTTTAGCAATTCTTGAGCGCAGTGTTCCAGCTCTGAGTAAAAAAGACTGAATTTCCAACCCCACTCCCCATCCTTATCCTTTACCTACTCTCAGGTAAAACAGATAGTTTTGAACCCATCCAAAAAAAATTGTGGGCAGATTATATCTGCTGTAACCAAGAACACACAGTATTCAAGGGTATTTTTGAATACTGTCAAACACTTTCAACACTCGTTCCGTGTATATATGTTAAAATATTAATGTTTAATATATTAACATAAAACTAATATTAATATCTTAATTAGTACTGGTTACTCAGTAACAGTAACGAAGAGCTAGCTGTATTTTTGGTTCATTTTTCTAACTTTTTAGATTGTCTTGAGAGATTTGTTGTGTGCCTGATTGTGTGCAGTTTTATTTTCTGATTTTTGTTTAAATATTTTATTGGGCTATAGTTCCCTATGGCAGTTGTTATTACACTAAAGTTATGCCTCTGTTTAATATATTTTCTGCTTACATTTCATGTAAAATCAGTTACTAATTTAACTTATATTTCTTCTTTCTTTCCATTACATGCATTAGTAGATAATCTGATCAAGTTCATATCCTCAATGGAATAACTGACTGTAAGAATTCTATAAAATGCTGTTAAATCAAATAGAAATCTTATAAAGTACAATCCCAGATATTGGAGTGTAGTGCTAGATATTTTATATGTAGAATCTAAGAAACCAATAATGTTATACTTTAGCTAAGTAAACATCTTCATACGTTCCCATACTTTTCTTTCTTAGAAAATAAAATAGCAACCAGGTCAAAATTTAGGGTATTAAATCTGAAAATTTACCTTAAATCTTAATATACATTTTCTTTTTAATCAAGGATTATAGTTTTACATTTTTCATACCAGAGATCTTTGTTCATATTTATATCTTATAATTTTGTTCATATTTATTTTAAGTCTCATTTAATTTTTGGTTCATGAAGAAAGGCACTGGATTAACCATTAATGGCATATAAAAATAGAGCAGACTATCAAATAGATAGTTTATATGCAATTTTTCATGGAGAAAGGGTCGTTATTTCTTAAGGACTTTCTCATCTCTAACACATTTTAGGAAACAAAAGCAAAAATAACCCAATTTTATTTTTCCATATCTCATAATAGAAAGTCAATCTTATAAAGAAATTCTATACTATAATAAATTTATTCAACAAATATTTACCAAAATTACTATGTGCAACTCAGTACAGATGGATATGGAAAAGATACGGTCTCTTCCTTCCAGGAATTTATACATAATGGGAAAGATAAGATGCAAAAGTACCTCTTATATATATGTACATATATATGTATATACAATGTGATTAATGCTAAAAGGACAAAAAACAGTTTCTGCTGTATAGCAAAGTGAATCAGCTATACATATACCCCCTCTTTTTTGGATTTCCTTCCCATTTAGGTCATCACAGAGCACCGAGTAGAGTTCCCTGTGCTATACAGTAGGTTCTCATTAGTTACCTGTTTTATACATAGCAGAGTATATATGTCAATCCGAATCTCCCAGTTCATGCCACCCTCCCTTCCCCCCTTGGTATCCATAAGTTTGTTCTCTATATCTGCTGTGTCTCTATTTCTGCTTTGCAAATAAGTCAATCTGTACCATTTTCTGGCTTCCACATATAAGTGATATTATACGATATTTGTTTTTCTCTTTCTGACTCACTTCACTCTGTAGGACAGTCTCTACATCCATACACGTCTCTGCAAATGGCACAATTTTGTTCCTTTTTATGGCTAATGTTCCATTGTATATATGTACCACATCTTCTTTATCAATTCCTCTGTTGATGGACATTTAGGTTGCTTCCATGACCTGGCTATTGTAAATAGTGCTGTACAGCAGAAACTGGCCCAGCAGTGTAAAGCAACCATACTCCAATAAAAAAAAAATTGTAGAATACATAGAAAAGAATAACAAAATTACTACATACTACACCTCAAAACTCATGCAGTTTTGAGTTTTATGCTCAGGGTGGCTAAGGGACACTAATGCATTATTTTATATTTTGTGAACTTTGAATTAAGTGAATGGATTATGTAGTCCACAAAAATTTCAAACTTGTGTTTTTAAGAAATATGAATATTTTTCTATACCTAGAATAAAAAGCTTTCCATAAAAAAAGGACAAAAACACAAAGGAGAGAAAAAAATTTAAAACTCAGTATATTAAATGTTTCTTGAAAAATTATAGTAGTTCTTGGCCTTTAAAGATAGATGAAATGTCAATAGGTAGAGGAAGGAGTAGAGTTGAGATAGGGGAAGGGTAAAGAGACATGCCAGGTTGAGGGAGCAATATGAGTAAAAGACAAGAGACAGAAAAGAGTGTTGTACGTGTGTGAAACGGTAAAAAGGCAGGATTAGCTAAATGAGGAAGAAATTGTGGGGTTCAGGGAGATGTTGGAACATATTATGGAAATCAATTTTAACGAGATACTAAGGACCACACAGAAATTTTTTGAGCAGAATTTTGTGATTGGTTTTAGAAAGTGTCTGCTTGGCAGCATTCTGTATGATTAATTGTTTTGAAGAATAATTGAGATGGAGAAACAAGCTGGCCACTTAAACCCTGAACTAGTGGCTGTTAAAATGTAAAGGAGCAAACATATTGAAAACTAGGATTTACAGAACTAAATAGCTGATTAAATATGGAAATGGAGTCTGGGGCACGGAGAGGGAAGGACCAGAATGCTGCTGAGTTCCTCATACATGCTAGAAGTCATGGGTGTGAGAAGAGAAAAGAGAAACAAGGACAGAATCTCTGGAAATTGCTACAATTAAAATGTTGGAGGCATAGTGAAGGAAAGAAAGTATCAAATGACAGACCGGGAGAGAAGCAAATTGAGATGTTTAGGACCATTAGAATTTAGAAAAAGAAGGCATGCCAAAAAGGATGAAGTGACAAACAATGCCATCCGTTTCATAAGCAGTCGGTGAAGCTGAGAACTAGGGAGAGGAGATGGAATTTGGTAATTGTGTAGTCATTGGCGACTTTTGCGGAAGTAGTTTCTATTGAAGGGCAGAAACAAGACCATAAAGACAGGGTTGAAGATGAGAACATGGGTGCAACAAGGTGGACTGCTGTTTTGAAATTGATAATGTCGTAAGGAAGGAAATGAGACAGTAGTTTAAGAAACTGGCAGGTTCAAGAGAAGTTCCTCTGGGAGAAGAATTACTGATGTGGAAAAAAATGTAGGTTAGGATAGAGGAGAGGGAAAAGCAGAGAGAGGATCAAGGAGACAAGTATAAGGATTAATTTTGGAAAGATAAGAGAGGCTAAGAAAATGATGAGTTAAAAATTAAAGGGAATTTTGAGCAGTTCCATGTGATAGTTTACCTTTGATGTTCTTATTTTTTATGGTACTATTAGGAATAAGGTTACCTGCCTAGAGTGAGCTGAGGGTGTAAGGTGGAGGCTTAAGAATAATAGAAGAGTTGTAGAACACTTGTTGGAAAGGCTCTGATAGTTGGTTAAGACAGGAAACTGGGAGTTATCCAAGATTTCTCTTTCTACTCTGTTCTCCGTTTTCTATCAGTCATTGAGCCCTGTCAGTTCTACAATGTAAATATATCTTAAATTCATCCTCACTACTACTTTTCTGATTTCAAGCCTCAAGGTATTTTTTTTCCTGATCTTACTATATTACCGTCCTTTCTGGTCTCCCTGCCACTATCTACCTCCCTCCTCCAGGCTTTTTTCCACGTTGCTACCAAAGTGATCTTCCTAGGGTGCAGATATGTGTGTATCACCCTTCTCAAAATTCCCCAATGGATCCTCATCTCTTACAGTGAAAATTCAAATTCCTCTGCATACTGTACCGTATCCTACACTCCTTTCCTATCTTATTCCATCTTTTCTTGCCCTCTGACCCCAATAACCTGATCCCTACCCAACATCCCTTGCCTCTATCCTTGTTTCTACTGTTCACTTGTCCTTGAAGAAGTTGCCTATCTGGTAGAATTCAACAAATTCTTCTGGTCTGAAAAAAAAAAGAAAGAACGTTTGAATAAAGGAAGAGATGAATGAAAAACCTTATCTTAAGGTGACAAAAAGGATTGCTAAGCAGCAATGAAAACCCAAAGGAACTTAGCATGAATTTTAGTAAGGACAAGGACTTTGTCTTAAAGTTGGGATCAGAAGTGAGGAAAGCACCTAGTAGGGTTCTCTCAGGGTTAGATACTGGCAAGGTGAATAAAGATAATCACGTTAATGAGAGATGCTGGGATACCAATATGAGAGCCTCTTTTAGATTTGCTGGGGGTGGGAGCGAGGAGTTTGATAGGGAAGGCAGGTAAAGGGCTGTGGCTGACATTATAGATGCTCAAGGGATAGAGAGTTGAGATTAATTAATTAGTTAACTCACTATTTATTTACTAATCTAACATTCATTGCATACTTCCTTTATGTCAAAGGTTGAGAATACAGAAATTAATATAGGAGCACAGTCCCTACTCTTGTGAATAACAATTAATTAGGAGTGAGGTAGAAATTCAGTGTTCAAGATCTTAAAGAGATTTGAGTTATTAGGGCTGCCTGGTTTTGCCTTTTTATTGATCATTAACAATGAAGTAGATGTGTTCTAATCATCCAGTATTACAACTTCCTTACTTCATTTTAATGCACTAAAACACACACACAATGGCCCAGAATTAAAAAAACAAAAAACGAAAAACAACTTTGTTTAGAGAAGATGGTGATTTTGAGTGAACAGACAAAATCTTTTGGTGACCAAATTGGAAAATGGTATTTAAACACTATGTTGTCCACGTGCACACGTATCTTCATACAGGGAAAAGTAAGTGTAAATGATTTATGTACTCTATGTGAGTAAATATTGAGTATTATTAAGCCTACGTACCTTTTTTCAAGGTTTTACTTTTTTAGAGCACTTTTAGGTTCACAGCAAAATTAAGAAGGTACAGAGATTTCTCATATGCCTGCCCACTGCTCTCACACATACCCTACCTAAGTTTTCTGCCTATGACTTCTTGTTAGAATATTCACTTTCAAAATTATATGAATTTTTGAAGTATGTGTTGTATATGTGGCCCTTGAATCTCTCTTTGAAATGATAACATTATGACTTCTGTGTGTATGTTTTGGGGAACTTTTAGGAAGTACATTCTCGAAATAGAATAATTTTACTTTATATAAATTGAATTTCAAGAAGTTCCATAGAACATTTTATTAAAAGTACATCACCTTTTGATGATCCCATTTATTTGGAAAGAAAATAACAAGAAAACGTGCCATGCGCTATAGTAGGCACTCCAGACAACACAAAGGTGTTTCTGATACAATCAGTGCCCTAGACTATCTTAGAACCTACTGTGGAGAATGACATCAGTTTCCCCACCCCTTTAGTTATCCCCTTCTCTGCCCCTGCTCTCCTTTCTTTCTCTCCCAGATTAGTTCTGTTACTCCACGTGCTCTCGTGCATTATAATAACTCACGCACATAATAGACCTGAAGCACAATGAGATCCCAGAATACTTTTGATTCATTAAAGAAAGTTTAATTTTAGTATAATTAGGAATAAAAGAAATTTTATTGTAATGAGATTAATATAAGATCACTCTTTCCATCATAACATTTGATTAACTGCATACCTCCAGTCTCCCGCTATATTGAATGAAGTGTAAGTGTATGAGTACATAAATGCATGTATAAGTGTGTATGCACGGTTTTTATCAAGTACTGAGAGGAAATGTGATTGACTTAATGACATATTATTTAACTATTTTTCTGTGTATTCTTGAATTATCAAGGCAATACAGACATCATAACATCAGTTATTAATTTTATATAATGTTAGCTTCTCTGATTAGAAAATTAAAACATTCTAATTATAGGAACTTTGGAAAATACAGGAAAGTATATTATAAACCTAAGCCTCATCCGTACTCCGTAAGTTCTAGCAAATGTACAGAGTCATGTAGTGACCACCTCAGTCTAGACAGAGAATGAGTTCCCTCATGCCCTTCTGCAGTCAGTTCCATCCCTCTGCCCTAAACCCCTGGCAACAACTGATCTGATTGTTTCCTTATGGTTTTGCCTTTTCTGGAAGGTCAAATAAATGGAACCGCATTACTATGTAGCCTTTGATGTCTGACTTCTTTCACTTGGCATAATGCTTTCAAGATCCATCTGTGTCATTGTAGGTGTCAGTAGTTTGTTCTGTTGCTGAATAGCGTTCCATTGTACGGATGCACACAATTTATTTGTCCAGTCACCAGGTGATGGACATGTGGATTATTTCCAGTCTGGAACTATTGTGAATAAAGCTGCCATTAATGTTTGCATATAGGTCTTGATATGGAAATATGTTTTCATTTCTCCTGGGTAGATATCTATCAGTAAAATTGTTGGGTCATAACATAAAAGTATATTTAACTTTAACAATTTTCCAAAGTGGCTGTACCATTTTGTATTCCCATCAACAACATCTAGACGTTTCAGTTGCTTTGCATCCTTACTAGGTATTGTTAAGTTTTTGAATTTGTTTTGTTACTCTGATATGTGTATGGTGGTATATCATTGTTGTATTTGGTTTTGAGGATACCTAAACTTCTTTTCAATATAGATGGAGCCTGCCTATCCATTTATAGGTATCCATATCTTCAAATATTAATATTTTCCATAGATACATATGCGTAGACATCAACTAAGGGATATTCTAAAATAAAAGACTGGGAGTAGGGGATATCTAATATATGCCTATAAAATAAGAATCCAGAAATGTAACTTTGGAAAACTATTTTCATAATACCATTGTATTTTTCCAGCTTCCTATGAGGCCCTCTTTAGTGACGTAACACCATTAAATAAGAAATAAAATATTAATATCAAAGATTAATTTTTAACTTTTATAATGAAAAAAAAAGCATAAGTAGAAATAGAAAAATGAATTATATTCCCCAGCTTTAGCAGATGGTGGCTCATGGCCAATCTTGTTTCATCTCTATCCCCCTTTTCCCCCTGCTCCACAAGTGGTTATTTTGAAGCAAATCCCAGGCACCAAAGATTAAATTTTAATTGAATCTCAGTGCTCTTGAGTTATCATATTAGTATCGAAAATAACTATTTTTAAATGTTTAAATTTTAAAAATTAATTTCTAGTATTTACCTGTAAGGTTTTGGCAGTCTTTTGGTTTGACCTATTTATATGTAAAGTGTAAAGTATTTGCTAAGTATATTATTCCAAGCGTTTATTCAATAAGCTATGGGAAATCATCACACCTGAATGGGAATAAAAACCCATTAAGTGAGATTGTTTTACTTTATTAGCATATTGTGTATATAGTTTCTTTGGTAGTACTGTATAGACATGAAATTATAAGAATTGCAGGTCTGCTTGATAGAAGGTGCTACTTAAGTTAACAATATAGGTCATTTGATCTATTTTTTTATTTACTACATTATACTTTTTAAATTACACATTGACTATAATCCTAGGAGTACTTTCTTAATTCTTATTATAATACTGATCTAATTTTTCTCACTGGGAAGCTCAACTGAAGTACATAACCGGTTTTAATTAAGAATGAAAAAAAAAGAAAAAGAAACTTCACATCATTAGGAATTCTTATTTTTGCCACTCTAACAAAAAAGACCATAAGCAATATGAGATTAATCAGATGTGAGAAATGATAACCAACCATTTTAAGGGCCACCTATGATAAACTATAATAATTGGGGAAGTAACCTTGATATATTTCAGTCCAAGTATGAGTATCCAGAGTTTATTATATTCCAGACTGTATCCATTACCAAAGATGTAGGGCCAAATTAGCTTTAATGTTGCAGCCTTCACAAGACATTCCATAGCTGGCAATAACATTAAGATAATACTGTTAAAATAAGAATTTCAATTATAAGGCAGATGAGACTGTGAGAAACATGACAGCCTTAATGAGCAGTAGGAGTAGGTATTCACTTTGATAAGGAGCACAGTTATCATAGATAGAAAGGAAACGAAATACAACCTTCAGCCTTTCATATTGTGTCACGTCACCTGCTATTGATAACAGCTTTGGGTTCAAATTCATGTCTGTTCATTCTCACAGGCTGGCGCTAGGATGATGGTCCGGTGAATCTTTCAGTTGCAGCTAGAACACCTCCATTTCTGTAGTGTTTCATTTTTCCAACTAGCTGAAAGCATTTGTTCTTATCACATCTTTGTTAGGAAAGGGGATCGAGGTATTGGCCCCTTCTTGCAGGCTGGAAAGCTGGATTAGTAAATCAGTGGTCACATTGGGAATAGATTCAAATTATTTGAAAGTTCACCAAATGCTTATTAAGGGTACTGATTTTAACCAAAGCATGTGTAATGAGTATGACCCAAGTACAGTGTCATTCTTTGTGTTACATTAGACATGTCCTCGTTTTTTAATTTTACAGTGGTAGGGAGAGAAGGAACTAGTGAAGATCACTGGTGGGGTTAAGTAAGATCAGAGGAGAAAAAGGCTGCTATTGACAGCAGTCTGTTCTTTGTAGCCCTTAAGCAGAAGCCACTCCTACAGTGGCTGTGACCCTTCTGCTTGGTTAGTCAAGCTGGTGAATGTGTACAGTCATTGTCGGCCTGGTGTGACTTAACACAGAAATCTACCCCTGGGGTGGCTGGCAATGTGGAAGCACAGTCTTACGGGTCCTGAAGTTCCAATGCTGTTTTATACAGTTAAGGAAGGCTAAGAGGCCATCCTGCTCATCTGCTCTATAAATCATTTGCTTAGTGTTAGTGATCAGTTGCATCATTTTTGCCGCTCTGTTGTAAATTTTTAGGGTTTAAAGTTTCTTCTTGTTCACTTTGGATTTTTCCATGCATGTGCAAATGGAGATGATTATTTACATAAAGAATAAACTATATGATACCTTTGGCTATTTTTAAAAGTCTGGAGCTCCTTTCTGCTTCTGGAAAAGCCTAAACACTATTTTGGTTTTAATTTACCGTATATGTCACTATTTATTCACCACTTATATAATATAATCATTTTCCTCAATTTCTTTATGAATACATTGCTCTTAAAACACTCATCCATATTGCTTGCTCTAGAGCATGACCAATTTTCATAGTCTTTACTACAATATGCTGTATAATACCCATAATGTTTGTGCTGTCTGCTCTCATATTTACTTAATCTGTCATCAAAGGGAGCATGGCTGCTGCCTTTAAGTGAACCAATTGATTATACAGCATTATATTTAGCTTCCACAAGCAGAAATTTTGTTTTGTCCCTTAGGAACCTTAATTCTGGAAATGAGCATCCCATCTAGTTTCAGAATGTTCATTTATTACATGCAAATGTATTTTAGCTTACATCATACATACTTAAATGATAGGATCTATAAGTGACAGTAAAATGTAGACGGCAGTTTATTAGTGCCTATGATGATTTTAAATATAATCACAATGAAACTGAGTCAAATTACAAATATTACAGTAAATCATTCAAGAAGAACCACAGAATTCAAATGCAAAATTTATGTTCTTAAATTAATCAGTTAATATATTGTCTAAAAATCTAAAATATAATACCATATTATTGGAGCAGCTTTGCTAAACACAACTTATACTTTTTAAATGTGAGAACATAGTGGATTTCAACCACATTGTTACAATAATTTAGTATGTTTTTTGTCCTATCTATTTTATTTTCTTTCCTCCTTTATCACTGGAAACAATGAACCAAGAATCCCAAAATAAGGAAAACTCACTATATTTCTTCTCATTCATTCTTTTTTGTCCTCTTAGTTGTACTTAGAAACTCAGCATTGTCATTCCCTGGGCTTCCTTTATGTATAGCCTTGTGGTGTATCTGAACATATAGCTTTATATATGAATTTTTAAAATTAATTTAAAAAGTCTTCATAATATTTTAGTAAAAAATAAAGTATAAAAATAGTAAAAGACATATAAACATTAAAATGTTGAACAAAAAGTACTTTTATTATTTAGTATCACCTTTAAACATGTAATTAATATTGTCACCCTCAGAATAATGTTTAAAACTGATCATTTGAAAATGTTATTTTGGCTATCATGCATTTCTTTTGGTGGAGAATAATTGGTTCATTTCATTGTGATCAGGTTTAGATCTTAGTAACATGTACATCTCTTGGAGGACTGTTGTTTTAGAATTGTAAGAGAAATAAAGAGGAGTGAAATCAAGGGCAAGAGTGTATTCTCTAATGCAAAGAACATTAAATTTGAAGTCAGAAGACTTAATTCCAGTTCCAGTTCTACTTTTTGCTTTGTGACCTTGAGAAAGTAACTTAAGCTTTTCTGAGCTTCAAGTTCCTCATTTATAAAGTAGTGGTAAGAAACACCTTGTATGCCTAGCACTCAGAGTCCTCACTGGATCGAATAAGGTCTGCTACAGTTAGATAGCAAACACATCATTGCTAGCTAAACATAAAGTATTCTAGCAGAGATTTACTATCCAACATTTTCATTTATACATTTTTAATAATGATTTATTGGGGCTTCCCTGGTGGCACAGTGGTTGGGAGTCCGCCTGCCGACGCAGGGGATGCGGGTTCGTGCCCCAGTCCAGGAGGATCCCACATGCCGTGGAGCGGCTGGGCCCGTGAGCCATGGCCGCTGAGCCTGCGCGTCCGGAGCCTGTGCTCCGCAACGGGAGAGGCCACAGCAGTGAGAGGCCCGCGTACCGCCAAAAAAAAAAAAAAAAAAAAAAAGATTTGTTGATTATCCTTAATGTACAAGGAACACTGCTAGAGACCAGGGAAATAAAAGTGGATAATATAATACCAAACCACCTCAAATTCTAGTGGGGAAAAGCATAGGAACGCATAATAAATACTTTCATTTCAGTCATTGACTTTAATGTTGTTGGTTGAATGTTTTCCAAGGACAGCTAATTCTTATATGAGACATTATGAAAGTTTAAAAGAAAATATCTAAAATGAAACAATTAAAAATCTAGATATAGATCAAATTATGTGTGGAAATTTAGTATATGAAAAAAGAGGCATATGCATCAGTGGGGAAAATATGGGCTTCTCAGTAAGTGGCATTGGGATAACTGAATATCTATATAGAAAAAGGGAAAACAGAATCTGTTCCAAATTGAATAGAATCAAATTCTACAAAGATCCAAATTTTTTAAAGGGAAACAAAGAGACCAGCTATAAAAATAGGCAAACGATTATAAACAGTTCACAGGAAAAGAAATGCAAAGAGCACAGAATATGGAAAACCATGTTCAAATTCACTCACAATAAAAACGTTAATTAAAATTAACTGAGATTACTTTTATTATCAATAAGATTGTCAAAAATCCAAAAGATTGGTAACATGTTTGTAGCAGGCAGAATAATAGCCCTCAAAGATATCGTCATCCTGGGGCTTCCCTGGTGGCGCAGTGGTTGAGAGTCCACCTGCCGATGGAGGGGACACGGTCTGTGCCCCGGTCCGGGAAGATCCCACATGCCGCGGAGCGGCTGGGCCCGTGAGCCATGACGGCTCAGCCTGCGCATCCAGAGCTTGTGCTCCGCAACAGGAGAGGCCACAACGGTGAGAGGCCCTTGTACCGCAAAAAAAAAAAAAAAAAAGTATCTTCATCCTAATCCCCAGAAGTTTGCATGGGAAAAGGTACTTTACAGGTATGATTAAACTAAGTATTGTGAGACATGGAGATTATCCTGGATTATCCAGATAGGCTTAATGTCATTATCACAAAGGTCCTTACCAATGAAGAGGAGAGACAGGAGAGTCAATCAGAGGAGAAGATGTGACAATCAAATCAGAGGTCAGAGTGATGCAGTTGTTGGCTTTGAAGACAAGAGGGGGCCACAAGCCAGGGAATGTGGGTTGCCTCTAGAAAAAAGAAACAGGAAGTCAACAGTTTCTCCCCTAGAGCCTCCAGAAGGAAAACACCTGCTGACACCTTCATTTTAGCCCAGGGAGACCTATTTTTTGACTTTTGATTTGCAGAACTATAAGGTAATACATTTGTATTGCTTTAATCTACTAAATTTGTTGTAATTTGTTACATAGCAATAGACAACTAATTCAGTACTCTAAGAGAAAGGTTGTGGGAAAACAGACACTTTCATATCTTGTTGTGAATGCAAATTGTACAACTGCTATAGAGGAGAATTTTACTATGTTTACTTATACACTTACTCTTAGATCCTGCAAACCCATCTCTACCGCGGTGACAAATATGAAAAGATATGCAGAAGGCTATTGCATTGCTACTTGTAATAGTAAAAAAGACTGGCAACAACTCAAATATCTATCAATAGTGGACTGGTTAAATGAGGTGTGGTAAAATGTTGTACCATGTAGTTATTTTTTTTAATTTCTATATTTTGCTATGGAATGATCTCAGGCAATATTGTTAAGTGAAAGTAGCAAGGTGGAAAAAAGTAAATAATATATGTCACTATTTAGCTAAGAAGGGGGAGAATGTAAATATAAATAAATACAAGCATATTTTCTTTTAAAAGTGAAAGGATAAATTAAAAAGCTTTTTTGTGTTGTTGTTGTTTTTTAGTGGTTATTCATAGGGCTGAAAAAGGAATAGCATGAAAGGAACAAGGATGGACAGACCTAAGTGTACTTTATATTGGAGGTCTGACCCTGGAATCATATAAATGTGTTACAATTACAAAGCAAAATTAAATAAAAATGGAAAAGGGAGCAATCTCTAAAAAATAAACCTCTGAATCAACAAATTAACCTAAATTGGGACTGAGTCAGTGGCAAAACCATGCAGAGAGAACCTATTTTAAGTGATTTTAAATACACAGTATTTGACTGTATACCTTAGTGGTATATACCCTTAAGACATTAAAACTACAAATAAATCTGTTTTTATTAATTGTATTGTCAGATGTAATATATAATATTACGTTAAATTGTATTATAGCATAAAAGCAATTATCAGCACTGTCAGCGCAGTGGTTGGGAGTCTGCCTGCTGATGCAGGGGACGCGGGTTCGTGCCCCGGTCCGGGAAGATCCCACATGCCGCGGAGCGGCTGGGCCCGTGAGCCATGGCCGCTGAGCCTGCGCGTCTGGAGCCTGTGCTCCGCAACGGGAGAGGCCACGACAGTGAGAGGCCCGCGTACCGCAGGGAAAAAAAAAAAATAGAGAATGTTATCAGAAAGTAAGAAGAGGAAAGACCGGGGGAGTGTCAGATGGGGAGAAGGTGAAGACAAGAAGAGGAGGAGGAGGAGGAAAGTGGCGGGGAAGAGGAAGAAAGAGGAGTGGTTGAGTCCAGATTGTTTCATAGGGGAATCTGACTAAGCTTTCAGGGAACAAATGGTATCAATGCTATCTAAACTCTATTCTAGAGTCTAGAAGGAGAAATACGTCCAAAAGAGGAGTGTGATCGGGTTTCAGAGAAAGGAGAGAGTACTTTCACCTAGGAGACTAGTAAAACTTTGGGTTCATTTAGTTGGTTATATATTCAGCAGATGCTTACTGAGCACCTACTATGGACTAAACTTTGTTGTAGGCGCTGTGATTCAGCAATTATTAAGACAGTCAAAACTCCTGCCCTCACATAGCTTACGAAGATAGACAAACTTAAATACTGTTTGACAAATCATTAGATAAGGGAACATTTGCTGAGAGGATTCATAAATTACAGCTTGTCTAGTTATCAAAGAGCAATCTATGTCTTAGAACCTTAAAATAATTTCAATCATAGATTTTATAACCTTAAAAATAATTTGTCATAAATTTTAAGTGTATTAATAACATTTAATTATGCAAGTGATATGTGTGAATAATTAGTCAGTCGTGTGTACCATTTAGATTTATAACTCAAGATTTCAGTAAAGAGAAAAAAATTCAATTTGTTTTTCTCTGGAGATTCTTTAACTACATAGTAGCATTACTTTATTAATGACAATAAAAGGAAAACATAAACATATTGAATTAAAGTACAATTATCAAAGACTAGAATAAAATTAACAATGTTTTTAAAAGTTAATTTGCTTTTTAATTATCCCATTATAAGTACATACATTTGAAAAGCAATAATATATAAGCAAGATACATTATTTTTTTAATATGTAGATGATGTTTGAAATATAAAAGAATTCCTAGACTCTTCCCCATAACTCCATAGTCCCCTACTCCATGGGTCCTTGGCCTATAGATTGGGAGGCTTTACTGGAAATAGAGCTATCTTTTCAACAAAATGTACGGCAGTCATCTGTTTCATTTAATTTGCTTTACCAGTGAAATCCCGTAGAAACAAAATGTTTCCAGTACTTTGATAAATTGAGTTGTCCTGAGAGAGAACTGTTATGTATGAGTTTGGTCAAGGACTAAGGACAAACTTGGGAGACTCCCTCCTTCCGCTTAATGTTGTGTGATCCTAGGTGAATTAGCTTACCAGTGGCACCATTTCTTCATCTAGAAGACAGGGATAATAATACCTGCCTTCATATGTTATGAATGTGAAATGAGATAGACAGATGGAGTTGCTGATATTATTAATGCCGTATCATTATCAATGATAAAAAGTTTTTGGGTTAACTTAATTATCAGCCCTTTTAAATAGAGACACAGATGTAGAGAACAAACGTATGGACAGCAAGTGGGAAAAGTGGCGGGGGGTGGTGGTGGTGGTGTGATGAATTGGGAGATTGGGATTGACATATATACACTAATATGTATAAAATGGATAACTAATAAGAACCTGCTGTGTAAAAATAAAATAAAATAAAATTTTTTTAAAAGTATTCAAAATATATATATATTTCAATTCTCATAGGTTAAGCATAAATATATGAAAAAATGTTAGTTCTTTACCCACCTTTTTAAGTAGAATACACATAACAAAATCAATTATTTGTATGAGAATCTTTTTGTTATTGTATTAATATCAATAACAAACTATTTGTATTACAGTTTAAAAATACTCTATTCAGTCTTCACAGCAGTCCACTGAGATAGGCATTTTTACTGTCCCCAACTCAGAGATTTAAAAAGTGAGCTCAGACACACCATGATGAAAATTAGCCCTCATTATCCTGTATTGTTTATGCAGATGCAGAAGTTCTGAGTAGTTATACTGAATGTGTCCTGTCTTGAGGAAATAGGCATTTTAAATTACTTTTTGTTTTGACTTACCTTTATCTTTAAACCGGGGTTTCTCAGCTTGGCACTATCAACATATTGGGCTGGTGATTCTTTGCTGTGGGGCTGTTTTGTGAACTGTAGGATGTTTAGCAGCATCCCTAGTTTCTACCCACTAGATGCCAGTAGCACCCCTGTTGCAGTTGTGACAACCAAAAACATCTCCAAACATTGTCAGATGCCCCCTTGGGGGTAACTAGGGGACATTTGTGAGAACAAATGAATGAGAGCAAGTGAGAAACAGTGAGAACCACTGCTTTAAACTTTAGCATAGCAAAGTTTTAATAGGTTCTGATTAATATGTCTTGTTTTTAGTAGAAAGTAAAGATAATGATTTTTAAGGTATTTTATGATACAGTCACTAAATATTTGAGTAAATGGAATTTTATAATTGTGAACCTATGAAATTATTCTGATAAAAATTTACAGAAATAAAAATGAGAATTTTAGTCAAAATAAAGAGAAATTGCACATAGATGTATATATATTTCTTTCCATATACTTTATTGCATACAATTTATTCAATTAATGCTTCCCACAAGACATTGCTCATTACCCTACTCTCTTTACAAAAAAAAAAAAAAGACTAAGTTTGTACTAAGTGTATTTGTGTTTTTGGTTTTCATTGGTTTTGCTTTTGATTTTACAAATACTAATTAAATTTGAGGAGGGAAGAAGTTGGTTTATTTATTTATTCATTTATTTATTTATTTTTGTTCTAGTACATGTATCATTCCAAAGATTTTTTTCCAAAAGTACATGTCATTTTCCTCCTTCTAAAAAAATATATAAATGAAAATATATTTTAATATTTTAAACTGTTATTGAATTTTTAATTAAAATAATTCATAAATAATTTTAAATACTCCTAAATAATATGTCTAGAAGACATTAAAATGTTGAATAAAACAATTTGTAATCTAATTAGATTACTTATCGGGCTATATCATTTCCTATTATCCTATTATCCTTGATTGAAAGAAAGATAAACACTAATGCTGGGTTATCATTAATGTAATTAAGCCATTGAATTTTAAACACCTTTTATTTTGAAACAAAGCATGTATTTAATATATGTAGCATCACAATTTCTTATTAGTATGAGTAAAGGAAATACAGATAACAAAAACAGAAAGATGATAGTAGGCAAACTTTTGTTCTAGTTGCCTGAAAGATTATCAAGTAGTAAGTAATGCCAGCAGAGCATGAAAATGACCAGTAATTCAAGAATAGATCGGACAAGGTAGAGTTTGTTGTATTTTTAACTACAAAAGGCTGGTCAATAGCTGTACTCAATTTGCCGTTGTTTCCCCATGGAAAGTTCAGTTTGTTAGCTTTAGGATAGGCTCAGTCAATGAACTCTTTTTTACTAAGAGAAATGATCCATGGGAGGTCCCCCGAGGAGTAAAGTCATGAGAAAACGCAGGCAGCCTTTCATGCTATACGGCACAAGCAGGGGAGTAAGACTCTGACCTATTTGAGGTAGCTTTTCAGAGACTGTGCTGTTGGAGCTCTTTTTAAAAAAATCAATTCGCATTATCAATAGAAAACTGGAGATGATAGCAAAAAGCTGTTTTTATTAGAAAAATTTTTCTTCTATTATAATAATACATCATTTGAAGTGCTTGAAATTGGCCTCAGTTAATATTAACACATATTAAAGATGACAATAATCACACTTTGTAAGTTTGCCTCTTTGTAGGTACCCTTTGTTGTCTCCTAGTAGGACGATTTGAGAAGTGAGGAAGACACCCATAGTTGGGTGAGATAAGCAAAAACACACATTCATTAATAGTATGTTACCTGATTTCAAAAGAAGGATGCAGCACCTCGTGATCCATGTATGTGTTGATGAGACACAAAAACTGTAAATAATTTTCCCTCGTTATATATTGCCTACAGTTAAAGTCTCCATTTGGGCAAATAATATTGAAGAGCAATGTCCTATTGACAGCATTAGGATTTTTTCCCCATTTTTATATACCCTCTTATTTCCAAAGGAGAATTGAGGTGAGCACAGCTTTTGTTGTTGGTTTTTGTTGCTTGTTTTTTAGTAAATAGTGCCATATAAGAATCAACTTTGGAGTCAAACAGGCTTCGTTATAAATCCTAGCTTTTTCTCTTATTTGCCTTGGGTAGGTTAATTCAGTTCTTTGAACAGTTTCCTTAAAGCAGGCACAATAATGACTATGTAAGGATTTTTGCAAGTATTAAATGAGCTTAAGTAGGTAAAATACCTAGAATAATGCCTGGATCAAAGTGAGGCTCAATAATGAACATTTCTTCCCCCCCCCCCCCGCGCTTTTCCCTTCCCTAAGAATATGGAGGTTCCAAGGAAGCTTGCCCAGAAGGGCTCTTTTCTCCCTCTTCCATCAAAGCATTTTTTCTTTAATTGAAGTATGTAGTTGATTTACAATGTTGTGTTAGTTTCAGGTGTACAGCAAAGTGATTCAGTTATATATATATATATATATATATATATATATATTCAGTTATATACTTATGTGTGTGTGTATATATATTCTTTTTTCAGATACTTTTCCATTATACGTTCAACGCGTTATTTTTTAAGAATCCAGGATCACAATAATGAAAGAGTATCCAAGTTCCATATATATGAATTTGTCCATTGGCAGCATTCATTTACTCATCAAACTTTTTTGAGCATCTACTCTGTGTAGCACACCTAGATATGAACTATGGAGGACATGAGAAACAGTTGTAATGCCCCAGTCCCAACAAGGACCTTTATGATCCTTGGAAAAAGGAATTAGAAGAAACCTCAATTTCCTTCTTCCTTCCTGTTTTGAAAACTCTTAGTAGATATGTCGGTAAGCCTGGGAGCTGTATTCCTCCTGGCTCAGACTGCAATGATGACTTCTTCAAAAAGCCTGCCTTTTCTTTTGGCAGATTGGCTAGGATTTGTATGATCTCATCCATGATGGTTGGAAATATACAGAGGAGACAGATGAATGCATAAAATCTAGCACTTCCTAGCTAATAATGAAAAATTCAACGTTAAGGATTCATTGATAGGATAGTCACTTAATATGAGAAGAAACAATGCAGTGGTATAGAACTCAATAGCTGGAAAAAAAAATCAGGACTTAGGGGATTGATATCTTCATGCAATTTCTTTTGATTGTAACATGAGTTGGGGAAAAAGGGTGCTTTTACATCCCATCTAAAGCTAAGCCTCTCAAAAAATACTATATAAATACGCTATAAAAAGTATAATAATAAAAAAATTACTCCATACTTCAAAAATAACTATCGATAACTTATATTGACAGATTCTAACTATAGAAAACTTTTAAACAGTTAATGGTTAAAATAATCATTGTCTAACAAGTTTACTTTTGAATTTCTTCAGTGGCTTACAAAATAACAGCTTATAGTTTGTAAATTGTGTTTAAATATATTTACCCACTTTTGTTTAAATTATTGAAATATTCCTTTTCAACTTAAAAATTAGGTCTGTAGAAACACTAATACTTAAAATATAAAGGCATTATATTATTTTCAAATATGCTCTTCACTTTTTTATAACATTTGTATAATATTGGATTACATCTCAGTTAGATTGTGAACGTTTAAATAATCTGTACAGGTTATCATAAAAATTACAATGCAATAAATATAATGTACTGACATTCTTATCAATGAGTTTTTCTTATGTTTTGCATATACATTTTAATCCTATTACTGTATACAATTTGTATCAAAGGTTAGAATTTATTCATAAATTAATGCACTTATTGAACAACTATCATAGGTCTGGCATTATGCTCAGGCTGCATATGAAAAGATTAATGAA
Organism: Pseudorca crassidens; assembly: GCF_039906515.1. Lineage (NCBI taxonomy): Eukaryota > Metazoa > Chordata > Mammalia > Artiodactyla > Delphinidae > Pseudorca > Pseudorca crassidens. Next base: position 14,856,408 of record NC_090311.1, on the reverse strand, counting down.
ACTTGGGCCTTGCCCCTGAGGCACTCAGAGTCTGTTGAGGGAGAGGCAAGACACTTGACTCTGTGACATAACGATAAAAGACGTACATATTGTCTAGGAACAGAGAGAAAGGAGGAACAGTTATGATCAGAGAGGAAGTAGAGTCATTGTTTCAGTGAAAGGGCAATATATAAGCAGAATCTTGGGGGAAAAAGGTAAGAGTTCCCCTAGAGAAGAGAGGGCATTACACAAAGCTAGCCAAGAGGGAGCATGGTATGGTTGGCCAAGCTCAATATGGTCCAAGAGAAAATGGTGAGAGGCAAGGAAGGAGAGTAGTGGATGGTCACAAAGTCTGAATCCTGTAGGCCCCAGGGGACTGGAGAAGATTTTAAAGCACAGTCCATCTGTATTCTGGATAAATCCTTCTGGTGGTATTAAGGGGAATAAATTGGAAGAAAAAGACTGAAGGCAGAAAAAGTGTTAGGAGGCTATCTGGTCAGAAAAGAAACAGGAATAAACTAAGTCTATTCATTCATTCATTTATTTAACAAATACCTGATTTCCAACTATGTGTCAGGCACTGTTCTAGGTGCTAGAGATTCAGCATTGAAAAAACAGACAAAATTCCTATGCTTCTGAATTTTATATTCTAGGCAGGAAAGGTTTCAGGCACCCTTTTCCCAACCCCAGCCGAGTTGTTCATCCAGGACAAGGGTGATTTCTAGGTAATCCTTTGTTTTATGTTGTATTTTTAATAAATCAAGAAGGTGGGGCTTCCCTGGTGGCGTGATGGCTGGGAGTCCGCCTGCCAATGCAGGGGACGTGGGTTCGTGCCCCAGTCCGGGAGGATCCCACATGCCACGGAGCGGCTGGGCCCGTGAGCCATGGCCGCTGAGCCTGCGCGTCCGGAGCCTGTGCTCCACAACGGGAGAGGCCACAACAGTGACGGGCCCACGTACCGCAAAAAAACAAAAATTAAAAAAAAAGAAGGTGTGTGCATGTTTGGTGTATGTATGTACGTATATGTAGATAGGTAGGTAGATAGATAGATAATATATGCATGCATATATATACATCCATATATGTATATATATGTAAGTATGTGTATTTTTAAAATCTTGTATAGCATGAAGATACTTTTAGAAAAATACTGAATTGTTTCAATAGGTATTAAATGCCTGTTATATAGCATTCATATTCAAAAATCAAAAGATACAAAAGGAGATACAGTGAAAGTGAAAATTAAACCATTCTCCCACTTCGATCTCCTAGCCACCTACTCATCTTCCTAGAGGTATCTGCTATTTTCAGAGTTTTTGTGTTTCTTTACAGAGATATTTTATACTGGTGCTAGTATTAGTGTTCTCTTTATAGATGCAGTGTTCTTCACCTTGCTAGATAACTACATGTTAGCACTTAGGGAACTACCTTTTCAAGGCTGCATAGTGCTCCACAGTACTATAATTTAACTAGTCACCCTCTGATGTACAGTTAGACTTTCCAAGCTTTAGCTATTTCAAACAATCTTACAGTGAATATTCTTGTCCATCTCTCCTTATTACCATTCCCCCCGACCCCAGCCTAAAGCCTAAAGCATCGTCTAATACTATTCTCATTATTTGTTTTATTGTCAATCCCCACTCCCACCCTACACTAGCATGTTAGCTCCAAAAGGCAGAGACTTTTCTTTGATTTTTTCCCTGCTGTGTTCCTAGCTCCTAGAATAAATATTCAATGAATATTTATTGCATAAAAATTTTGCACACGTATAACTTTGGGAAGACATGGTAGAAGTAGAATTACTAGTTTAAGAGGAATATGCATTTGTAATTTTAACAAATATTGCCAAATTGATCTTTATAGAGCAAGATACCTCAGCCTCGGTACTATAGACATTTTGGACCTGATAATTCTTTGCTGTGGAGTGCTGAGCATTGTACACTGTTTAGCAGCATCCCTGGCCTCTAACCACTAGATGCTACTAATATCCCCCTGTTGTGACCAACCAAAAATGTCTCCAGATTTTACAAATGTCCCCTGTTAAGAAGCACTGCTATAGATGTTATGCTATCTTAAGAGTCCCACCAACAGTCATGACAATGGCGGTTTCCTACAGCCTTGCCAATATCGAGTTTTAGCGAACATTTTGCGCTTGGAAATCTGATGATGAAAACTGTTATCTCATAGTTTTAATTTGCACATGAAGTCCCATTTTAATAAAACTTTGGTGTAATGAATCCCTGGCATTGTACTCTGTAGTGATGAAGGTAAGTTTGTTTTTCCATTGTAGAGGGAAGGGGATAGACTGAATATATGAAATCTAGAATCATCTGGAAAACAATGCTACTTGCTCTTATTTTTCTTTGTTAAAATATCTAAGTTTTACAGATCCTTCTTATCTGCAGACTATTATGACTTCATGGACTGAATCTTCTCTAGAATTAGAGAAGTTGGCCTTAATTAATGAACAAAATTTGAATTCAAAAGACTTGGATTTGAATGCTGGTTTTCCTAATTATTAGCTGTGTTACCTTGGGGAAGTCACATAAGCTCTGAGCTGTAATTTACTCATATGGAAATTGGGCGGAATAACATTTGCTCTGTCTACATCACTGAGTTATTGTAAGAATTCTTTTTTTAGTGTGAAGCCTTTCACAATTGCAAGAGCTTAGGATAATTATATGGTCGTTTTATGACCCACTGCTTTATCTTGTGACTCATAGTGTCCCAAGAGTTTATCTCTTCTCAGTGCTTCAGTAACCCTTTCAAACTGTTCTCACTCATTTATTTATTCAACACTGGCATTTTGTACCCTTACCATACCTTTGCTCTAACTCTATGGTCTTAAGTCATTACAGTGCAGTGTTCCTTATAACTGAGCAAGTCCCTGAGAGACTTATCATTCATACATTCATCCATTTAATGTACATTAAATAAACACTATTATCTTTCCCTAAACCGGCTTTCCTTTCCAACAGCTCCATTTTAATCAATGCCATTGTTAATCTAGCCTTGAGGGTAGGAACTTTGCAGTCATCTACCTCGCTTGTGCTCCCTGTCCTGTAGCTCCTGAGTGCCATGACCAGACTTATTATGATAGAGTGCCACCTTTTTCAGTTCCCTCCCTCTGATTATGAACTTGTCTCCTGTTGGCTGCCACCTCAAATCCAAAGTATTTCTTACTAACACTCCTCATTACCCCCACCAATTCAATATCCTAACTACTTTTCCTTTCTTTGTCCCAGGCTCATTCCTGCACCTATGGTTTTGTTCATAGTAGTCTCTGCCCTGGAATTTTCTTCATCTGTTCTTTCTCCTATCAAACAGCACCATCTTTCAAGGCCTATATCATTCCCACTGCTCTGTGTTCTCCTTTTCTCCATGTTTCAGCTTACTTTGACCTCTTTATTACTTAACTCATTCTTCTTGGCTAGTCTCCCTTAATGTATCATAGAAGGTCTCAATCCTGGCTGCACATCAGAATCACCTTAGGAAGGTTTTGTTTGTTATTGTGATACCTAATCCCAGGACCACTCTTGTAGACTCTAGTTCTGGGTGGAGCTTAGTCATTATAGTTTTGACACAGTGGTTTGAACATTCTCATGGTTATATTAAGTGTTTCATTTTTCTTTTCCTAACCAAGGATTTATAAGTACCTTGGCGGTGAGAATGGTGACGATTCATGGTCAGTAATTGATCATTTGACTGATAGTTTGAATTTTCACTTCTCTTACTCATTTTTAGTTTCTTTTTAATTTTCTTATTCATTTTGTGCAAAGGCTATTTTTTGCATCCTACCTCTCCCAATTTCTCACTCCATGACTTTGTATAAATTACCTATAAACTTTTAGCCTCATGTGTCTCCATAGGTAGAAAGATAATAATAACATCTATGTTTCTAAGTGTGCTGAGTAGAGCTAAGATATAAATCATCTATCACAGCTAAATAGTTGATAAATGGTGACCTCTTTTATTAGTATACTTGGACATCCTGTTCACTTCTCCTGACACTGTCAAGTAGAAGATTTTTATTTGTTAATTTAGCTCACTTTTATTTTACAGTTTATAGTTATTCCATTTAATTTTAAGATTAAGGGATTAATAAGATTATTCTATTAAATTCAGATTCATAATATTGATCATGTTCTTGTGAGAACTGCACAAAAATATAAAGCACTTTGTTTTACACAGGAAAAAAAAATTTACCTAAATTACCTTTGTTAACTAAGTTCTATCTTAAATGAGTCATTTCTCATATTTTTCTTACTAGTGAAAAAATTGAAATTTCATTTTTAAATAAAAAGTATAGACATATGAAAAAATAATATTAGTTAATGACTTGTCTCCATTACATTAGATGAAAACAATAACTAAGGAATTAACCATAGTGGCACATTGTCAACCATAAGACAGGAGAAAATGTCCAGAGCAATTAAATGAAGGATATAATTTCTTCAACCATGGTCATTTATACTAGTTTTTCAGGTTCAAAGATGTAAAAGTAATATATGGAGGCCATCCCCTCCTGCACTAGAACTAGAAACTGTACAGGTGAGTTTGGAATGCCCATTCATCATGCAAGCTATTCCCATAAATAGTAAAACCTAAAGAAACAGCATGGCTAAATAGTGCACATTTTCAGTTCCCGTAATATTTATAGCTGAAAGTTACACAGATGTCAACAATACTGAGGGCTCAGAGTTAAAATGAAAGCACTTGAAACATTTTGTGAATTACCCTCCTTACAGTAGATTTATGGGGTCAGACAAATGTATGTTTGATTCTTATCTCACCCGTTACATGAATATATTGGTACGTCATCAAATTATCGGAAGGATTGAATTTGCTTAGCATGAGGCCTGCCACATAGTTAGTTCATTGCTGTTCTGAGAAGATGGTGTGGTAAGAGGAGTAGCCCTGACTGCAGTCATTCTCAGGAGGCTTTATTTTCTTACATGTGTGTTATTATGGGCCTCAAATGAGATTTCTAAGGGGAAAAAAAAAAAAAAGGAATTCCTTAGTTAGATCAGTCTTGAATATCACTGACTTCAAATTTAGCCACACCTGGTTTTATATTCCAGATCTATCACCTGATAGCTGGCTGATTGGGGCCAAATTACTTAACTTCTCTGAACTCAGTTTCCTTGTCAATAAAATAAAAATAAATAGCAGCCTCATAGGGTGGTCCTGAGGATTTAATGAAGTCATCCATGTAAAGGGCTTTCCAGTGCCTGGTACACATTATTAGACTCAATAAGTAGTAGCTGTTATTACTCTTATTCTTACTACTAAATACAGTGTTTCAGGTTCTGCATGTCTTTGAACAATATGGAAGAGTCAGACACCTACTGCCCAGAAGTGGATTGACTTTGAAGCTGAGGAACCTTAAGCCTAAAGGCTCCTCGTTTGCACAGGCCCCTTCCAAAGACTTGTACTTACTACTGTCTTCTCAATTTTATATTCTTTTTCTTAAAGAGGGCCTCCCAAACTCCAAGACTCCAGCAAAACCTGGATCTAGGTTTTGCTACCCTGAAGGTTTTGTTGTTGTTCTTGCTTTTTAACTGACAAATTTGAAGGAAAGTCTTTAAAAGGAAGTCCAAAAATGTATCCCACCTAATGAACACATTGGTTTATATTAAATTACTATTTTAAACCCAAATACCATAAATTCTGTGTTGTACATTTAACTCCAAAATGATGCTGCAAGTAAAAATTGCATGCTAAGAAATGAAAACTAGAGGTAACTTGAGTGTGGCAGTAAAACTCAAAACAGATGTAATCAGTGATACGGAATTGTCTAATTTTTTATACTCAGTGTTTTCTAAGCTCTTTTTCTTAAAGAAAGGAAAATAGTTTTAACAGATCAGTGAGGAAGTTAACTGATTAAACTTATTCAAAATAAATATCAGTCCCTCTTCAAGTTAGAGTGTGTCAAAAGCATATTGAAGCATAGATCTTCCAACAAATTATAAATTGTCTATTACACATGCAATAATTGAAGCTGAGAAAATTACATATTTGAAATCAATGAAACAAATCCTGGTATTACAAAAATAAGCTGCAGTCCACAGAAAATATATTCTTATTTTAAATGGTTAGCTTCAAATCTTTGGGAGAAAATGATTTGAGGTCTTTCTGGTGATATCAGTTAGTGAGTTTGAATAAAGCCTTAATAAAATTACTGTAAATGCCTTGTAATTTATATTGTTAATCTTGGTCTTTAAAAGAATTTATTGATGGATTTTCTTATACCTACATGTTCAGTAGGTGTGACATATGAAAAATATAATGTAAAGCAGTTCAGAAAAATACTCTTGATTTACAAGGCAGGTTTTAACAAAATGTGTACCCCCCCCCTTTAAAAGAGTATATCTACTTCAAGATAAATAAAGTGTATTAAAAATGTTTCACCTAAAAAATACAAAATTTTAATCGTAACAAGCAGATGATATTAACTTTCTAGGAAGCCAGATTTTATGGAAATTGAAGCACACTTAGTAACAGAAAAAAATCTATTATCTATCAAATATGTTACCCTAACATTGTGATACAAAACACCATTCCCATTTTAAAGAGAAAGAAATATAAGAATAACCAGGATTAAATAATTTCCCCAAGGTTACTGATGCAACCAGAACAAACATTCATAGGATTCTTGCTTCCAGTCTGTTTCTTAATCTTGTTAGTTCACATCATCGCTCAGCATTTTTAGAAAATGCATTTTTTATTATGTCTTCAGCAGATTGTGAATCTAATATACCAGCTTTCCTCTTTTCTATGCTTTCCTTCATTGAGAACACTTTCAGGAGAGAAATCAGTTATAGTTTTCCATCTTTTCCAAATCGTTAAAACTATAAAAGACCACAGTGTAGTAAATCAGTTTAGAAGCTCGATGACTTGATTGCGGTGCTCAAGTTTACTATAATAGCCTAATCCGAAATGTTATCTGAAATGCTTACTCCTTCATAATTCTTTTCTACACTACAAAAATTGTTCATAACAAGAACAAACTTGGAGAAAAACATAAGGTGAGATGTTTCAGACAGCTTAATGGGGCTGCCACTGTACTAGATAACCATTGTTCTATTAGAGGAGTCTTGGATTTAACTGAAAGCTGGTATAGACTGAACACATTGAACAGTGTCTTCAGTTGCACTTTAAAAGTCAGGATAGACAGTCCTCATAAGAAATGAAAGCTCCTTTGACCGTTATAGGTGTTCTGTGGCTAGAGATGAAGCGTCATACTAACAGGACAGAGCTTGCAATTTGTGGAATTGGACTCCAAGGTGAAAAAGAAGGTTAACAATTTTTTGTAAAAATTCTTCTTTCCTAACAACAGAAATTCCAAAATTATTGAATACAGTATTCACAAAGGCAGTTTTATACTATGCCTGGTGCTTATGAGTTAGAGAAATATCATATTGCTCAATATTTTGGCAACTAATTGCAAAAGTCTCCCTAACCAAGGCTAACTGAATCGCTCCCCTACAAAAATTTCAACCTTATTAAGTATCTTACTCATTGACATGGTCCATTTGAAGAAGCAATTTATTAATCTAATGGTTAATACCTGTTAGATAAAGCTGAGAAATGAAAAGATTTTAATTGAAAGCAAATGCTGTAAATTCGGGCTCTTCTTTTTTCTAGTTTCATGAAAGATTGATACACACACATCCACACACACAATCTCCTTTTCCCTGGACAATTTTGATACATTTTCCCTATGAAATAAAAGCCACAAGTATCCCCACAGATATTTTTTTGCAAGTGAAATTGCTTTTCATTTGGCAAAAACTAAACCTGTGATTCATAGCAGCTTAGAGCACTCAAGGTCAAAGAGTACATCTTGCCTGCTTTGACTGACTTTTTTGCAGGCTCAGTCAGACCTGCCTGATTCAGCTGCATTGAGATTCATTATGCTGCAAGAGGAGAGATTTGGGGGTGATGTAAAAGAGCATAAAGGGAATTGCCTTGGAAATTGTGGCTAGGGACTGAGGTAAAAATCAGCCATAGCCAATAGGCAGTGTCAGTTGGTATTTGACTGGGGACACAATGTTTTTCTGCTGCCCCCTTTACACAAAGAGCTAGCAAAGAACATTAAGGAAGATTTAGTAAAGAAAACGGTTGCTGTGAAGTAGGAAAAGAGGGACTCTCCTTTGCTGCGAGAAGTGATGTCAAGTAGGGAGCAAGAGCAGGGTAAATGGCTTTTTTTTTTCTTTTTCTTTTGCGGTACGCGGACCTCTCACCCTTGCGGCCTCTCCCGCTGCAGAGCACAGGCTCCGGACGCGCAGGCTCAGCGGCCTTGGCTCACGGGCCCAGCCGCTCCGCGGCATGTGGGATCTTCCCGGACCGGGCCACGAACCCGTGTCCCCCGCATCGGCAGGCGGACTCTCATCGGCGCAGTGGACTCTCAACCACTGCGCCACAAGGGAAGCCTGTAAATGGCTATTTTTAATCGTTCTCAGCTCGGGCATTGAAAGTAAATCAAGTGTGTATGTTTTATAAAAGGAAAGGAAAATCCATCACCAAAACACTTCCCCTAAACGTCCACCATTAGCAATTCATTCCTTTTAGATTTGTTCATCATGTTTGTTCATCAGTTCCCTTTAAAACTCATATTCCCAGAAGGAGTTAAAATATTTCTACATCAGGTGGGACTTGCATAAGGAGAACACAAGAAAATTGCTTTGGGAGGATGGGGTATCAGAAGAGTGGAGTGTTTTAAAAAGATTGCTGTATGACTTAACCTCACCAGCACCCCATTTTTGCTTAATATTTGGTTTATTGTCTCTCACAATTGGTATATAACCTAGTCATAGTGGATCATATTCTGGACCAACTACATAACCTACAGTACAAAATAAAAATACTCATTTTGTTTAAAAATTATTAAAAATTTCAAGAAGGAGAATTTCAGCAGAGCATTTACCCGAGCTTGGTACCCTTCTAAGCGTAGGGCTCTGTGCAACTGCACAGGCCAAATGCCAATGAAGTCCGCCCTCATTTTAGTCATTATAACGGTAGAAACGGTGAACTCTCACCTGGGTTAATGAACGTGTTTCATTAAAGATATCTAAACATTTTGACTTGTGAATTCTCAACACTAATACCAAAAATTTGAACCCAAATTCTTTTTAGGTTAATGTGGGGCTTTAGAAGTCACTAAATGTAACTTTTTTTTTTCTGTCCAACTGATCTATCTTATCTGCCTATCCATCTTTCCTTAGTTGCCTGACTTCTGTGGGAATACATAGGATTCATGAGTTCCTATCTTATCATTGCAGGTTTGGACCTCGTGCCCTCATCACTAAAGCTGAGGTTCAAAAGCCTTGTCCCCACTCGCCATTTCTAACTCATGAGCCATCCAGGTGCAAAACCCCAAGGATTGCTCCCTCTAGCCTCCCCAAGCCAAGACTCATCCTAGAACACACAACCAGCCATTTTCCCAGCCCCAGGTTTGAGGTTAGCATGCGTGTGGATGATACCTGGCTATGCCAAACCCTAGAATTAAATTAATTAGAGCTAGGAGTTTTTTAGGGTAAGGATCTCTGAGGTCCCAGGTAATAGGAAAATTAAGTCTACAAGAGTCTTCGTCACCTAAGCTATAAAAAGCACCTCTGGGTAGAATAGATTTCACATTCCTATTCAACATTGAGTAAACTGCTATGTAAGCCATTATTCATTTCCTTTCTAACATATTTTGACTTCAGTCCGACAGTAGCATGCTTTTTGATCCCTCTATTAAATTCTCTACTCATCTTTTGTTGACATGTCACTGTAATTAATATTACATTAATCCCATGACAGACAAAATGCCCCAGGACTTCTTTTCTTATTTTATTTTTTAAGATTAGGTATCGCTGATAAACACTTTTTTTTTTTTTAATTTTTTTTGCCGTGTGGCTCGGCTTGGGGGATCTTAGGTCACAGACCAGGGATTGAACCCTTGCCCCCTGCTGTGGAAGCACAGAGTCCTAATCACTGGACTGCCAGGGAACTCCCTTTTAAAAAAAAAAAAGGCTGATAACACTTCTGACCTTCTAATCTTTCACTCAGTTCTGTTTGGAGTAAATGAGGTCATTCTGTTGATTTAAGGCTGTCATTTCTTTCTCCCGGCCTCATCCCACAGGCATCAAAAAAAGTTAAATGAAACAATGGCATCTTTTATAATGTTGATGAATAGTCATAAGACATTAGCTGAGAAATGAACAGCATTGAGTTTTTGAACAATCAACTGTTAAGTTTTAATGTTACACTTAGAATATAATGATAAATCCTGCCTTTGATCAGAGTTGACCATTAAAAACTCTATTTTTAAGTAACTACATTTTGTCTAGTGTAATTCTAAGTACATACTTCTAAAATATTTACCTCCAAATTTTTCCTTCTAAAACATATATAAGCACAGCTTGTCAAATTCATAGCAGGTGAATGTGAATAATTTGGTTAAAAAATGTTGAATCATCCTGGTAATATCTGGCTGGATTTTTAAAATAGTATAATCATTTTATCTTTTTAAAAGAAAATACCTAAATAAAATAGTACTCTTTTTAAATTCAATGTATTGTATTCTAAGTGTTGCATTATCAATAGAAAACTTTGACTTTAGGAAACAGTATTAATAATATATTCTCTTCAAACAAAAGTGTTTACCCACTAAGTATCATTTTATGGTGTTGGATTATTCTTCTGAACTGGATCTTTTTAAAATTTAATAGGCTTCCAGTTGTAATCCAATATAACAAAATAAACATGAAATCAAGTCTCTGTAACAAAATATGAAAAGTTATCATGTTTGAACTTAAAAAGACAAATGTAATATATGGACTTCATAATATGTAAGAAAACCAGAGGGGTCAGTACAATACTTTTTAAGGTGGAATGTTTAGGAGAAAGTAATCTGCAGAAAAGTCAAATACTCTTTATTGAAGGAATTTCAGAGTGCTAGAGGTAACATTTAAGCAGTGTTATAGGCTTTATGCTTCCTTGATGGCATAGCAAATTAGTCTATGATCTAGTGGATTACCAAGCTTAATCACATATGCAAGATAACACATCTTTAAAATAAATGAGATACTCCAAGAGTCAATAGTATATTATCTAGAAAGTATGTGCAGTACCAAAATCAGTCTCTAAGACCTTACTCCAAATTAGACTTTTGCCTCCAATCATAAACAGTATATGTTAATCCTGACATGGCGTATCTGTAGCAAGATGTTACATATCATTACACAAGTGTCATTTGGCCTCCTTGGAAGAATACGAACTGGTGAAGGGTAAAGAAGCTTTTCATAATAATGAACAGGATGTGGAAGCTTCCAGCCTCTTAAAGCGTGAACCCTGAAACTGGAAAGCTTCACTTCCACGATACCTTCACTTTTGTTATCTCAACACCATCACAAAACTCCAAGACAACTGTCAGGAGGCCTTAGGAGGCCAGTAGCAGCTTAAATATGACTCACTGACAGTTATCACCAAGCAAACAAGTTATCACAGTAGCATGTAGTGGGTACAGAGGGTAAGGTGCCTATGTGCTTAATTGTCAGAAAGATAGGAAATCTTTAGAACACATGAATTGTTTTATTACTGGGGCTCTTGGATTATAAGTGTCACAGAAAATACCATGACATCACTGGCTTTTTTCTTCCATGCATGTGTATCAAAGAAACGGGACAAAGGCAACCTGAAGGGGCTGTAATTTTCAGACTTGGGCCTGCCAGCTTGACACTGACATTGGGAGTAGAATGCTCGCCTCATTTAAAGAAATACAAGAACCAGCACTTTCATATCACGTTCCGTATGACACAGATATATTCTTTGAAAGATATGGTAGAGAAAGTTTGAAGATTTGAATTGCCACATAGAGAAAAATGTTTCTAAAGAATTTTTGAAAGTCTGTGTGCTCGATAAAGTGCCACCTGATCAAATTAAGATTCTCCACAGAACAAATAAGCTTGAACATCGATTAGAAATACATACTGAAAGCTTTAGCAATGAAATGTATTGATGTCTGCAACTTATTATGAAATGTCTCCAAAAAAATGGATTGAGAAAATGCACAAATGGATAGATCTGTGATAAAGCTGTGATAAAGCAAATATAGAAAAATGTTAAGATTTATAGATTTGGGGTGACAGGTATGTGGTGGTTACTATACAGTTCTTCTAACTTTTCTGCATGCTTGAAGACTTTCATAATGACATGTTGTTGGGAAGTGCATTTATCAGTAGAAAAGGGGAACAATCATTTGTCTGATTGGGAAAGCAGTCAACCTACACACTTGAACACAGAATTTATAGGCAGACAGGCCAAAATGAGACTCCTTATTCTTCCACATAGTGTCTGTGTGACCCTGGCCAAGTTAATTTAATCACTAAGCTCTTATTTTTTCGTCTATAAAAGGAGTGTAATAATACCTGCTGTATAGTGTAGATGTAAGAATTAAAAATATATGAAGTATCTGACATTGAGTAAACATTGAAAAAGTACAAGTTATTGTTTTTTCAAATTTTTACTACTTTTTATGTCTGCTAGTAACTGAATAGAATAAAATGATTGATACATCTTAGTTTCCTTTAAAAATGTTTCTAAATTTAAAAGATTAATTTCACTACTGGAATTGTGACTTCAATTGTTATGTCAAGAAATGTAAAGTTCTTGCTAGGGAAATAATATATTTCCTGTAGTATCCAAATTGAGCAATAATTCTGTAGCATTAAAGGAAAGTAATTGATGTAAATCCCAGTATTTGATGTATTTTAAGGTTAGATTTACCAAATTTAAAGTTAACTGTAGTTTACTAACAAGAAAGAAAGATATCTAGTATAAAACTCTAGCCAACACATTGTTTTCAACAAAACAATTCATTCAACAAAAAATAGCCCAGTGTTAGATGCTAGGGGAGAGAAAATGGAGCCTAATACAAGACCTTCACCCATAAAAGACTCTCAGTGTGGTTAGGAAGAAATATCCAGCCCTTGGGAAAAAAGAACAATGCCTGAGTTAAAAATATAAGACAAGTAACAAAGAAGTATATGATTAAGAACCAAATGAATAATATAGATAATATGTGCTGAGAGTTCAGAAGAGGAAAAAAATCATTATGGCCTTGAAGTGAAAGGTTTGGGGCTTGCTTGCCTATGTAAGTCCTTTGAAATATGAAAGAATCTTATTGAGAACATGTGGTTTTGGAGGAACACAAAACACAATCGAATAGATAGTAATGTTCGGGGCAGGACTTTCCTTGAGAATTATGAACAGGAGGGAAGAATGAGAACAGAATATGTAACAACAATCACAAGATTAGTAGCTGAGTGTTATAGCCTTCCTTCATTTCAAGAGGTATTTATTTACTGTCTAGTTCATATAAAGAATTGGGATGGGTGCCGAGGGCTAACATGAATGAGATTTGGCCCTAACTTCAAGGAGTTTATGAGTGACATTAAACAGCATTAGCTATTAAATGCCAAATATATTGCAGGCTAGTCGAAGTTTACAGTCTATTAGAAGAGCTAAGAAAAACAATCTGTGATACACAGAGTATAAAAGAGCAAATGCAGTAAAAAAAGATCCGATAAAATGCTAGGTGAATTTAAAGAAGAAAGTTTTCTTACATTTGACATATAAGGGAGATATTCATGCAGGAGATAATACTGAGTTGGTCTTTGAAGAAGAATGAGTAGAATGTGGACAGAGAGGCAGTGAAAGAGTAAGGTAATTGAGAAGAATGAACCAAGGCATAGAAGTAAAGCCTATATATGAAATGAAGTACATGGTTCTTTCTGGAGACTGTAGGGAGAGAAGGGTGGTTGAAAGGGAGGTTAAGCCAGACCACCAGGGCCTTGAATACCAAGCTAAGTGCTTTAAACTTTATTCTGTTGGCAGTAGGAAGCTATTAAAGGATTATGAGCTGAGGAATGAAATGTTCAGAACTTTTTTATTTGTTTTTAATCTGGCAGGTGTAGGGTGAATTGGAAGAAGAAAAGTCTAGGTGCAAAATGACCGTAAGGCAATGAGAGCCTGAACCAGGGACACGGGAGGAGCTATTTCAGAGAAAAAGGACATAACCTAGTTCCACATCAAGGGCCGGGGGACAGCAGAATGTACCAAAGTAGAGTGTGGTGGGAGATTGACATTGTTTAGAATTGCCAATAAATGGTGATAATAAAAAGACAACCGGTTTGTAGCCACTTTTATTATTCTTTAATTCTCTACAGACAAAGCCCCCTTCATTGCTTGCACTCAGGGAAGATTGCTCCCACCACCTCCCACCTTTGTATGCCACTGCACGGGAGTGGAAGCGGTTAAAGAAGTCTCTCAGATTTAAGTTTAACACCTGGGCGTTTGAGGGAGCTTTTAATAGAAAAATAAATTAGGAAGATAAAAGAGCAGATTTGAGAGTGAGTTCAATTTTGTACATGTTAAATATGAGTTACCACTAGAATAACCAAGTGATAATATCCTACATTGGAAATGTGAGAGTGGGTGTAGCTCAGCTGAGAAGTTAGAGCAGACATCTAGATTGGGGAGTCATCTGTTTAGAGGTGGGGACGACTAAAGCAGGTGGAATGTGTCTAGCTTTGAGGGCTGTGATATTTATAATTGAGTATCTATAATATCACCCACTTATCTGGTCTCTAAAGCATATGGATCATAAGTCAAATAATACTCAGGATATGTACAGTCGGGGCCACTTGCCAGAAAGCTGCATCTTGAATTGCCTTCCTTTCAGTTCCTGCCAGTACTGCAGCTGAAATCATTGATACTTGAAAGCTAAGTATAAGAAGAATTTTAAGTAGATTCCTTTTATTTTTTTCTAAATTCTATCACTGCAACTTAGTTGATTGACTAATTATTTATACCTAAATAAATTTAGAAAATTATAGAATGGACTTGACGACACGGGCAGTGGGAAAGGGTAAGCTGGGACAAAATGAGAGCGTGGCATTGACATACATACACTACCAAATGTAAAATAGCTAGCTAGTGGGAAGCAGCCGCATAGCACAGGGAGATCAGCCCGGTGCTTTGTGACCACCTAGAGGGGTGGGATAGGGAGAGTAGGAAGGAGATGCAAGAGGGAGGAGATATGGGGATATATGTATTCGTATAGCTGATTCACTTTGTTATAAAGCAGAAACTAACACACACACACAAAAAGAAAATTATAGAATTTAGTTTAGATTGACTACATTAGAACTTAACTGCCTAAAGAAATGCTTTCAATGATTTACAGGGTAATATTCTGCCTTGGCATTCCTCCAGGGTTGGTAAAAAACATAAAATGTCAAAGTAGTCTGCGAAACTAGCATTAAACACATTGTCTGTTATACACACTAGACTTGTGCCTTTTATAATTTAGTTCCCGGCGAATGATTCTCTTTTCCCAATAATCATTATGCTCCCTCTTGTCTGGCAGTGAAGATCCCTTTTGATCTTGACTGTTAGGAATTTTAGAACTATATTTAATGATCAAGTGCATTGACCATTTTATCTTAAACAGCTGGTAGAACAATCTCCCTAGTTCATCTATATGGGTATGGACTTCTCTTTTAGGCTTTATTCTTAGTTGCCTTGGTATACATATGAGTTTTATTGTTAGCTATCCCAAATGTTTTAGAGGATAAGTCAGGTTATAAATTATGCATAATAATAATAAATAGTTGAAAGAATGATACTAAACAATATTATTTTTTATCTTTATTTTTTATCTTTTCTTGTGATGAGAACTTTTAAGATCTACCCTCTTAGCAACTTTCAAATATACAGTACAGTATTATTAACTATAGTCACCATGATGTACATTGCAGCCCCATGACATTTATTTTGAAATAGCGATTTTTATTCATTTTCACAAACATTTCTTTTCTTTCTTTTTTATCTTTTTAATAAATTTATTTATTTTTGGCTGCATTGGGTCTTCGTTGCTGTGTGCGGCCTTTCTCTAGTTGCAGTGAGTGGGGGCTGCTCTTCGTTGCGGTACGCGGGCCTCCCATTGCAGTGGCCTCTCCCGTTGCAGAGCACAGGCTCTAGGCACATGAGCTTCAGTAGTTGTGGCATGCAGGCTCAGTAGTTGTGGCTTGTGGGCTCTAGAGCGCAGGCTCAATAGTTGTGGTGCACGGGCTTAGTTGCTCCATGGCATGTGGGATCTTCCCGGACCAGGGCTCAAACCCATGTCCCCTGCATTGGCAGGCAGATTCTTAACCAGTGCATCACCAGGGAAGTCCCTAAACAATATTTTTTAAAAGTTTGGTTGAGGAGGCAGCCAAAAAGGAAGAACCAGAAAGAATAACACGGTATATTGGGGGGGAAAGTACTATTTCTATAATTTAAATAACAACAACAGCTGCCATTTTTTATACATATATGGTGTTAGGTAGTTTACTAATTATATCTAGTAACCAGAATGTCACCATATTATAGGGGAGAAAATTAAGGCTCAGAGAGCCAGTGACTTTTTCTAATGGTGAAGCTGGAGACTGAACAAAGATCTCACTAACTTCCACAGCATGTGTTTTACCCACTCATCAAGGCTCTATCCTTAGAATATATATCCAAAATATGTTTTTGTCATTTGCTAGCTGTTTTTCTGGGTCTGTATGGAACATTTTAAGCTCAATTTTCTATGATTTTAGAATGAAACTGAGATAGCAGACAACCAACACAATATAAAATTTTTACTGTGTAAAATAACATCGAAAGTATTAAATACCTAGGAATAAATATAACACAAGAAATGTGTAAAGCCTCTACAATGAAAACTGAAAACATTATTGAAAACCAAAAATGTCATAGTAAATGGAGTGATATACCATGCTCAAGAATCAGAAGACTCAATATTATAATGATATCAGTTCTCCCCAAACTGAGAATAGACTCAGTGTTATCCCAATCAAAATCCTAGAGATATTTTTTTTGGAAATTGGAAAACTGATTCTAAAATATTTGTGGAAATTGAATGGCAAAGAACATCCAAAGAAAAAAACTGTGTGCTACTAGATATCAAGACCTATTATAAAGCTTTATTAATTAAGACAATTTGGAGTCGGTGCAAGGATAGCCAGATAGACCAATGGGTAGTGTAGTATATGACAAAGGTGACATTGCATTGTAGTAGAAAAAGAATCACCTTTTCAATAAATCATGATAGGTTAATTGGATATACATATAGGAAAAAATTATTGGGACTCCCATCTCACACCATACACAAAAATCAAATTCAAATGGATCACAGACCTAAAGTGTGAAAAATAGAGCAATAAAGTTTTTAAAGGAAAACAGAATAACATCTTTATGACTTGGCAATATTTAATGATTTCTTAAACATGACACAAAAGTGGTAGCCATAATGGAAAATGTGATGTACTAAACTATACTAAGGCCCTTTTTTTTAATAAAAAGATACCATTGGGCTTCCCTGGTGGCGCAGTGGTTGGGAGTCCGCCTGCCGATGCAGGGGACGCGGGTTCGTGCCCCGGTCCGGGAGGATCCCACATGCCGCGGAGCGGCTGGGCCTGTGAGCCATGGCCGCTGAGCCTGCGCGTCCGGAGCCTGTGCTCCGCAACGGGAGAGGCCACAGACGTGAGAGGCCCACGTACCACCAAAAAAAAAAAAAAAGATACCATTAAGAGAGTGAAAATGTAACCCATGGAATGGGACAAGGTATTTACTACATAAATATCTAACAAAGGACTCATGCCTCATTATATATAAAGAACTCCTTCAAATTAATAAGAAAAGATGCAGTCAAAGCAATAGAGAAAAAGAACAAAGCACTTGAGCAAGTACTATTCATGATAGTGATATGTCAATCAAGATGAGAATGATAAGACTCCTTTGTTGTAAATTAATTGACCATATATGCATGCGTTTATTTCTGGGCTCACTATTCTGTTCCATTGATCTATGTGTCAGTTTTTATGCCAGTACCATACTATTTTGATTACTATAGCCTTGTAATATAGTTTAAAACCAGGAAATGTGATGCCTCAAGCTTTGTTCTTTCTCAAGATTGCTTTGGCTATTCAAGGTCTTTTGTAGTTCCATACAAATTTTAGTATTGTTTTTTCGATTTCTGTTCAAAATACCATTGGAATTCTGATAAGGATTGCATTGCATTCACAGATTGCTTTGGGTAATATGGACACTGTAACAATAGTAATTCTTCCAATCCATGAGCACAGAATATCTTTCCATTTGTTTGTGTCTTCTTCAGTTTCTTTCATCAATGTCCTGGTTTTCAGTGTACATTTCCACCCCCTTGGTTAAATTTATTCCTAGGTATTTTATTCTTTTTTTATGTAATTGTAAATGGGTTGTTAAACGGTAGTCTCTTCAATACATGATATTGGGAAAACTGGACAGCCACATGAAAAAGAATGAAATTGGATCCCTAGCTTATACCATACACAAAAATCGACTAAAAATAGATTAAAGACTTAAATGTAAGACCTGAAATCATAAAACTAGACGAAAACATAGGGGGTAAGGTCCTTGACATCAGTTTCGAGAATGATTTTTTTGATTTGACACCAAAACCAAAGGCAACAAAAGCAGAAATAAACAAGTGGTACTACTCCAAACTAAAATGCTCTGAACAGCAAAGGAAACCATCAACAGAATGAAAAGGCAGCCTACCAAATGGGAGAAAGTATTTGCAAGTCATATATCTAATAAGAGGTTAATATCCAAATTATATAAAGAACTCACACAGCAAAATAACCCTCCCCCCACCAAGAAAAAACAATCTGATTAAAAATAGCCAACAGGTACTCAACATCACTAATCATCAGGGAAATGCAAATCAAAACCACAATGAGATATCAGCTCACACCTGTTGGAATGGCCGTCCTCAAAAAGACAAGAAGTAACTAGTGTTGATGGGGATGTGGAGAAGAGGGAATTCTTGTGCACTGTTGGGGATGTGTTTGGTGAGGCCACTTTCAAAAACAGTATGGCAGTTCCTCACAAAATTAAAAATAGAGCTAACATATGACCCAGTAATTTCACTTCTGGATATTTATCCAAAGGAAATGAAACACGAAGTCAAAAAGACATGTACACACGCATGTTCATCGAAGCATTATTCACAATAGCCAAGAAACAACCTAAGTGTACTTCAGTGGATGAATGTATAAAGAGAATATGTGACTGGGCGGGTGGTGAGGGAAATAGAGGTTGGTTAAAGGGTACTAACTTTCAGCTATAAGATGAGTAAGTTCTGAGAATCTAATGTAAAACATGGTGATTATACTTGATAACACTGCATTGTATAATTGAAATTTGCTAAGAGAGTAGAACTTAAATGTTCTCACCCAAAAAAGAGATAAAAATAGATAAATTGTAGTTTATACAGTTCACCTCAGTGGACTCATTTTGAAAGAGGCCAGTAATTCCTAAGTTTGTTTTGACTATTAGATATGATAATAAATGTTAAAATATGTATACATTGTAAAGTACCTGCAAATGCAGATATTATTAAAATATTTTTATTCATAGTTAATTACTTGCACAAGTTGAAAATACCAAGCGTTCTTTAAATGATTCTGTGAATTGATATTTAGTACATGGTCTGCCATGGTTACCCAGCTTGGGATTTGTTACTTTAACATATCAATAGCAAAGTCAATGTGTAAGTTGCTAGTGATTTTGAAAGTGTCTTTGTATTCAGTAGTCTTTTACTTTGTTTGTAATTGAAGGTCATTCTTTAAGAAAAGAATGGTATCCAAGACCGCAAATTCATTGTACTTTCTAAGCTCTTGAGAGTAGAGATCTGCAACATCAATGTGTGGTTGAGCTTTTCCTATTCAGGTTACTCAGGCTGATGCTCACAGCTTTATTCTTTTCGTATGATGCAGATAATTCCAAGAATATTATTCTATACTTGATTGATTCTTAGAAAATGTATATCTATGTTATCATTTGAAACCTATGAAACAATATCCTCTTTTGCTTTAGGGAAGCCCCTTCTCTCACCAATACACTTACTAGATTTTACTTGTCTTATCTTCATAGCAATCCATGTACTAGGGATATTATATTTAGAAATTGTACCTCATACTAGCTACAGGCTGGGATGTTGTCTCTTGAAGTTCTTGATGAAAACATGCTCCAAGCACCTATTTCATTTAGGTATTTTTGTAGGCTAAAACTCTCCCGGCTCCAAAAAAAATCCCAGATTTCCCCTGAAACCTGTGAATGATACCTTATTTGGGAAAAGGGACTTTCCGTGATTAGGTTAAGGATCTAGAGATGAGAGATTATCCTGAGTTATTCAGGTGGGCCCTAAATGCAATCGCTAGTGTTTTTTTAAAAAAAATTTTTTTCTTTTTGGCTGCATTGGGTCTTCGTTGCTGTGCACGGGCTTTCTCCAGCTGCGGCGAGCGGGGGCTACTCTTCATTGCATTGCGCGGGCTTCGCCTTGAGGTGGCTTCTCCCGTTGCAGACCACGGGCTCTAGGCGCGCAGGCTCAGTAGTTGTGGCACACGGGCTTAGTTGCTCCGCGGCATGTGGGATCTTCCCGGACCAGGGCTCGAACCCGTGTCCCCTGCATTGGCAGGTGGATCCTTAACCACGGTGCCACCAGGGAAGCCCCAGTGTTATATGACAGAGGAAGAGGGAGATTTGACAACAGAAGAGAAAAGGCAACGTGACCACAGAGGCAGAGATTGAGGTAATGCAGACGCAAACCAAGGAAGGCCAGAAGCAGGAAGAGGCAAGGAGCAAATTCCCGCCTAAAGTCTCTAGAAAGAATGTACCCGTTCCAACACCTTGATTTTGGTCCAATGAAGCTGATTTCGAAATTCTGGCCTCCAGACCTGTGAGAGAATAAATTCTGTTGCTTTAAGCCATCAAATTTGGGTTATTTGTTACAACAGCTTTAGGAAACTAATATAGGTGTATAACATTTTCTGTTAGAAGATGTGAGATACACCATACCCTACCAAAAGCATACTGGATTTATATATAATAATTATGTTTCTTAGCAGTTCTATGGAGTAAACACCTCCTGTGAGTTTTGAGTAACATCTCTCCCCTTTGATCTTAGGAGTAATACCTAACCTGGCTATCAGAATTAACTCTGAGGGCTTCCCTGGTGGCTCAGTGGTTGAGAGTCTGCCTGCCGATGTAGGGGACATGAGTTCATGCCCCGGTCTGGGAAGATCCCACATGCTGCGGAGCGGCTGGGCCCATGGGCCATCGCCACTGAGCCTGTGCGTCCGGAGCCTGTGCTCCGCAACCAGAGAGGCCACAACAGTGAGAGGCCCACGTACCGCAAAAAAAAAATTAACTCTGAAATTTCCTACAGAATTGGGAAACTATTTCAGGGATGTCTTTTCAAAAGAGGCACATCTTTCTCCACCTGAATAGTATAATTCAGATTTCCTCCTGCTGTAAACATTCATATTCCTTTATAAAGGCTCAAGTTCTGTTCAGTTTTCATTCCACCATTATAATTACAAATTAAACCAAGCTTCCTTCCTTTATGGGTGCCAAATTGATGGTACAACTAATTGTTCTCTCCAATGGCTAATTATATTTCTAGTTGCCTACTTGAAGGGTCTGATTAGCCAATTGCATATGCTTATGTTGGGGCAAGGAGATAATTGGCATTCTCAAGCAGGTAAATAGAAAAGCAATGAGTAGTGCCCATACCTAATTACAAGAATGAAAACTGTACCCACCAAAATGGTACCAATGTCTACTGGGCAGAAAAACCAGTCTCTGGAAAGTGATAGGAGACTTAGTGCATCCGGCATTATCATAATGAGAAGCTGTAAAACAAACTACAAACTAGACCTACCTGGATCTATATGCAACCTTCTCTGAAGGGGCCGTCAGAGCCTTTCTACCTCTGGCAAAGGACTGCAGTTGGGACAGTTTCTCTATTGATGATAATAACCTGCCAAAAAAATTGCACCTAAACTTAGATCCATGTCAGGAGCATTATGATCTCCAAAGTTCTTTCATTTCTGGGACTAACATATTGTGAGATCCATTCTGGAGTAGCGATTTTTGGTGGTGGTGTGTTATCAGCGTCCGTTTTTCACATGTTGTAAAATAAAGGGTCCTGTGAGGAACATCCTTTTGGTTTTGGTTGCTTTTCCACTGTACCCGACCAGCTCTTCAAGTTCACAGAATTTCAGTCAAATGTTTCAGCAAATTCACCTTTAGCAGAAAGCTTCCTGTGGTTAGCAGGTTTTGTTGTTGAAATTCCCACAGGTTTTATGCCCAATTAAGCTTCTGATTGTGCTGTTTGTTCTTTGTTACCCAATCATAAACCACTGACTCCATGTAAATGAGAAGGGGTAGAAATAGGGAAGTTTGTTTTTATCTGACAGCAAGTCAAACAGTTTCTCTCTCAAGTAACAAGAAAATAAAACTCGATGAGAAAGTTGGTGCTCTTAATACCTGAAAATACTAAATCTACTGTCAAGGAAAATGCAAAAGCCTGAATCACCACCTCTCCTGACACATTTCAGAATGGGTGCACACAGCACAAATTATAGTGTGCTCAACGGTAATGGCACTGGTGGTAATGCTGGTGGTAATGGCACTGCAGAGCTCCGCCCACAGCACCGTCTTACTGCTAAAAGGGTTCAACTGTGTGGGTTGGGCACAGATAGTTGCCTGGAAGAGCTAAGGAGGGGTAAGGTCAGAGTTTGCAAAAATAGAACAAATATGCCAGACGAATTAATGATTAAACTGGGAAAAATGCTTTTTTACCCCTATTTTGATATTTCTTTGCTCTGTATTCTATTTTCCCATCATGCCTCTTGCACCATCTTAGTCATTTACCTCAGTCAGGACCTCCTGCTTAGCAAACCAGGGCAAAATGTCTAGGACTATGGAAAGAATTTACCTTGAAGTAAAAGTCAAAACAAATGCAAATCTTCTATTATGGTTGAGCAGCTTAATGTTGCAGCACAATTGAGGATTAAAATCTGGAAAACGTATTTAAAATAAATACACCATCAAGCGGATATTTTTTAAATTAGCAGTGATTGAAGGATATACCAAGAGGAAGGATTAAAAACAGAACAAATAAAGAATAAGCAGACTTTACTTCAAATGTAGATTAAAACAATATTGCTGACCAGAGAATAAAGATATTTTCATGCCACTAAACATTTTTTTGGCTTTCGTTTTCTAAAAACACATTTTATTTGTGTGTTTGCGTGTATTTGTATATTTTCCAAATCAGTTTTGGGGCCATAGAATATGTGGTCTGAGATACCATCTACTGAGAGAAGGACATTCTGACAAGTAGTCATCCAGCCTCTTCCTAATGGTGAACCCAGTGACTCCCAAAGCAGCCTTATTAGTTTAAAAAAAAAAAATTCTCATTGTTTGAAGGAGCTTCCTTATTTGAATTGACACCCTCATTGTAACTCCCGCTCACTGGTCCTGTCCTATATCTATACCCCAAAGCTGCCACAGAAAGTATCTGACCCTAACACAATGACAACCTTTCAGACATCAAAAGGCCCATGTGCTAAATTTTTCTTCCTGATCCCCGGTCCTTCTGCAGGCCTCCCTTTTCCTATTGTATTTTTAGCTGTCTGTTCTTTTCTCTTTCCTTTTTTTTTTTTAACATCTTTATTGGAGTATAATTGCTTTACAATGTTGTGTTAGTTTCTGCTGTATAACAAAGTGAATCAGCTATACATATACATATATCCCCATATCCCCTCCCTCTTGCATCTCCCTCCCACCCTCCCTATCCCACCCCTCTAGGTGATCACAAAGCACCGAGCTGATCTGCCTGTGCTATGCGGCTGCTTCCCAACAGCTATCTGTTTTACACATGGTAGTGTATATATGTCAATACTACTCTTTCACTTCGTCCCAGCTTACCCTTCCCCCTCCTCGTGTCCTCAAGTCCATTCTCTACGTCTCTGTCTTTATTCCTGTCCTGCCCCTATGCTGTTAAGAAATATATATATATTTTAGGTTCCATATAAATGTGTTAGCATACGGTATTTGTCTTTCTCTTTCTGATTTACTTCACTCTGTATGACAGACTCTATGTCTATCCATCTCACTACAAATAACTCAATTTTGTTTCTTTTTATGGCTGAGTAATATTCCATTGTGTATACGTGCCATATCTTCTTTATCCATTCATCTGTCGATAGACACTTAGTCTGCTTCCATGTCCCAGCTATTGTAAATACTGCTGCAGTGAACACTGTGGTACATGTCTCTTTTTGAATTATGGTTTTCTCAGGGTATATACCCAGTAGTGGGATTGCTGGGTCGTATGGTAGTTCTATTTTTAGTTTTTTAAGGAACCTCCATACTGTTCTCCATAGTGGCTGTATCAATTTACATTCCCACCAACAGTGCAAGAGGGTTCCCTTTTCTCCACACCCTCGCCAGCATTTATTGTTTGTAGATTTTTTTGATGATGGCCATTCTCACTGGTGTGAGGTTCCTTACAATACCTCATTGTGGTTTTGATTTGAGTTTCTCTAATGATTAGTAATGTTGAGCATTCTTTCATGTGTTTGTTGACAATCTCTATATCTTCTTTGGAGAAATATCTGTTTAGGTCTTCTGCCCATTTTTGGATTGGGTTGTTTGTCTTTCTGCTGTTGAGCTGCATGAGCTGCTTGTATATTTTGGAGATTAATCCTTTGTCAGTTGCTTCGTTTGCAACTATTTTCTCCCATTCTGAGGGTTGTGTTTTGGTCTTGTTTATGGTTTCCTTTGCTGTGCAAAAGCTTTGAAGTTTCATTAGGTCCCATTTGTTTATTTTTGTTTTTATTTCCATTTCTCTAGGAGGTGGGTCAAAAAGGATCTTGCTGTGATTTATGTCATAGAGTGTTCTGCCTATGTTTTTCTCTAAGGGTTTTATAGTGTCTGGCCTTACATTTAGGTCTTTAATCCATTTTGAGTTTACTTTTGTGTATGGTGTTAAGGAGTGTTCTAATTTCATTCTTTTACATGTCGCTGTCCAGTTTTCCCAGCAGCACTTACTGAAGAGGCTGTATTTTCTCCATTGTATATTCTTGCCTCCTTTGTCAAAGATAAGTTGACCATATGTGTATGGGTTTATCTCTGGGCTTTCTATCCTGTTCCACTGATCTATATTTCTGTTTTTGTGCCCATACCATACTGTCTTGATTACTGTAGCTCTGTAGTATAGTCTGAAATCCAGGAGCCTGGTTCCTCCAGCTCCATTTTTCTTTCTCACGATTACTTGGGCTATTTGGGGTCTTTTGTGTTTCCATACAAACTGTAAAATTTTTGGTTCTAGTTCTGTGAAAAATGCCATTGGTAGTTTGATAGGGATTACATTGAATCTGTAAATTACTTTGGGTAGTATAGTCATTTTCACAGTGTTAATTCTTCCCATCCAAGCACATGGTATATCTCTCCATCTGTTTGTATTGTCTTTAATTTCTTTCATCACTGTCTTACAGTTTTCTGCATACAGATCTTTTGTCTCCTTAGGAAGGTTTATTCCTAGGTATTTTATTCTTTTTGTTGCGGTGGTAAATGGGAGTGTTTCCTTAATTTCTCTTTCGGATTTTTCATTGTTATATATAGGAATGCAAGAGATTTCTGTGCATTAATTTTGTATCCTGCTACTTTACCAAATTCCTCTAGTAGTTTTCTGGTAGCATCGTCAGGATTCTCTCTGTATAGTATCATATCATCTGCAAACAGTGACAGTTTTACTTCTTCTTTCTGATTTGGATTCCTTTTATTTCTTTTTTCTCTCGGATTGCTGTGGCTAAAACTTCCAAAACTATGTTGAATAATAGTGGTGAGAGTGGGAAGCCTTGTCTTGTTCCTGATCTTAGAGGAAATGCTTTCAGTTTTTCACCATTGAGAACTACGTTGGCTGTGGGTTTGTCATATATGACCTTTATTATGTTGAGGTGGGTTCCCTCTATGCCCACTTTCTGGAGAGTTTTTATCATAAATGGGTGGTGAATTTTGTCAAAAGCTTTTTCTGCATATATTGAGATTATCATATGGTTTTTATCCTTCAATTTGTTAATATGGTGTATCACATCGATTGATTTGTGTATACTGAAGAATCCTTGCATTCCTGGGATAAACCCCACTTGATCATGGTGTATGATTCTTTTAACATCTGTTGAATTCTGTTTGCTAGTATTTACTAGACAAACCATCTTTGTCTGGTTTTGGTATCAGGGTGATGATGGCCTCGTGAAATGATTTTGGGAGTGTTCCTCCCTCTGCTATATTTTGGAAGAGTTTGAGAAGGATAGGTGTTAGCTCTTCTCTAAATGTTTGCTAGAATTCGCCTGTGAAGCCATCTGGTCCTGGGTTTTGTTCGTTGGAAGATTTTTAATCACAGTTTCAATTTCTGTGCTTGTGATTAGTCTGTTTATATTTTCTATTTCTTCCTGGTTTGGTCTTGGAAGGTTGTACTTTTCTAAGAATTTGTCCTTTTCTTCCAGGTTGTCCATTTTATTGGCATATAGTTGTTTGTAGTAGTCTCTCATGATCCTTTGTATTTCTGCACTGTCAGTTGTTACTTCTTTTTCATTCCTAATTCTGTTGATTTGAGTCTTCTCCCTTTTTTTCTTGATGAGTCTGGCTAATGGTTTATGAATTTTGTTTATCTTCTCAAAGAACCAGCTTTTAGTTTTATTGATCTTTGCTATCGTTTATTTCATTTCTCTTTCATTTATTTCTGATCTGATCTTTTTTATTTCTTTCCTTCTGCTAACTTTGGGGGAGGATTGTTCTCTTTTCTCTAAATGCTTTAGGTGTAAGTTTAGGTTGTCTTTAAGGTTTTTCTTGTTTCTTGAGGTAGGATTGTATTGCTGTAAACGTCCCTCTTAGAACTGCTTTTGCTGCATCCCATAGATTTTGTGTCGTCATATTTTCATTGTCATTTGTTTCTAGGTATTTTTTGATTTCCTCTTTGATTTCTTCAGTGATCTCTTGGTTATTTAGTAGTGTATTGTTTAGCCTCCATGTGCTTGTATTTTTTACAGTTTGTTTTCTGTAATTGATATCTAGTCTCATAGCCTTGTGGTTGGAAAAGATACTTGATACGATTTCAATTTTCTTAAATTTACCAAGGCTTGATTTGTGACCCAAGATATGATCTATTCTGGAGAATGTTCCATGGGCACTTGAGAAGAAAGTGTATTCTGTTGTTTTTGGATGGAATGTCCTGTAAATATCAATTAAGTCTATCTGGTCTGATGTGTCTTTTAAAGCTTGTGTTTCCTTATTTATTTTCGTTTTGGATGATCTGTCCATTGGTGAAAGTGGGGTGTTAAAGTCCCCTACTATGAATGTGTTACTGTTGATTTCCCTTCTTATGTCTGTTAGCATCTGCTGTAGGTATAGAGGTGCTCCTATGTTGGGTGCATAAATATTTATAGTTGTTATATCTTCTTGGATTGATCCCTTGATCGTTATGTAGTGTCCTTCTTTGTCTCTTATAATAGTCTTTATTTTAAAGTCTATTTTGTCTGATATGAGAATTGCTACTCCAGCTTTCTTTTGATTTCCATTTGCATGGAATATCTTTTTCCATCCCCTCCCTTTCAGTCTGTATGTGTCCCTAGGTCTGACGTGGGTCTCTTGTAGACAGCATATATACGTGTCTTGTTTTTGTATCCATTCAGCCAGTCTGTGTCTGTTGGTTGGAGCATTTGATCCATTTACGTTTAAGGTAATTATCGATATGTATGTTCCTGTTACCATTTTCTTAATTGTTTGGGGTTTGTTTGTGAAGGCCTTTTCCTTCTCTTGTGTTTTCTGTCTAGAGAAGTTCCTTTAGCGTTTGTTGTAGAGCTGGTTTGGTGGTGCTGAATTCTTTTAGCTTTGCTTGTCTGATATGGTTTTAATTTCTCTGTCGAATCTGAATGAGATCCTTGCTGGGTAGAATAATCTTGGTTGTAGGTTTTTCCCTTTCATAACTTTAAATATGTCCTGCCACTCCCTTCCAGCTTTCAGAGTTTCTTCTGAAAGATCAGCTGTTAACCTTATGGGGGTTCCCTTGTATGTTATTTGTTGCTTTTCCCTTAATGCTTTTAATATTTATTCTTTGCATTTAATTTTTGATAGTTTGACTAATATGTGCCTTGGCGTGTTTCTCCTTGGATTTATTCTGTATGGGACTCTCTGTGCTTCCTAGACTTGATTGACTACTTCCTTTTCCATGTTAAGGAAATTTTCAACTATAATCTCTTCAAATATTTTCTTAGACCCTTTCTTTTCCTTTTCTTCTGAGACCCCTATAATTCGAATGTTGGTGTTCTTAATGTTGTCTCAGGGGTCTTTGAGACTGTCCTCAATTCTTTTCATTCTTTTTTCTTTATTCTGCTCTGGGGCAGTTATTTCCACTATTTTATCTTCCTGGTCACTTCTCCGTTCTTCTGCCTCAGTTATTCTGTTATTGATTCCTTCTAGAGAATTTTTAATTTCATTTATTGTGTTGTTCATCATTGTTTGTTTGCTCTTTAGTTCTTCTAGGTCTTTTTAAAATGTTTCTTGTATTTTCTCCGTTCTGTTTACAAGATGTTGGATCATCTTTACTATCATTACTCTGAATTCTTTTTCTGGTATACTGCCTATTTCCTCTTCATTTGTTTGGTCTGGTGGGTTTTTACCTTGCTTCTTCATCTGCTGCATATTCTCTGTCTTCTCATTTTGTTTAACTTACTGTGTTTGGGGTCTCCCTTTCGCAGGCTGCAGGTTCGTAGTTCCCGTTCTTTTTAGTATCTGCCCTCAGTGGGTGAGGTGGGTTCAGTGGCTTGTATAGGCTTTCTCATGGAGGGGACTCGTGCCTGTGTTCTGGTGGGTGAAGCTGTTTCTTGTCCTTCTGGTAGGCAGGGCTGCGTCCAGTGGTGTGTTTTGGAGTGTCTGTGAACTTAGCATGACTTTAGGCAGCCTCTCTGCTCATGGGTGGGGTTGTGTTCCTGTCTTGCTAGTTGTTTGGCATGGGGTGTCCAGCACTGGAGCTTGCTGGCTGTTGGGTGGAGCTGGGTCTTAGCATTGAGACTTAGACCTCTGGGAGAGCTCCCGCCGATTGATATTACATGAGGCTGGGAGGTTTCTGGTGTCCAAGGTTCTGGACTCAGCCTTCCCACCTCAGAGGCTCAGAGCCAACACCCGGCCAGAGCACCAAGACCCTGCCAGCCACACGGCTCAGAATAAAAGGAAGGAAGGAAGGAAGGAAGGAAGGAAGGAAGGAAGGAAGGAAGGAAGGAAGGAAGAAAGAAAAAGAAAACAAACAAAAAAACGAACAGACAGAACCCTAGGACTAATGGTAAAAGCAAACCTAAACAGACAGAATCACACAGAGAAGCATACACATACACACTCACAAAAAGAGAAAAAGGAAAAAAGCATTTTAAAAAATAAAAATAATAAAAAATTTAAAAAATAAAAACAAGAAAAGATTAAAAAATTTTAAAAGGAAGAGAGTAACCAAACCAATAAACCAATCTACCAGTGACAATAAGCACTAAAATGTAAACCAAGCTAAACATAAAACCAGAAACAAATTAGACACAGAAAGCAAACCCCAAGTCTACAGTTGCTCCCAAAGTCACTGCCTCAATTTTGGGAACATTAGTTTTCTATTCAGGTTTTCTTCAGATGCAAGTTGATTGTGGGGATTTAATCTTCCGCTCCTAAGTTGCACGAAGAAATTGCCCTTTCTCTTCTTTGTTCTTACAGCTCCTGGGGTTCAGCTTTGGTTTGGGCCCTGCCTCTGCTTGTAGGCCACCCTCAGGAGTCTGTTCCCTGCCTAGACAGGAGGGGGTTAAAGCAGCAGCTGATTAGGGCTCTCTTACTCACTCAGTCCTGCGAGAGGGAGTAGTATGGGAGTCACAATTGGAATGCAGGGCGAGCCTGTGGTGGCAGAGGCTGGCATGACATTGCAACAGCCTGAGGTGCACCGTGTGTTCTCCTGGGGACGTTGTCCCTGGATCTTGGGTCCCTGGCAGTGGCGTGCTGCACAGGCTCCTGGAGGGTATGGGTAGTGACCTGTGTTTGCACACAGGATTTTTGGTGGCAGCGGCAGCAGCATTAGCGGTTCATGCCCATCTCTGGGGTCCAAGCTGATAGACACAGCTCGTGCCCATCTCTGGAGCTCGCTTTGGTGGTGCTCTGCCTTCTGGGGGTACATGGGGAAGGAATCCCCTCTCCGCGCGCACCCTGAAACAATGGCCTCTTGCCTGTTTGGCAGGTCCAGACCTTTTCCCGGACCCCCTCCCAGCTAGCTGTGACACACTAGCCCCTTTCAGGCTGTCTTCACACAGCCAACCCCAGTCCTCTCCCTGGGGTCTGCCCTCCGAAGCCCAAGCCTCAGCTCCCAGCCCCCACCCGCCCTAAGTGAGCAGACGAATGTCTCAAGTTGGTGAGTGCTTGTCATCACCGATCCTTTGTGTGGGAATCTCTCTGCTTTGCCCTCTACACCCCTGTGGCTGTGCTCTCCGTGGCTCCAAAACCCCTCCCCCGCTTCCACTCCCCGTCTTTGCCAGTGAAGGGGCTTCCTAGTGTGTGGAAACTTTTCCTCCTTCCCAGTTCCCTCCCAGAGGTGCAGGTCCCATCCCTGTCCTTTTGTCTCTGTTTTTCCTTTTGCCCTACCCACATACATGGGGATTTTCTTGCCTTTTGGAAAGTCTGAGGTCTTCTGCCAGCGTTCAGTAGGTGTTCTGTAGGAGTTGTTCCACGTGTAGATGTATTTGTGGGGAGGAAGGTGATCTCCACGTCTTACTCCTCCGCCATCTTGAAGGTCTCCCTCCTAGCTGTCTGTTCTTAAAAAAATGGCAAAACAATAGCTTGATTAAACTTACATTCAACCAGAGGTACACTATTCCAATTGGGGTGAGGCTAGAAAGAGGGAGGGAAAATGAAATACTCTGCCTCAGTTAGCTATAAAAACTTGTAGCTTGACTTTTTTTTAAAAAGTTTAACTGAATATGTTGGTTTCGGAGAGACCTAGCCTGGATATGTTTTTAGAATGTCCATGCTTAAGGTAATATTTCATTTACTTTTCTAGCTATATTCTGTATCTTCTACTACTTTATTTTAACAGACTTAAAGTAGAAGAAAATTAAAAGACATCTAGTTTCTTTACTCTCAGTTTCTTCACATATATTTCATGCTTCATGTAGAAATGTCATTAGTATTAAAGAAAGGAATGTTAGGGAGTTTTGAACAAACACATTTTCTCTTATTCTGCCATCTCCCAACCGAATGCACTTTCTGTGTGATTCACACAAAGCAACCCAAAGGAGTTAGAGACATGAGTGAAGCTAAGGATCTGTCAGGCAACTACTAGTAACCATGGTAATTTTAAGAAAAATATATTGTGACATGTTCCTGTCTCAGCGCCTTTTAACTTCCTGTTACTTCTTCGTGGGAGTCTTTTCCCCCCAAAGACTGATCCACATAGCTTAATCCCTCACCTGCTTCCAGTCTTTGCTCAGATGTCACCATTTCAGCGAGGCCTTGACAAATCTGCCTATTTAAAATTGTATTTCCCCTTTCCCCATGTCCACAAACTCTGTCACCTCCCCTCTCTGCCTTACTTTTCTCCATAACACCCATCAGCATCTTACATATGCTTTTGCTCGTTTTATTTGTGAAAGATAGCGTTCATACAGGAGAGTGTATAAAACATGTATGTACAGTTTAGAGCAAACACCTGGGTAAACAAATACCTGTGTCACCACCATCCAGGATAAGAAATACGGATCTTCCCATGTTTTTCCCAGAGGTAACCACTATCTCAACTTTTCTGATAATCATTCCCTTACATTTCTTTATTGTTTTCTCATCTGCGTAGGTATACATTAATAATAATACATAATTTACTTATTTATTATAGTTAAAACAGTAGACAAAAATATCTGGCATTCATTGTACAAATGAAGTTCTAGACCTATTCTAGAGCACCCCAAAACCCATTCTTAGTCCAACTAACTTGCGTCTTCCTTCACCAGCTATCTCAGCTATATCTATTCTACCTCCAATCTCCCACTTCCTCCCAAGTTTTATTCCTTAGCTTGGCATTTATTCAATCTCTGATATTTACTCTTGTTGGATTTTCAGATTCTTTCCCAGTTCTCTTAACAGGACAATCTTCACTGTTGACTTAGGTCAGAATCAACTGACCAAGGTCATCTAATTTTACTGAAAATTATTCACCCCTCAGAATCCAAAGTACCTATTGGGCAAATGGCAGGCGTTTCTTTTATTTCTTTAATTCCCGAAACAAACTTCAGGAGTTATAGAGTTTCTGATATTTGCTACCCATTCTCGTAGCGGGGAAGCTCAGGCTTGTGTTGACAGCCAAACTCTCTGTTCTCTGGTCCAGTCCTCAGAGTGGCTTTGCTTTGCTGAGGGTTATCGCGTGAACAAGTCACCATTTCCATTTCCATTTATTCCAAAGATTCTAGGAAGCATACTGCTTCACAGGTGATCTCATTTTGTTTTGATAGTGTGCTCAATCATTTCATATACAATCAAAATGTGTAATCAGAGGTGATGCAAATGAAACTTTTCATCATTGGGACCTCTGCCTATTTGCAAGTGTCCTTCATCCTTATCTAGTTGAAGTTAGCTATTATTCTCTTCTACAGAGTTTCAGTTGAACAACATCCACTTTTCTTTTCTACACTATGGAGTCCAAAGAACTGTGCTCATTTTCTTTTTATGTTGTTAGAATTAGATGTATCATTCATCCATAATCTGAGTTCTACAATAGCTGCAATCACTGTGTCACTGGCCCCTGAAATGAATTTTTAGATTCAGCAATCACTACACTATCAAAATATGTTAGGTGTAGCATTTAAATCTTCTGTTTAGAATATTGCCATTTTACCTATCCAAAGCAGTATGCAGTAAGGGTAACAGTATGTATCTAAATTAACTTCCCTTGTAGCATTTGTCATTATTTTACCTTTTCTCTACATTGATTGCATTTTACTAGAAACAAAAGTCGTGGAGCAATAGAGTATCTAGACATAGTCTAGGAATTACTTTGGTAAAGGAGAAATACTGAAAGTTCTGTAAAAATGTAATTTTTTGGCTTAGTTCTCTTCTTCAGTAATGTTAGTATTTTTGAATTCCTTTCTTCATTCAAAGAACAGATTTTCAAGTAATGGTTGAGATTATTATATCCTCTGCTTAATAAATTGAAGTTTAAATAGGCTAAAGCACCCCAAAAAAACTGTACTTCAAAACATATGATTGAAGTATCTATTTTCAGTTTGAGAAATTTATAACAAAAGTCATTCTTTCTAGAGATAGTACCTATTTTCCGTGGCAAATTAAACCGGTTCTGTGAGAGATTTATTATTGCTAAACATTTAAAAATAACTAGTATTTGGAAGAATACAATTATATAAGTGATTGTATCCATGTAAGTACTAAACTTTTAAGGAGATACTTTAAAGTGGAGGCTTAAACATTTTTTCACCATTACCACAAAATAATAATTTGATCATTTTGGAGGTGGTTCATTGAATTGCTCTTGAAAAGAAGGTCTCAGTGACAGTCTTAAATAAAAAGGAAATGTGGTTTATAAAAAAGGTAATTTATGGGTATGCATAATCTGTGCTCACTCTACTCTTTTATCATAAGGTTATGTCAGAAGAAATATCTTCTTTTATGTGTTTGTCTCCAGCTCAATCATATAATAAAGTTATCCTGCATTTGAAGAATTATGTTTAGTCTGTCATCATAGAAATTGATGGTAGGTTGCCAGTGTGGCAAACATTGCAAGTTCAGATATGCTGATTATTATCATCTATGTTAAAGTAACCTCAGCACTTTCCAAAACATATTGATGGAGCGGTAGCTCATCATCCATATTTTATTAGACCATAATAAAAATACTACTACTACCATGGCTTTATAAAATAACTTTCAAGAAACTGAAAGCTTCATTTATTTTCATACAAGATGCTTGAGAACCACTTTTTTAAAAAATGAAAATACGGAAAGTAGAAAATGGGAAACACCCATAAAGATGCCAGTCAGAAATAGCCGTAATATCAATCAGTTGGCAGTGCATTCATTCATCAGATATTTATTGACCACCTCCTATGTGCCACCACATCCTGAACCAGTAGAAAATTAAATAAGTTTTTAAAATAAAATTAATAAGGATGGACATGAGGACTGACTGGTAGTGGGTGTGGGATTTTGGGGTGAGGTGATAAAAATGTTCTAAAATTAGATGGCAACGATGGTTGCACACTTTTGAAAATAATAAAAACTGAACTATGTACATGCACTTTAAATGGGTGGATGTTATGGTATGTGAATTATATTTCAATATTGATGGAAGACAAAAACATCATAATGAGAGTATAATATTGGCTTCAAGCCAGTGTTGACCAACGAGGCAAGTGTGCATCAAATAGTCAGAAGGCAGTCCTGAAGCAGGTAGACCACTTGGATTGGGGATTAGTGGTCCTCTACTCTGGATGTGCAAGGAAGCTCAGGCCTAGCAACGCATTACCCTTTTTTTTTAAACAATCACAAATTTACAGAAAATTTACTTCTTTCTTTTACCACTTGAGAGTAAGTTGCTACCTGGAACCCCCTTATCTCCCAATACTTCTGTGTATATTCCTAAAATAGGAACATTCTTCTCCATACCTACAATATAGCCATCAAAATGGAGAAATTAACATTAATATATTACTGCTATCTAATCTTCAAGCCCCACTCAAGTTTCCTCAGTTGTCTCAGTCATTTATAGCAAAATTATAGCAAAAAAAAATTCCAGTTTAGACCCATGCATTGCATTTAATCTTCCTCCATCTGTAATAGTTTCTCAGTCTTTCCTTGACTTCCATGAGCTTGACACTTCTGAAGAACTATTTTATAATGGATTTAGAATGTTCCTCAATTTGGGTTTTCCCACGTTTCCTAGTGACTACATTCAGGTAATATAATCTTTAGCAGCTGTATTGCAGAAGGGATCCTATGTTCTTCTCATTGCGTCCCACCAAAATGCGCACAATTTCAGTTTGTCCCATTACTGATGATGTTCACTTTAATCATTTGATTAAGGTGGTCTCTGCAGGGCTTCTCCAATAGAAAAGTTATTCTTTCTCTTTTTATAATTAATAATATTATGTGAAAGGTGTGTTGA
Organism: Pseudorca crassidens; assembly: GCF_039906515.1. NCBI lineage: Eukaryota > Metazoa > Chordata > Mammalia > Artiodactyla > Delphinidae > Pseudorca > Pseudorca crassidens. The sequence goes on along the minus strand of NC_090311.1, from coordinate 14,821,310 downwards.
AACTATATAAATTTCACATTCTCCATCAAACTTTCAATTTATTATTCACTTATTTATTTAACAGTTTTTCCTATTTTATTCACTGAACAATAAATATTTTGGATGCTCAAATTGTTCAAGATCTGGGCATTGAGAGCTTCGTTAAGATGGCTTCCGTGTCCTTTGCATAAGTCTCCATATTCTTTGAGCATTTCCTTGCTTTCTGGACAAGATGTTCCCAGTATCATCTTGTCCTTCCTCTGCTGCAGTCATTTCTCCAAGAAGTCCTCGTTCCTTTTGGTGAGAATGGTATGTAGAAGTCATAGTCTGGCACTAGGTGTTCTCTTGCTGTTTGAGGTGTTGCTGCTCCCAGGCCTCTTGGTGGACAGAACTAGAAAATATGTGCATGTGTATATACACTTGCATGTGTATTTATTTATTTATCTATATATTGATAATCATGAGTTTATACTAACAGCTGTAATTTCAATCCAGTATCACAGGGTTCACTTCTCCCTCCTCCACATTAATAACTCCTTTCCCTAACCAGTTGATGAACCTGGTTTCCATTACCCTTAAAATATTTACTTTAAGGAAAAAAAAGATCCCTTTTATGTAGCCAGTCTCCCATCTTAGCTGTCATCCCCTCCCCAGTGCAGAATTCCTTCTCCCCCTTCTCAGTCTCTAACACCCCGTACTGGGCTGGTCCTTGTCCCACTTGGATGCCCTCCTCACCCTGCCAAGGCTCTCCCACTGCACCCCAGACCATGCCTGAATCTGGACTCCCTCCTCATTCCACTTGTACACCAGGTGTCCAAATCCCAAACCCCTGCGGGGAGATCCCTTCTCACCCCATTCGGGCTCTGAATCCCCACACTGGCCACACCCTCCCCAGCCTGCTGGGGCTCTGACCCCTCATGCCTGGCTGCTTCTCTGTAGAGGTACCTTCATCACTGAGCTTGGGACAGCTTTGCACCAGGCCACCAGGGCTGTTACACCCTGTTCTGGCGCACTGTGACTTCCCTTTTTCCCCTGGCATGGACCGCTCCCTCACTCTGCCCCACCTAATGGCTGTAGACTGAATTATTCAGAAAGGGAAGTGAAGGGAAGCAAAAAGGAAGGAGAGGGGGAAAAGGTCACATGATACTTTAACTGGCCATGTCTTCCTCACCTACTAGACTGAAGTCTGTGGGGAAAGGGACCACATTTTTTTACATCTTTTATTTCTCAGCTCTTAACACAGTTATGTGACACTCAGAGACAGTTACTCAATAAACGCTTGTTAAATTAACCTTACCCAAATTGAAAGCTGAGAACTTACCTAAATCCAGTCTTTTGCTGTTACCAATGATCTCAGTAAAATCTTCTGGGCACTATTATAGAGAGGAAAGTGAATCTTAAGCAGTTTTTTGCCAGTTGTACCCCAAAGAGGGTAGTTCTAGAAGAGTACAATAAAATGAACTTATTTTTTCACAGGACTGAGCCTTCTGTATACAATCTGTGATAATTTGAACCAAATCTATGATTTATTTTGAAGTCATAAATTTAATAACAGCAATGTTAGATGCACAGCTTTTATTCTTATTTAGTAGCAAAAATCATAGGTTGATTAGAATTATGCATTATTTCCTCAATTTTTATAATACAGATAAATGGATTAGCTTCTATATATGCTCGGTCTTAATAGCTAATCCAATAAACATAATACATTGAAAGGAAATTAAAGTAAATGATGTTTGGAATTAAGCAATACATAGGAATACAAAAAAAATGAGTGTTTATTCTGAAATATAAGGCCTTGCCTTTTAGTTCCAGTCATTGGCAGGAACAAGTTTTATTTGTTTGTATCATTCCTGGGAAACTTGTTCATTCATTCAAAATGTAATTATTGAACAACTAAGGGCCACCTACATAATTTGTAGGGACCAGTGCAAAATGAAAATGCAGGGCCCCTTGGTCAAAAAGTAGGAAAAAGATACTCTTAAAAGCACCTAAATATAACTTTTTCCTTTCTTGGTCCCTCTCTTGACCTGTATGGTGTTTTTGTTTGCTATTTAATTTTACCCTTCCTCAGGCACTGGGATACTCGCCAGACAAGTGTGTATCTTTACAGGCAGTGGGAGCTGCACCTGGGGCAAGAGGAGGTGGGAGCTGCAGACGCACAAGGCCACCTCACGTAGGGTTTCTTCTCCTGCCAGTGGCTGGACTGACATGGGGATACAGCAGTGAACAAAACAGGCAAATTTTTGTCTCTGCATCATAAAACTTATGTTCCAGCAGAAGACACAATAAAAAGTGTGTATGTGTAGTATCTGTTAGACAGTGATAAGTTTTGTGACACTAAATAAACAGAACGGAAAAGAGGGGTTTGCTCACCGTAGGGGATAGAGTAGGGTTGCAATTTAAAATAGGGAGGTGAGGAAAGCCTTCACTAAGAAGGTGACACTCAAGCGAAGACCCAAGTGTGACAGAGGCGGCCTTGTGGATATCTGGGGCAAGAATGTTGCAGGCAGAGGCCAGAGCAAATGCAAACTCTCTTCAGTAAATGCCTCAAAGATTCCAATTTAGAAAGTCTGTTTTTCTCAGAGTCAGCTTTGACTTTTCCCCCTCATTCTGTCCCTTCTTCCGCATCACTAATCTTGTTTCTGGAATCTATTCCATTTTCTCCTTTTCTCAATTTACTTCTCCCAGTTGAGATTTCTGTCATCTGTCACTTATTACATGAGGCTTCTAACTCCCTGCTTCAAATCTCTCTGCCCCCTTCCCCTTTTGCTGCCCATCTTTCTTACACAGTTGACCGTGTCCTCTCACTCAGAAAACCAGTCATGTGGCTTTCACACATCCAACCAAACTATGGAAGTGTTGGACCATTGTTATTCCCAAAATGCCGTAAGAAGATTTGCCCCATATTCTAACCAAACTGATTATTTCTTGTTATGGAGTATCACCTGTACATTTATATGTCCCTGCATTTTCTCCTTCTGGAATAACTTCTTTCAGTCTCACAACTATTGAAAACTTACTCATAATTCTAATCTCAGTTCCAATGCCACCTTCTCCCTGAAATATTTCCTGATCCATACAGTTACAATGAACTACTCACCTGGCTTCAGTTTTATTTAAATATTACTCTGTCCACTAGACAATAAGCTTTTCTTAAGTCAGAGATCCTATCTTATTTATCTTTACATTCATAATGCCTGTCTGTTTGCTTTGCATATAATATGTACTTAATACATGTTTGTTGAATTTAATATTATTGATACAATTAATATTATTAGTTGTAAAGTGATAAATCTTGTATAGTGTACCTGGCAATAATGCAAATTAGAATAACTTGAATTCAAACATAGAATAATTGGCAAGTGATTCCTTTCCTCCACCTGATCTGTTTACTCAAAGTTCCTCAGGAAAAAGAGGCAGGGCTCTCCTTTTATACCATTTTCTAAGATCTTACTGTATACCAGATACTGTGCCAGCCAGTTTACATGCTTTATTTCTGATCCTTACAGTAGCCTACAAGGTGGTAGGTACAGATATCTTTATTCTGTTGGTAAAAAATCTGAAGCTAAGAAAAGAAAAGTTCCTGGCCTCAGATTGTACAGCTAAGTAACTGGCAGACCTAAGGAAGAACTGGATTTAAGCCTGACTCTCATTTCATACTCTTCATAATTCCACTCATAAAAGAAGGAAGGAGATAAGGAAAAAACAGTGGAGAAAGAAAGGTAGAGAAAGGCACTTTTGAAACAGAAGAAAAATAAATGAAGTATGTTGCCTTCTCTGTTTTCTTTACCCCAGAGGTCGATTCTGCCCAGGAAAAAAGAAGCTTCTAACTTTGTCCATTTTTTTTTGTTCCTTTCCTGCTTATCTCTCACACCAGAGACTCCCACCAAGACTCTTATGGACTAGATGTTCACATTTCCTGAAGGTTGAAGCTGTAAACCCTAATGTGATGGTACTAGTAGGTGTGGCCTTTCGGAGATAATAAGGTTTAGATGAGGTCATGAGGGTAGGGTCCTTGTGATGGGATTAGTGCCCTTATAGGGAGAGACCTGAGAGATGAGAGCTAACCACTTCACAACCCATGTGAGGATTCAGCAAGAAAGCAGCCTCCTGCAAGCCAGGAAGAGGGTCCTCACCAGAACCCGACCATGATGGTACCCTAATCTCAGATTGCCCAGCCTCCAGAATTGGGACAAGTAAATGCCTGTTTAAGCCATCTAATCTGTGGTATTTTGTTATAGCATCTGAGCTGACTGAGACAGTGACTTTGCATTTTCTGTACACATTCAAGTGGAAGGCCTTTTGCACAAGCAGACCCATCTCAGAGGCAGGTTCACATTCCCATTTTCCAGCTCTTGAAGGAGATAGCAGACTTTTTGTCTTTGTGGTCATTTTCTGCACCTGAACCCAAGATTTTCCCAGCCATCTAGATCTAGTCTGATCCTAATCTCTGGTAAGGGTAAGCCCTTCCTCTCTTGCTTTAATGCCCTGTATTTTCCGTCATTTGGGGACTCAAACCTCTGGTAATGGTGGCTAGTTAACCCTTTGTCTTGTCTAACCTTAAATGATTGTCTGTTTTGACCTTGAGGAAATGAGTCCTCTAGGAACTATAATCTTTATGGCCACTTGGAAAACTTTACAGTGGAGTAGGGTACTTTGCAATGGAGGAAACAAAAAGGAGAGAAAGAGAGGAAAGATCAATCAGTAAGAAGAAAAGAGAAATAAAACTTTGGTGCAGAAGGTTCTGAAATTTCAGTGAATTGTTATGCTTCCAATTGTGTTTAATAAACCATTCTCCCCTTTATTTGCAATAAGCATGTGTTGGAATATTATCTTTGAAAGGCAAATTATGTGGTTAACCATTGTTCACTTTCTAAACTCTTTGATCACTTAACTTGTGGATAGGGGATATTGTTCATGGACTACACCCAGTGATCTATACCCACACAGCTTAGTGTCTGCATTACTGTGACTTTATTTTTCAGTTGTCTTCATTAACATGAGTTTACTGTTCTACCATCTTCATCAGCATGATTTTACCATTCCAAGAAACTCTTGCTCAGGAAGATAAAAAATTGCAAATAACTTTCTTGTTCTTTTTAGGCACTTTTGGAAAATCTGTTTAAAGGAATATTAAACTACTCAACTTCCAATACATGGAATCAAATAGCTGATTATAAGATCGACTTTGAAGCTTTCACCTTGTGTGTCCAACAATCCTAAATAATTATATTGTAATCCTTAGCCAATCTCAGTCAAGCCCTGCCCTAGTGAAAGACCTGCCTTAAACCAGAATGTCCACCCTCAACTCCCTCCCAGAAAACTCCTTAAATATCCAGACTTTGCCCTCCTGCTTCTGAAAGACCTCTAAAACTGTGCCTAGGAAGCTGTCTCCCTCTTGCTGGTAAGCAGTGAACTCAGCTTATTGACAGGCTTGAAAAAGCCTATTTTGATGATATTTTGAGGGAGCCAACATTCAACATGGAGGTGATTGAAACCATTTCCTCTCAGGCTTAGGAAATTAAATTAAAAGTCTAATTCTTTAGGAATTAGAGGAAAGAGAAGCCTCTCATCTTTATGCTGTAGAATCTGTAAACTCATCACATTTTTCTTTGGGGAGAAAGTATACCAACTGTCAAAAGCTTACAGTAGTAAGCACAGAGATGGAAAAAAGAATTAGTCATTTTTGTCAGAGGAAACTAAGTGGAAGAAAATACAAAATCACTATAAAAACAATTCATTTGAAGTTACATTTTGAAATTACATTATTTTCTCGCTGGCATTCAGACACCTGAAATTCACTTTAAAATATGTTGGTGAACAACTCTTATTCTCCAGAATTACATTTTTAAAACAGCAATATTTCATAATAACAGTATAAAATGAAAATAATTGACTCTCTTGCCTTGTGGCACTTGGTTTTTAATCTAAATAGATATGAAGCATACTGACATTCATCTATATGAGACATTTGTAGACATAAGAGAAATTAGGTCACAAGCCTGTAAGACTAGTTCATAAATCAGCCAATCAGAAAATTGATAAAACTTTTCCAGAACACTATCCAGGGACTCCTTATTCCTTTGCAATTCGTTACCTGTTTTATATGTTCTTTTAGGAAGGGTTCTTCTCCCATTGAATGCTTGGCAAAAGGAATGCATACAATTAGAATTTGCAAGAGCTTACAACATTTATGTCATTTTTGATTTAACAATTTTGGAAGACTTGTTCAAAAATTACTCCTGATTTTAGTTTTCTTTGGAGTTTTCTAAAATGCTACTGCTATCAGGGCATAAAAGCCATGCAGCCAGCAGTAGAAATGCTGTCATGTAACCATTAAGACTGCACTAAAAGGCAAAATGTTGCAGCTAAGAGTATTTTTAATGACTTGAAATTGCTTGGAGTGCTTTCTGGAAGTAAAAGGATGCTGATTTATTTACCTAGTATACTTATCTAAATTAATTTGGCAGGATTACTCTGGACCTAATCCTCTTACAATGAAATTTATATGTTAATAATTTTAAATGGTGCACCATTCTTTTCTCGAAGGATGTAATATATTGCAATGACATGAATCTACCAACAGTCATTAAAGAAAGAAGTAAATTAACCCATTGCTGAAACAGGAGTGAGGACTACGTTTTTACATAGACTACATTTATGATTTTATGTGACCTTGCAAATAAAACATCACTATTTAAACTGTTAATGAGAACAAATAGAATCACATTCTATTTCTAGTTTCCCCTCATGAATACTTTCCACTAGAAATATGGAAGGGGCTTTACTCTGGCATAATTTTTTGTCATGGTGGTTTTTTTTACATTTTAAATGAATGGACTTTTTGTATACGTTTCTTATTAAGCACAATCTTTATTACAGGTTGAATACTAATGAGATTCTCAGTATAGAGCATTTTTGTGTATTTGTTGCCTTTTTATGGAACTAGTAACCATAATTACTAACATATAAATAGACTCTTCCAAGAGCAAAGTCAGAACAGGTGTACTTTGTGATGTAAATATTCACTTATTCCAGTTTTTTGTCTTGTGTTTTTCTCCAGTGATGGACATCTCCTTGGTCCTTAGGGTCATGGCCTTGCCAATAAGTATAAATATCATGAGATGCATATGAACTATGAAATACATTTTTGATAATTAATAATTGATGTGCATTTTAAATGAATGTGTAAGGTTCATATAGCTGACATTTAATTCATTTTTACTATGTGCCAGGTACTGTGGTGAGATGTTGAAACCCTAATCCCCAGTGTGATGATATTTGAAAGTGGGGCCTTTGGGAGCTAATTAGGTCATGAGGGTGGAGTGAATGGGATTAGTGTCCTTAAAGGAAGAGACATGAAAGAGAAGATCTCTCTCCCTCTGCCCCGTGAAGCACAGGGAAAAACTGGCTCTCTATACAAGAAAGAGAGTCCTGAGCACACTGGTTCTCAGACTTCCAGCCTCCAGAACTGTGAGAAATCAATGTCTATTGTTTAAGCCATCCAGTCTATGGTATTCTGTTATAGCAGCCTGAAATGACTAAGATGGAACATCACGTAACTGTCTTCTAAATTTCTTACAAGAACTACTGTAGCATTACTTTAGAAAGGAACAAAATTAAGGTGGTAGAGGTTAAATAGCTTATCCAAGACACACAGTAACTAAAAGTTGTCCAGGATTTGAATCTAGGTTTGTCTACACTCCCTAGATAGATAGAGCTCTTAACTAATGGATTGGCCAAAAACTTCGTTCGGCTTTTTCCGTAAGATGTTATGGAAAAGCCCAAACGAACTTCTTGGCCAACCCAATACTTTCATGCACTGCTTTTCAAACTTGCTTGTCTTGATTGACCATTTGACTAACATACCCCCGGACACACAAAATACTTGAATCCATGCATACCACAAAGAACAAAGGCACAGGAACCTTAAAATGAAAGCCGTGACTTTTTGTTGTGACGTTATGCAGTAGAGGCAGATTTCCTGCCTCCTACACATTTCCCAAGTGGGAACACATTAAATTACAGGGGAGTCAACTTGAAAATAGTATTAAATATGCAAAGTATTTTCTACAACTCCTTGGAAATTTATCAATTTATTTTAAAGACTGTAGGTTAGTTTATAGGTTAGTCTAACAAAGTATAGGTAAAAAGCAAAAGAATAATTTGCAAACTGTGTATATGTTATATATGTGTGTTAGGTGGGCAGAGATGGAGTTCAGAGCAGTATGCCCACTAGGAAAATATGTGAAAATATGGAGATATTTTTCAAGAGGGTACACATCCCACACCCAAACATTCCCCGTCTCCCTATGAATGGTAGAAAAGGATGCTCCTTCGTTATTCAGCCTAAAAATCCAGTATGGCCTTATCTACAATGCTGTTAGTCTATCCTATTCCCTTGACTATAGGAAGTTCTGACAGTCCCAGAAGAGGACATTCTAAGGTTGTTCTTGCATGCCTCACTGTCCCGTGAAAGCATATTGTGTTGGTTTCAAGATGCTGCATTATTTTTTTAACAGTGTCATGATTCTTTCTTCTCTTTACATCTTGTAGTTATCTACTTCCACAGATCCATTCTCTCTCTGTTCACCATTTATGATTCTGTAATTTTCATAAATACATGAAACAGTGGTTAGAGAATTCAGAAATTCGTACCACTCATGTTTTAACTGTTCTAAATCAAACATTTACTGCTCACTGTTTCTTTCCAGCTGTTTCATTCCACTGCTACATCACCTACTTGCCTCTGCTTTGCTAGAGGTGTGTTGAGAGAGTGCCAGGGAGTTTAGTACTATGTTTTAGGACAGAACCAAAAAACAACTTTAACTTGACAGGATCCTGTTTTCTCCAGCTGCAGGGTGGGGAAGCATGCTTATACACATAGGCAGTCTGTGGCTTGAAGACATAGCCAGCAGTTTGTCCGTTAGTGACCTTTACAGAGCTAGGCTCTAAAAATCATCCCAATAATAACCTTATATTATGTAAGAAAAATCTACAATGGAATAGATTTTCACATTCAGAAGTTATGTTCATTTTCCCAGCATGATATCCACTTACCTAACACTTTATGCTACATAAAACGATAAATTATCCAGTGTGATCTAAAACCATCAGAAACGTTTAAAAGTTTTATAGTACAGTATTTTAAAGTTTACTAACCATTATACAAAATTAATAAGATAGTTTATGCAGTTACTTGCTTTATTGATTGTGGGTAATAACCTGTAGATGGGAATATAGTAGAATGATGTGACCAACTGCCTTTAAAAGAAACATTTAAACTTGAGTCATTTTTTTTTTGGTGTTTTCTCGGATTCTTTTCACTTCTGAAATCTTAGAGAGAACTGGTCAGATATTGAGTTGCTTTATTCACTAAAAATTTTCTGGCGAATTTCTTTAAGGAACGATGTGGATTTTAATGCATAAATTTTTTAGACAGACTATTGAAGTTGAAATTTCATTTCAAGAGGCAGTCAGCTTTGTTTAACTCTATATTTTTAGGATCCAAAGTTACTGAACCAGACTTTGCTTTAATTAATAACTATAGGATGTGAGGCAGTTCCACTGCTGCTTTTTCTATTAACTTGCAATTTCCTGTAGGAAATTAATAAAATGAAAGAGGGGGTGGCCAGCAAGAATAAATACATGCTACAGCTGCAAGTCACTAAAATTCATCAGAATAAATTAAGCTACACAGTTTTGTTTTTAATTCTACGAAGTTTCTTAATTCTTAAGGCAAATTTGACAAAGGAACAAAAGTGACAAAGAATCCAAATGTGTTCAAATTTAATATAAAATGTATTATTTAATTAACTGGTTAAGATGTAGAAATTTGCTAAGTAGTGTAGCTCAATGGTTAAGAAAATAGATTCTAGAAATAAACTCCCTGAATTCTGCCTCTGCCATTTACTAGCAGTGGCAATTTGGGCAATTTGTAACACTTAACCTTCTATACCTCTTTACATTTATGTTTAAAATCAGAACCAAAATAACACCTATCTCATAGGGTTGATGTGAAAATTCAGTGAGCTAATATGTATAGTACCTGGAACATAGTAAGTGCTACACTTGACTGCACTTAGCATTTGTTTTTTCTTCAATATTATTTTTCGAGTATCTTTTCATTAAGCTATCTCTTCCCATAACCACTGGAACCAAATCTTTGGAAGAGAAATTGAATTTTTAAAAATACTCCCAAATTTTGTTTTGTTTTTCTGAGTCTTTCACCATTTATTTGCTTACTTTTTAAGTGATTTGCCTGGGAATCCAATGGGTGCCCTTGGTTGTACGTACATACTTTTAAGTCAATATTATGAGTACTAAATCCAAATGTCTGATTTTTTTTTTTTTTTGAGTAAAAAGATTCCTCTTGCTGAGATTCTAGAAAATTCTTGAAAAAATATTTGGAAGAATACTGCCAATTGACCAGGATACTTAAAGAAACACAGGGACTTTTAATTACCAGCATCTAGATATGCAACTCAACTGCACTGGTAAGGGCAGCCGGCTCTTCAGTGTGGTTGCCTTTTCATAGCTATGCCTATGCTCATTCTACAATCAATATGTATCGCGATTTAAATAAAGGCATAATAAAATGTAGAATTAAGGCGTATTCTGCTTTGACTGTACTGTTTATCTAGTTAATAGAGCTAACAAATTTCAGTTGTGGCTTTCTTTGAAATGCCTAGTCAGTGATATACCTGAGATAGCTTCTTGTTCTTTTTTATTACGTGCTTATGTGCTCACCTGGGTGTGTCTTGTTACTAGGATTGCCTTTTAAAGTTGCTTTTAATTTCCCAAGTTAATTAAAGATTTCTCTTACATATACAGGCTCCCTAGTTTTGAGAGTTGTTTTTTTTTTTTTTTTCCTGGGACGGGAAGAAGTTGGAGGAGTAGTACCTTTTATCATTCCATCTAATATGATTTATCTTTGCTATATGAATTATTAAGCTATTATGTTTTATTAAGTAATAATAATGAGTGAAACAAATGTTAATAAAATGACTAAAATATACATGCTAACACATTCATTGGTGTGTTTTTTTCTTTTTCTTCCTAGCACTGGTTTAAGTGGACTATACTTGAGAAGGTTATTGTTTGGAAAATGTTGCTAATTTGTTGCTTTTCATGCTTAAGATGACAGTTGCAACATTTTCAAAGTGATGTCTTTTTCAGTGTAGCACACTTAAACTAGTGCTAGGAGGAAATTTTTCCTTTTTACTGAAGGTAAATAGAATTCCTTAGTATGAACATTTCATAATTTGTTTATCTTTTCATCAATTTATAGACTTTCATCTTGTTTCCAGTTAGAAGCTATCATGAGTAAAGCTGCTATGAACATTCATGAACAGATCTTTTTTTGTGGACACATGTTTTTATTTCTCTTGGTTAAATACCTAGGAGTGTACTGTACTGGTAGACTGTGTGATAAATGATGTCTTACTTTATGAGAAACTACCAAACTGTTTTCAAAGGGGCTACACTGCTACACGTTCTCACCAGAAATCTATGAAAGTTCCAATTGCTCCACATCCCAACGCTTGGTATAGTCAGACTTTTCAGTTTTAGACATTCTATAGGATATCTTATCATGGTTTAATTTTTCAGTTTCCTGATGACTACTGATGTTGAGCATCTTTTCATTTGCTTATTGGCCATTTATTATATAACTTGTTTGGTGAAGTCTCTGCTCAATTTTTTGTTTTTTTTTTTGTCCACTTTTAATTGGGTTATTTGTCTTGCTATTAAGTTGCAAGAATTGTGAGATTTTTTAAAATACATTTTGGATACAAGTCTTTTATCATATATGTGTTTTGCAAATATTTCCTCCCAGCTTGCCCTTTCTTTTTCCTAAGGTTGTCTTTTGAAGAACGAATGTTCTTTTGATAATGTTCAAATTATTTAATTCTTTTCTTTTATGAATTATGCTTTTGGTGTCAAATTTAAGAAATCTTTGCCTAAGTCAAGGTCACATAGGCTTTCTTGTTTCCTTCTAGAAGTTTTATGCTTTAGCTCTTACATTCAGATCTATATTGCACTTTGAGATTTTGTTTTGTTGGTTTTTCTTGTTTGTTTTTTGCTTGATATAGTGTGAAGTATGGGCTTTTTATTAATATGGATATCTAATTGGTCCAGTACTTTCCTTGCCCCCATTGTATTACCTCAGCTGTTTCATTGCAAATCAATTGACTATATATGTGTGTTTCTTTATTGACTCTATTCTGTTCTATTGATGTATATGTCTATCCTTATGCCAATCTCACAATGTCTTGAAGTAAGACTTAAAACAAAGTAGTGTGAATCCTACAATATGTGCTTCTCTTTTAAATATGTTTTGGCTATTCTAGGTTTTTTGAAATTCCATGTAAATTTTAGAATCAACTTTTCAATTTCTAAACGAACAAACAACAACAACAAAAACCCAGCTGATTATTGATTGGAGTTGGGTTAAATCTATGGATCAATATAGGGAAAACTGATATCATAACAGTCTTGTGTCTTCTAATCTATAAACGTGATAGTACCTCTCCATTTATTTAGGTTCTCTTTAACTTCACTCAGCAATGTTTTGTGGTGAAGTATTTTGCTAAATTTGTACTTATTTCACTTTTTTATGCTATTGTAAATGGCACTTTTTTCATTTTAATTTCTAATTTTTGTGGCCATTGAATACTGAAATACAGTTAATTTTTCATATTGATCCTTTATCTTGTGATCTTTCTAAACTCAAGTTATTATTTTAATAGTTTCTTGTAGATTCTTTAAGGTTTTCTACATAGAAAATCATGTCATCTGCAAATAAACAGTTTTAATTATTCCTTTTCCATTCATATGCCTGTTATTTCTTTTACTTGCCTTATTGCATTGGTTAGGACTTCTAATACACTATTGTATTAAGGTGTTGCCAGCCAACATCTTTGCTTTATTGCTATATTAGGAAGAAAACATTCAGTCTTTCACGATTAAATATGATGTTAAATTTAGGGTTTTTAAATTTTTTTTATTATTATTTTTTTTTTTGCGGTACGCAGGCCTCTCACTGTTGCGGCCTCTCCCGTTGCGGCCTCTCCCGTTGCGGAGCACAGGCTCTGGACATGCAGGCTCAGTGGCCGTGGCTCACGGGCCTAGCTGCTCCACGGCATGTGGGATCTTCCCGGACTGGGGCACGAACCCGTGTCCCCTGCATCGGCAGTCGGACTCTCAACCGCTGCGCCACCAGGGAAGCCCCTAGGCTTTTTTTAAAATGTTCTTTATCAGGTTTAAGAAATTTCCTTCTTAGTTTGCTGAGAATTCTTGTCAGGATTCACTGCTGACTTTTGACAGTGTTTTTCTGCATTTTTAAAGGTAATCTCACGGTTTTACTTTTTTAGTTTGTTGGTATGGTAATTTAAGTTGATTGATTTTCCAATGTCAAATTGACATTGTCTTTTTGGTATTAACCTCACTTAGTCATGATGTATTATCTTTTTTATATATGGCTAAATTCAATTTGCTATTTTTAAAGGTTTTTATTTTCCCTCTATGTTCATTAGGTACATTGGTCTGTAATTTTGATTATTTGCCATGTCTTTGTGCAACTTTGGTATCTTAAGTAATGCTGGCTTCATAAAATGGGTGGGAACATGTTCCCTCCTCATCTGTTTTCTTGAAGAGCTTGTATAGAATTGGTATTATATCATGCTTAATGTTTGCTAGAAATTATTAAGTAAAGCCATCTGGTCTCTGGGTTTGTGGGGGTGGGGCATGGGAGAGGGGGACAGTTTTAACAAATTCTTTAGTAGCTTATTTTTCTTCAATAGGTATGAGATATTCCAGTTATATAGTTCTGAGTACATTTTGGTGTTTGTGTTTTTCCAGGAATTAGTCATTTTATCTAAATTGTCAAATCAATTGGCATTCCTTTATTATCTTTTTAATGTTCCCTTATTATTTTTTAATGTTTGTAGAATCTACAGTGATGTTTTCTCTTTTATTTCTGATCTATGTCTTCTCTTTTTCTCAGTCAGTCTGGCTAGAGGTTTATCAAATTTATTGATATTTTTCCATGAAATAGCTTTTGGCTTTATGGATTTTTTTCTTTTGTTATTATTTTGTATGTAATTGATACTTGTATCTTTATTTCTTTCTATCTGTTTGGGTTTAATTTACTATTTATTTCCTGGTATCTTAAAAGGGGAGCTTGGATTATTGATTTGAGACCTTTCTTCTTTCTTAGTATAAGCATTTGAAGTTATAAGTTTCCCCCTAAACACTCTTCAGCTACATTGCACAAATTTTGGTATGTTGTTTTTTCATTTTCATTCAGTTCAAAACACTTTCCAATTTTCATTATGAATTCCTCTTTGATTCTTGGCTTATTTAAAGACACGTTGTTTAATTTTTACATATTTGGGAATTTTCCAGATATCTTTCTGTGATTTATTTCTAGTTTAATACTGTTGTGGTCAGAGAATATTGTTGTATGTTTTCCCTACAAAACTGCCTTTTAAATTTGTTGAGGCTCAGAATATGATCTGCTTTGGTGAAAGATCCATGTACACTTGAAGAGAATATATATTCTGCTCTCGTGCAGAGTTCTAGAATTGCTGATGAGGTCAATTTTGTTGATAATATTATTCAAGTTTCCTGTATCATTAGTTCTGCATTCTTACTAATCTGGCCTTAGTTTTATGGTCTTATTGAAAGAGAAGTGTTAAAATATCTAACTATAGTTGTGGTCTTATTGATTTCTTCTTTAAATTCTATCAGTTTTTGCTCCATGTATTTCAAAGCTCTTTTATTAAGCATGTACACATTTATGATTATTACCTTGTGTTGATGAATTGACTTCTTTATCATTATATAATGTCCTTCCCTTTGCCTGGTAATACTGTTTTTGGTTTGATATTTACCTTTCCTGCTATTTATGTATCCACTCCAGCTTTCTTTTAATTAGTACTTGCATGAAATATCTTTTTTTCATCTTTTTACTTTTCACCTATCTGTGTATCTATATTTAAAATGGGTTTCTTGTAGACAGCTATAATTAGGTTTTGCTTTTTTATCCAATATGACAATTCTGTCTTTTAATTTGTATATTTAGACCACTTACATTTAATGAAATTATCGATATGACTGGGTTAAATTCTATTATCTTATTATTTGTTTACAAGGTGCTTGTTTGGGCCTTGCCCTATCTCTATAATCTCATGCATGTTTCACAACATTTCTTTTCTCCTACTCTACGTGTAGACATTATAAGCTTATTCTAATTCCTTCAATAGGCCACATTTTGACAGCCTCCTGATATTTTCACAAGCTCTTCTCTCTGCCTAATTCTCTCTGCTCTGTCTTCCCCTGTTTATCAACCTCACCTGACTAACTTTTGCTCATCCTTTGTACTGCAATAATAATTGTATTCCACTAAGAAGCTTTTCTTATAGTTCAAGTCTGGGGTAAATGCCTTTCCCTACCTTTGGTTCGCCTACACTAGAGTTTGTCATATTAGCATTGATTGTTTAATTTAAGCTCTGTATAGAAGGAATAGGCTAGAGAATGAATGAAGATGCCTTTCTCTTCAAAAGGAAAACCCCTCAGACAGATTGCCATTAGAGTCTGACACTCCCCCACTCTTGGAATCTCCTTTTGAAGTGCCACTATGAGTTCTCTTACCCATCCTGCCTGAGATCATCTCAATAAAAATAACGAGAGTCCCCTGACATCCCTGCAGAGATGTGTTTTCCTTACATATAGTCTGTTTCACCACAGTGTAGTTAGGCATTATTGTTTTGTTATTTTTTAGAGAGTGAGGCCCAAAGGAGGCTCTCTTTCAGATAATTTCTGTTTTTATCAAACTAAAAAAGCATGTGTGTATGTTTAGAAAACTGAAGCTGAGTAGTTGAAAATTCAGTGCTGTTGTTTTTCACTAGTAGTAATCTGAATTGTATCACTGGCAGAGTATCAAAATCTGATTTTTTGCTCTTGTAATAGTATAGCTGCTGATTGTGCTTGGTACCCTTAGATTATCACAAAAAAATTAAATAACTTTTTCTAAATTGATTTTTTAAATTTCTACCACAAAATTCATTACCATTAATATATCAAGACAGCAGCAATTGTAAGTGGTACTAAATAATAGATAGACGTCTAAAGAACACTATGTAGTGTTTTAAAAAATCCTTACAAGACAAATTACAGTAATAGGTATTGATGAGAAATGTAGTTTATCTATTTATAGAAAACAATTATAGCAGACATTTTCAAGTATATTTTTTCTTACTCCCTTAATTAACTTTAATCAGACATTCTTAGAACATCTTGTACCTACAAAAAATGTTCTTTGACAACCAAGTGCAATCTGAAGAGAAGAATCTTGTAAGAGTTATTTATTGTTTTCATTTGAACCATAATGGTGAATATCATTTTCATTATGCTGGTGGTAGGAAGCTACAGTTATGTATTGTTTTTGGGAAAGAGGAGAAAATGGTATCCTATTTTAAAAAACCTTAATAAAATAGGTCAAAACCCAGTTCAATCCCTGAGCATCACATAAATGTAAGATCAAGTAACTGAATGATCTAATTCAGCCTTCTAAATATTCCTGTACCTTAATTTAGGGAGCAAATATGAAAGTGTAATTTGTAAATCAGTTAATACTTTTAAAGATCCTACCTGAGTCATCATAATGTCAGCCATATTGGGAAAATATCATGATGTTGATTTGGTCAGCAATGGTACTTTACCTTCCCCCAAATATATATATATATATATATTTTTTTTTTTTTTAATTAAAAAATTACTTCCAAAGCGATTTTTCAGAACTAGTCATTGACTGAAGATCAGAATATTGTAGTGGTCCATTTTTCAATAAAAAGGTTTTATGCTTATTTTAATCATTTTTATTATTTTAATCTACCAATATATCTTATTAAAATCAAAATATAGAGTTTAATTCTTGATGGCCGTGGCAGGAGGTTAAGAATGAGATGTACCAACTTGTGTTATTGTGTTTCTTTACATCTTTTAATTCCTGAGTGACATTCCACTGTGTGGATATACTATAGATTTTTTATCCATTCAGTTGGGATGCATCCAGTTTGGGGATGTTACAACAGATACTTTGAAAATGTATAGACAAGTTTGTGTGTGAATATAAGTTTTCATTCTCTAGGATAAATCCCAACAGAGGGATGGCTGAATCCTATGTTACGTATATGTTTAGCTTTTTAAGAAGTTGACAAACTGCCTTCCCAAGTGGCTGTTCCATTTTATACAGCCTCCAGCAATGTAGGAGAGACCCATTTGCTTCACATCTCTGCCAGCACATTGTATTGGTAATATTTTGCCAAATCTATTACAATAAACATATAGTGGTAAAAAAAAAATAAAAAGAATGAGATGTATTATAAGTCATTCATTCAACAAATACTTAGTGAACATCTGCTGTGTGCCAGACACTTGGGCACACATGGTAAGAACTTTCATTTGGAATCTAAAAGGTCAAATACATAGAAGCAGAGAGTCAGATGGTGGTTACCAGGAGTGGGGAGATAGGGAAAATTGGGTAGCGGGGATGATGGTCAAAGGTACAAAGCTGCAGTTACGTAGCATGCGTAAGCCTAGAGATCTAATATACAACGTGATGGATATAGTTAATAACGTTGTATTGAATACTGGAAGTTTGCTAAGAGAATAGATTTCAGGTGTTCTTATCACACACTAAAAATCATTGTGTGGAGATGATAATTAGCTTGACTGCAGTAATCATTTCACTGTGTATAAGTATATCAAATCATCATGTTGTACACCTTAAATACATATAGTTTTATTTAAAATAAACAAGTAAATAAACAAATAAATATTTCAAATCCAGATATTTCTGGCTGTAATGCCTTAATGCCTGTCCCCTTTCGTCTATATCGTAGACCCTCACTATAGGGGAAGAAAATGAGTAGCTCTGATCCGTAATGTACCTCTCAACTCTCTTTCAACAATTAGAATAAAATCATGTCTAGAGTTGCATGTGGGTTATGGCAGGTATTCCCCAAATCATATTTGTCTCTTATGTAAAATAGAAACTCTTTTCCTTCACCTAACTGTTCCTTTTCCTACTGAGCTGTTGGATAATTTGCAAGGAAATTGCTTCTCTAAACACAAATCCCAGGCCAGATTGAAAATAAAGAGCTTGTAGTCCATTTTGGGGTATTATGTATCATCCCACTTCCCCTTCAGGATCCCCATGCTTCCATCTGCAGGTTTACTTGTGCAGATTTGGCCCCAGAGCCAATGGAACACAGGAGGCCTCTGAGGACATCTTTAAAGCCAAGAATTTAAGCTCCACCCCCTGGTCTACTTTAAATAACCAAGAACATAAGGTTTCTTTCTTGACCTTTGAATTGGGGAGCAAATATGATTATGCTGGCCTACTATTATTTTTTAAATTTCTGAAAAATATTATGAAATTATTTATGAGGTAATAATAAATGGGATTTAGATTCCTAGTATGGATTTCATGAGACTGAAGTATCTGAGGGCTTTAAGCACCTGAAAGATCATTATGTGTTTATTTAAGCAACGTTTATAAACATTAAGTATAAAATAAAATGTTCAGGCAAAGATGAAGGAGACACAGCTTTTGACCTTAAAGTTATATACAATCTAATAAAGAGACATGTGCGTATATGATAGAAGAATATAAAAACAGAGTGAGCCACATGCGTGCACCCAATCATAACGACTTTCGAGTGACTGTGTGGAGGTCGACCTTATTCATCTTCGTTTTCCTTCTTATACCTTTTGTATTTAACTAGGAAAATAAAACCACCTCGTATGCAAGAAGGAAAAGAAAAGAAAACTGTCAAGATGGTTCCTGAGCTGAATTAGCACTTAGCATTAAATATCTAAGCCAAACCATAAAAAGTGATATTTTTGTTTTGTTTTGCTCTTTAATTGAGAGCTATTTAGCCCTGTAACATAGGATACTTCCCCCAATACGAAATTTTAGTATATGGCTTTGATTTTATGTTGTATTGTTTTCTGTTCCAATGTGCGGTCATACAAACCTGAAGTTATCGTGGCACCAACAGAAAATCCTAGACATCGTTAGCCAGTGGTTCCTCACGAGGGAAAGACTGTTTTAGAGCAAAATTCCAAGATGAAACTTTTCCGCTATTACACAGTTCCCATTCTCCACTCCTCTTTTAGCTGCTCCGTTAGTCTGTGCAAATTGCCTTTCATTTTATTGCTTTCCAGGGCTTCTAAGTGCTTGCTTAGAAACAAATTTTCTGAAGTCCAAGCTGAAGTCCAAGATTTATTTGATTTAATTTTTTGACAATCAACCAACCCTTTACTCAATAATTTCAGTTTCTGTGAATAAGAACCAGAACATGGAGCTGCTGAAGCTTTACAGATTTGGAGTCCATTTGGTCCATGAAGACACACCATAAGCTGGTCTAACAGTTCCTAAACTGCTTCTGGTTAAGCAACATTGCTTTTTTTGCTTCAGGATTTTAAAATGATTATTCAGGATTTTAAAGTAATGTGGCATTATATTGATGGATGAATGCCATTTTTAAAACTTGTATTATAACTATTTTATTCTGTATTATATTTCCATATCAGTCTAGCAATCAGCAAGTAATTAATGTAATTCTAGTTAAAGAAACTGTTGTCACAGAAAGGCTCATTGTCTATAAACTATGTGTTTACTCTGCCCTCCCTAACAGTTCTTTACATCGAATAGTTTAAAAGCCAGTGATATTTATTATGGGTCTTTCCGTCCAGTTACTTAAATTGTTCTTTCCTCACACGGCCAGGAATCTCCTAATTGGTGAACCCAGTAGATGCTCTCCAGTCCTTGTCTTACTTGACTTGGCTGTAGCGTGTTTTACGGCTGGTTTGTCTTCTCTTAAGTCTTTCAAAAATACGTGTTAATAATTACCATGCTAGTCATCAGGAAGACAAGGTGAACAAGGTAACAATGGTGAGTGCGCACACTGAGGTTATTGTACAATGAAGAATTCAAAGAAAACAGGCAATTACAGAAAACAAAATTCTCTCCCCTTTATTTTTATGACTTCATTCAATCCAGAGTTTATTTCCTTTCTCAATCATTTCCATCACAATATCTCTTGCTGGAAGCTCTTTCTTTGTGTTAAATATTGCTGTTACTCAGGCTTCCTTTCTAGGCCCTCTTTTTGCTCTACCTGTTCCCTGTAGGTGATCTCATCAGACTTCATCCGCCTTCGACGTGCCTGTGATGCCAGTTCTCTTGATCTGAAAACCCATTAGCCAGCAGCTTGCTAGACATCTCCACCTGAGGGGCCCTTTGGCTCTTCAAACTCAGCATGTTGAAAGTCGAACGCATTAGCTTTACTATCTATTCTTCAGACCTTTATTTCCCCCTCCACGTATACTTTTTCTTAGCTAATAACATCACTCTCTACCTAGAATGTTTTCACTACTGTTTTCTATGAGCACAGACAACCTTTCTGCCCAGGTCTGTGTTTCTAGTTCTTAATAAACCTAGGTATGAAAAGCATGTGTTGAGTAAAGTAGAGGTTTTCTTGAATCTTCTGCCCCCCACACCATTAATAAGATTGGTTCAAGTGACTCTTTAGTCCTGAAAATCGTACCACTAAAACCTCTCTGGAATTCATCCCCTCGTCATTATTGTCACAACATTCTACCTAGTTTAAGCCTTTTCTTTTATAATTTTAAGACACTCTTTTTGTCTCTGTATCTGTCTCTATCCCTGTCTCTCTCAATAGGACCCCACACCCATTAAATTGTATTTTATAAAATACCCATTACAGATGCAGTTCCTTGAGATATGCAGAGTCTATCATATTCTTTCACCCCAAGTCACTGGCCCTTGCCACTAAACACCAAATTAAACGTCACCATTGCCTCATCTCATAAGCAGCTCTCTTTACTCCCCTCTTCTTCTTTCATTTGGGAAGTAGAATTCCATTTCTAGGAAATACATTCTTTTTAAATCCTAACATCTTTTAAAGTGAGGAATAGGCCTAGGTGGGGGAGGCAGCAGTGAGGCTGTTTAGATGAAACTAGATGAAACTAGAATATGCCCTGACGCCACTCTGCCACAACAGCCCCAAACCCGCATGTAGAAATGGTCTCCAGAGGTAGCCCAATATGCGGCTGCTGTCCTGTTGTCATTTATGGAAATCCCTTTTTAAGGTATGGGTGACATACACCTCTTTCTCCAATCCTCACTCTGAAAATCACTGTGGTTTTAACACTGGCAGAAATTCCATAAATTATCAGAACATAATATTCATTTTCCTCTCCATCATTTCATTCTGTCACACATAAGTAAAAGTCATCTTCCTGCCCATCACATTCACTCGAGGACCGATTCGTAAGGTTTTGTCACAGTAGAATATCTTGATTTGGCCCCTCTCCTCCGGCCCTGTGCATCTCTAGCTTTGCACAGTGGCCTTTGCAGGGGGCCCCATTACCTGAGTGCCCCAGAACTATAATGCTTCCTTCATCGGATCAAGAAAGGAGATAGAGCTGTCTTTGAGGAAAATCACTAAGTGCTTTCTGCAATACTTGTCAAGGCCTTGGATTTTCACGGGTTAGCAACTAACCTCTGAAATGTTTTTTTCCTATTGAAGGCAGATAGGCCTGAACTATGTATCACACCAAGTTACTATAGTCTGTCAGAGGCAAGGAGCTCTGGCCCCAATGTTTTCTGGGTCCAGCTCACTCTTCATAGTCTCCAGACCTCCTCTTCCTCTGCATCCTTATCTGCGAGGCCGGTCAGAGCTGCGGTAAAGAGTGTGCACTCCGCAGTTAACTGTTCTGACTGCGTTATGTATTAGCTCCGTTACCTCTGTCTCACCTCTCTGCACCCCAATTTCCTGGTTTACTAAAGGGATGATAAAAGCTCCTACCTCGTCGGTAATCATAGAGATTAAATATGTTTATACGTGTGATGTACTTAGAAAAGTAGCATGTGGTAACCTTCCTATGTATGTTGGGCATTATTCACATGCCACACCTTTAAAACCTTTCTAGCCCTACCGCCTGCCCAACCATGGCTTCCTGTTACCTAAAAGATATTTGAAGTTTTAAATCCTTGGCCTTTAAATCCTTGGCATAGACGTCCCTTTGAGACCCGTCCACACTCTGGCCTTCTAGCCTTATCTCTTGCCTTTTCCCTATTTACGACCCCTGTTTTTAATCATGTCAAGCTGCATACCAGGTTCTCTCAGGACCTGACACACACACTAATAAATGCTAGTCCTTTAAGACCAGCTCTCAGGCCAAATACTGTCTCTTCTCTGGGAAGGTCCCTGGCCCCAGCCTTTAGTCCTTGACCAGGCAATCAAGTTGTATAAGCTTGCACAGCCCATGTTTGCAATGTCATGACCCTTTGCTTTCTTAGGTGTCTTTCCCACTGTAACTACTCCACCTGGGGAACTTGGTGCTCAGTGTCTAGCACATAAATGGTGCTCAGTTAAGTCTTCTGAATAAGTGAGCGGTGTAAACAGAAATTAGTATATATGCACATGAGATTTTAACTTTTATTGATTTAGCTTTTGGTCATTTATTGTTAAACATCTTGAAACCTTTTGGCAGGTTGAACTCACATGAAATATACACATTTGATAAAAACTAGCTTCTTGAGAGCTGTTTCCTGGCGAAACCATAGATGGTCACACTAGCCATGATTGTAACCCCATTTCACTTTCAGAAATGGATCGACCCAGACACTACCCCAGTTTTCTCAGATCTCTCTGTGTCAATTTCTGTCGAGTTGTTGGCATCCTATGTTCAGGTATCACACATCAAGGAGCTACACTTTATTGAAGTGGACAGCCCCACAGAGAGATTCATTTGTTAAACTGAGTGGAGGTGAACATTGTGGCTGCCCCACTCTTGACATGCGTGATAGGACGTTAAAATGCCCAAGTCAGAGCTCCACAAGACAGTGTCCCTGCCTTAGAGGGTCCCCGGAAGCCTGAAATCTGACGGCATGACTCCAAGTCACTGCCTTATTAAAGGTATAAACAACTAAACCCATGAGGGAAGAGCCAAAGTATTGCAGCTCAGCCTACCAATTTTATAGGCTTACATTCCTGCAAACTGCTTCAGGATAGAAAAAGCATAACATCGGCCCATGCTCTGGGATTTCACAATTTAAAATATACTCGATTAGTGCCTGCAATTAATGTGTTATCTAAGCATTCACATACCAGTTGAGCAAAGAATGATGGCAGGCTTCAAGCTGTCTCAGAGATTGTGTTTCCCATGTTTGTTGCATCAGTCTGAAGCCCTCTGAGGTCAGAGGCAGGGTATCGGTTGATGTTGCTGTTGATGATTCTCCAAAGGAATAAGCACATCGTGAACCTATTGCAGAATGTGGTGTGGGTTTCACTTTTCTTGTGGGCAGAAGAATTCCGAAAACATCCTAACAGCTGTACAAAACCGCTGCCTAGGATAGATTTTAAATCAGAGAAGGGATGAGAGCTCCCTTGTCAACAGGATGGCTTCCATGTGCCACATGTTGGCATAGGCAAGAGATGACATAAGAGCGAAGACAGTTGTCAAATACTGACACAAGGGAACGACCCTGGACTCCGTGAGCGTGCAAGTGGTCAAATATGAAGCCCAGACTACCCTTAAGCAGTGGTCACAGTGAAACCATGGCTAAAGAACGTTCCCAGAGGGCTGCCTCTGAAGGCACTGCCACCAGAGCTAATTCTCGCTCAGCACCCGAGAGAAGTGGCCCTCAGAGAACTGTGGCCGCCCAGACGGAGGACGGGCAGAGACGTCAACAAGGGCCCTAACACACGCAGACTGACATGCATGCTTCAGGAAGCACACAGCCTGGCATGAGGCTCAGGAGAGCCGACTGCATGCAGCTGTTGAGGCCGTGTGAGAGGGCGCTGTGGAAGATAGAAATCAAGGAAATAAAGTGGAGATTCTTCATGGCTTGTCAATTATTTTACTCTAAAGGACATTTCAGTTACAGTGGAAGGTTGGAATAGCTGGACAGCTGCAGCTGCAGTGTTTGCTTCTCCCTGGGACGCATAGCCCATAGCATGGTGGCAGCTGTCTACCTGTTTCTCTCGCTGGAGTTGTCTAATTTCTCAGTGTTTTATTAGTGTTTTTACATTTCTGTATTCTTTGGACAAGCTCAAAGGGTAGTCATTATAGTTACTTCCCTAAACTTCATCACTATCTCACCAGTCTGTTTCTGGGGGTTGGTTGCTAACCTAACCTTCACAGTAGTCTATGCAGGTCCAAGTTTCTCTTCAGTCCAGTCTGTGCAAATAGTGAAAGATGTATTCATTTGTCAGCCTCCGTAGGACACACCTAAGAGTTTTCAAATAAATTTAAAAGAGTGTTACTAAATTCCTGTTTGAAAAAATGCAATGTCACATTATTAGCCCTCTGCAAATTCCTGATGTTATTAGAAACTCCAAGATCTAGGTATGTTGACAGCATTTTCAGGGGAGAGGACCTTGGATTAAAGATAAAGAGTTCTAACTTCTACCGATGGACATTATTCTATATCATCCTTTTTCTTCCCCCAATCTTCCTATCTGTAGAATTTCCCTCCATAAATATCACCTGAGGACCAGAAGCAACAGGTAATGGTTTATAAACTTCGAGCACGAGGTTGATGTGCCACATAGCATTTGAGGGAAAAAAATGCAAAGAATGACCAGACCCGCAGCAAGATGGTCCTCTATCCCTACAAACGTTCCCTACTCTAGGATAAAAAGGAAGACTGTTGGCAGACGCGAGTTGAGGGCGTCAGAGGTGTCAGGAGGAGGGGCAGAGTGTGGAGAGGAGACAGCCCGGGGTGGGGGGGTGGGGGTGGTTAATAGGGAAGAACAAAGAGACAGTTGCAGGCGACACACAACCCTAAATAGGGAGGACTTTTAGGAAAGCTTATTCTGTGTTATATGATCAAGTCTATGTTGATTTCCACTTTGCAGTCTCTTCCCCAGGATATTTCCACAGGCTTCCTTTCTACATTCTTTTCAGAAAATCTTTTGAGAAAGTAAAGTACTGCTGCTTGTAACAAGGGCTGAGCAGCACAGTGCTCCCTGGTATAGATTATGCCTTTCCTCTCCTGATTATCGTATTATTTTAAGAAAAAAAAAAAAAAAGAAGAAGGGATATCCTTTCCCAAGATTCTGTATCTTATGCCACCAGGGAATTCCAATTCAGTAGTGGCAGGGATGGGGGATGGGTTTGTTTGTGTTTTGTTTTGTTTTGCTTTGTTTTCTTTCTGGTTGTGGGGACTCCCTAAGAGCTAAAGCAGGAAAAACGTCAACACTAGGTGGCCCTAGAAGATATATTCTTAATGGTTCAGCCTCTTGTCTGGCTAACGGGGAATGGTTCCGTAGGCGTTTACCAACACACAGTGATGCCACCCTAGCCCCACTTTTTCTGGACTTTACATGATTAATGCTCCGTAATTTTACTTACCTGGTAGGAATTCATCTTGGTCTGTGCTGCGTGAAACACTTCATATAAGGACTCACCCTATTCTACAGGAAGTGCAATACAGTTTACCTACTATTACTTAATCAGTACACCTGCAACAAGACAATCGTTTGTTAGTGCAAAATTCTCCTGCCCACAACTGCCGAAGGCCTGCAGCTCCTAGCTGCATGTGTGCGGTGCCCAATGCCTTGTAGGTTCTCAATAAATACTTGGTGTGTGGATAGGTACAATTAGTTTTTTAGCAAAAACTAATTGATCTGGCCAATTGAGCTAAGAATATGTAGGCGTAGAGTTACAACCAGAATAAGTTCTTTTCTCCTTACGCTGTTGGAAGTGGTTGAGGTAAGATTTGAGGCATCTCTCGTTTGGAATTCAGCAAGACCAGCCTTCTCATTATGTGGAGCAGTACACTGAGTAATAAGAACTCTGCCATGGCTATAGTTTCTTGCACATAGGCTATGCTCAATAAACATTTATTGAATGACTGTCTTGTTACCAAGACTTTGCAGCAATAAGCTTTAGAGGATTTAGTCCGACCATCTGCTTGAGTGGGATGAGTTGTGATGATGATAGTTCAACTCGGGTTTGTGTTCACAAATTCCTAAAATTCAAGTGAGATAGATGCAGACCCTCTGTCAGAAAATATTGCAGTATCTGGAAATCTGTTGCTTTTCAAATAAAAGGCACAGAGGTGGGACTGTTGTACCACTGATGGCTGTAGATGGGACCAGGAGTACTTGGAAACATATTGAAGAAGTTTTACAATTGAATTTTGCTCATTGGGGAACCTTGGCCACAGCTTCCTGGTCATTTTTCATGGAAAATGAGAAGCCTTTGGCCAGTGGCGCTAAGATGGCTTCTTGATAGCCCTTCCCCTGTCAGCTAATTTCTGTTCATCCGTCCTCAGCTGTGACTGCCCGAGTGACTTTTCTCTAGTTCATATGAAAATCTGCAGGTGGGAAAACTGAAACCTAGATCAGGATTCAGCCTTATTCCATGGCTGTGGGCTCACACTTAGCCATGCCATCCTGGTTTTTGTTTCCTTCTCTTCATATTCCTTCAAAAGATTTACCGTATGCATATTTTGTGAAAAATATCAAGAAAAGCCATTTTCTTCAATAATACCTTCCCTTTGTTCACCAAGAAACACACCCAGGTTGGTTTGTTTGTTGATGTTTGCTTGTTTCCCTTTTCTTTGTGGTTCAGTAGCCCCAGGGAGGTTTCCCTGAGTGCCACTACTGACTCTTTGCAGCCAGGAGAGAAGAGAGTGCAGACAGAGGACCGAAGGATGCTTGTTTGTGGTTCTCCCCTTTCCCAGCACTTCTTGTCCTCCTTTTCCCTCTTGCGTGTCTCCCTTCAACCTCTCAATCTTACGTCTCCGTATTTAACAACAGTGTATGGAATTGTCAGAGGAGAGAGAACTGGAGATCTAGAATTTTTTTTCAACAAATTATGTTTCTTTAATAAATAGGAATAAGCATCTCATAGATGAGTACAAATGGATGGACTTGATAAAACCCATGGTATCTCATAAAAAAGGCTCCGATGGCAAAGGTGTTGGGGTGAGGGTGGAGCAGGGTACGGAAAGCAAACCAGAAGGTGTGAATCTGTACTATGAAGAGCCCAGGAGTCAGTACGTAGATGTTCACATCTTGCACCTGCCAGCAGAGTACAGCAACTTTGTGTCTTCATGACTCAACACCCAGAGCCCCAGCTTTATTTGTAAAGTTTAGA
Source organism: Pseudorca crassidens (assembly GCF_039906515.1). Lineage (NCBI taxonomy): Eukaryota > Metazoa > Chordata > Mammalia > Artiodactyla > Delphinidae > Pseudorca > Pseudorca crassidens. The sequence goes on along the minus strand of NC_090311.1, from coordinate 14,794,124 downwards.
TAGTAAGTAGCTAGGAGGGTCATGGGAGGTTTGTTTTTTTTTTTTCAAGTGAGATTTTGAAGAATTTTGTCAACTCTTCAGTGCTGAAAAAGCAAAAACGTCAGTAGAGATTGCTGTTACTGAAAGAGACTTTAAAATGACTGTAACTGCTTGCTGTTAGCTACTGGCATTAAGCAACTTTTACAACCAAGAAGAAGAAGAAGAATATGATTAAATTCTCTGACAAATAGTAATTTCATCTTATTCAAATAGTCTTCTTCTGAGGTGATCTCCAAAAATATAGAGCTATTTACAGAGATCAATAGGTCCTAACTTGCCTTTTATGAGATAAATAAAAGAAAAAAGCTAAGGTCATGAAAAATTTGAGGCCTCGTGGTTGCGAGAAATGGAGAAATTAATTTGTATTTCTGTTTTTAAAAATAATCTAAGTTCTGTGGAAAGGGGGCATGTTCCTTTTTAAAATAGAACAGTAGTCTAGGTCAGAGAGCTGTCCGGAGCCAGGGTACAATAAAGACGCGCGTGGGATTTCCTCACAACTGGTTTGTTCTCATGGTGTCTGCCCGGTGAGCCTCAGCTTGGTCAGGAGCTGCTAGTCCTCTCTCGCCTCCACCAGCCCTGTGGGGAAGGTGGCTCCTATCACCAAGAGCCAGAAGACAGTGCTGAAGAAGGGATAGAGTTTGGAGGGTCGTTCTACGTTTCCTCTAACTTGATATTCTTTTTGCTCTTGTCTCCTTCCTTCAAATCTCACAGAATCTCTGGGTTCTGAGCCTTGAACTTTGAATGTGTCTGCCCGTCTCCTGTGATATCTCATAACTTCTAGATGCTAGTCTGGAGAGAGGGAAAGAGCCAGGCATTAGAATCATGACAGGCCTGGGTTCAAGTCCTGACTCTTCCACTTACCTTGCACAGGCAAGGGAAATATTAGGTACCCAAAAGTGTCTATTATAATTACGTATATCACTTCTAAATCCACAGCTGACTTTATCCATTCTCTCTCTTTACTTACGCTGTCCCTGCTTGCTTCAAATCCACCCCTTCTTGACGCTTCATCTCTCCCTCTCTTCTGGCCACTGACACCTGACTGGGCCTGCCCCAGCTCTGACAATAACAGGAATTATAGTTTCAACGTACAAAGATCTGTGGTTGAGAGTGGCACTTAAGTAGCAAGGTAATTCCCTTCTAAATGGAAAATGACCATCACAGGTATTTTCATGACACGTATTTCATTTTAGTGAATTTCTTTTTTTAATTCTTTCAGGACATGTAAGAAAGGAGAAAAGAGGAAATTGAAATAGCAAACTAGAAATTTATGGTAGTCAATTATAATAAGCAGGCAAGTTAAAGGCATCTCCAATCAAGGAGAAAAAAGGGCTAAATAATTACATGGCTGCCATTTATTGAACGCCGTACATTATACCAAGTGCTTTACATAAATTATCTAGTTTACTCATTGAAAAACCCTATGAGTTTTTGGCACTATTATTATTCCCGTTTTACAGCTGGAGAGACTTGGGCCTAGAAGTATCGTCTCATGGCCTAGTTACATGCTCTATAGGTGGTAGAGCCAGGATTCAAGCTCACTTTTGCTTTTCATAGTACAGCGTGCTGAATCTAGAACCTGCTCGCAAAGGCTCCTCAAACTTTGTGTCATACCAGAGCCACATATAAGTGCCTAAGATGTTCCATCATAAATTAGATTTAAAGCTAAGTTATGTTATTCCTATAGTAAAAGTGTGTGGTGAATTAAACAGACCGTTAAAGAATAACAAAGCAAAATAGCAATAGCTAACATTTACTGAACACTTGGCCTATGCCAGACAGTATCCTAAATGCTTTAAACGTATCAACTTATTTTATCCTCACAACAACCCGATGAAGTAAATATTATAATTATTGTCATTTTACAGATATGAGGAGACTGAGTACAGAGAGTTAAGGAATGTGCCAAGGTTCACATAGTAAGTGATAGAGTTAAGAATTGAATCCAGGTAGCATTGTATCAGGAGCTATATTTGTAACCTCTATCCTACATCAAGTGCCTACTTAATTTTACTCCTTTATTTTCGTTTCTTTGAATTCTTTTATACAATGTATCGTCTTTTTTTTTTTTTTTTTTTTTTTTTTTTTGTGGTACGCGGGCCTCTCACTGTTGTGGCCTCTCCCGTTGCGGAGCACAGGCTCCGGACGCGCAGGCTCAGTGACCATGGCTCACGGGCCCAGCCGCTCCGCGGCATGTGGGATCTTCCCAGACCAGGGCACGAACCCGTGTCCCCTGCATCGGCAGGCGGACTCTCAACCGCTGCGCCGCCAGGGAAGCCCGATGTATTGGCTTTGAAAGTTGTAGTGAAAAGGTCTCTCTTGTAAGCAGCAGTGACCTTCACCAGCTGTATTTAATATCTGGATGTTCTCTGTGAGGGATGCTAGGGAGCAAATACTTCTCATGGAGTGATTCCCCGTGGCTGTGCCCTGCCCAACCTCTGGGGCACTTCACTCGTACACCAGAATGGACTTGCCTGTAACTGACCATTTTTCTACCTAGAGTTAAAATATTTGCTGTTACTTTACTCTCAGGAGCCAGCTGTCTATCCCATCCCTCGATCCCTACATCCTTGGTGCACTCGTAGAACTTGCTCCCCCTGTTGAGTCTGAGGTTGTATACTCTAGCTTACCTTACTGCCATCCATTAGAAACAGAAAATTCCTTTTTTTATCCTTTTTATTGTGTTTTAAATGACATTTTAAACCTTCCTGTGTCTTGAGCCATATGTTAGATTCTTTTTGTGAAGGGGAAGATCCTGTCTGTCTTGCTCAGTGCTCTGTGCCTGATACCTGGAACAGTCCTACTCAAAGTATGTGCTTAAAAAGTATCTGTGGGATGATGCTTTTGCCCAGTATTTAAATTCTAAAAGAGCATGGTCACATTCTTAAAAGTTCTTATCATTCCTGTTAAGTCCTCTGTTGTTTAGAACCAGACCAAAATATCAGCTTCTTTATTCTTTTAGCCTGAGAAATGAATCTGTCTGTTAATTAAGTTAGGTAATATGACCAGTTTCTCCTTGAATTTAAGAGAATGGGATTGACAGGAGACGTAGCTAGTGTTAGGTTCAGAATCGGTATTAAGAAAGCATCATCCTCATTTTTTCTCCAGTTGGATGTCTGCATTGTAGTACTGCAGTTTTGTTACCTCATATGTCACCCTAGTACCTTTTATTCATCCTCAAGTTTATGTATTCTACCCTGGTGTGTATCATCTTGCCTTACTGTGATAGGAGCCAATCTTTATCTTAAAGATATTGATGGAAACATTCTCCCCAAAGGGTTTAGTTTGTTTACAGCAGTAGTTTTGTTGTTTTTTTTAACAACCAAGTATGACTTAAATATGCTCTGCGTTCGAAAAATTTTTAAATCTTGCTGCTACTTAGAGCAGATATTAGTATTTAGCACAGTGCCCAGTAATTGCTTTTTATTCCACCTACCCCCTCTGCCTGAGGGAGTGCTCAATAAATAATAAGGGCTCAGTGAATAGTAGTTGCCGTTATTTATTGTTGGAGAAAAGTCATATAAATTTGCAGTTTACCAGAAGAGAATATGACTTAGCAGGCAAAAAGAAGAAATTGCTATCTTCTCTGCCATTCCTTCTGATGCCTTATGAAACTTCACTGATATTAATTATCTCATCTTCCACTGTGCCTGCAGGCAAAATAAGGGTGACCTCTTCCTCTAGAAGCTTCATGACTTAACAAAGACTAAGATACATTGAGTCATTTGCAAAATAAATGTGAAGGGTAAGCAATGCTTACTCAGTTTTTTAGACTATTGACCTAGCCACGGAATTAGCACTGAGATCATAATTTTTGCCCTTTTTTGAAGAGAAAAGTAGCTATCAGAGTTGCTAGCCAAGGTAGGAAAATTAAAGAGGGGAATCATGGCTCCGAAGAGCAAGCATTCTTCTGGGAAGATCAGTGATGGCAATAATACAGCAGCTCCACCCTGTAAGGAACAAAAGTGTACGTACGTGTCCAATAACCTTATCTATGCCATAACGTATCTTGTATGGGTCTGGCCCAAGTCACTTGCTTAGCTAACAAGGACAGTTGTTTATTTGAATTATGAATATTGTGGTGGGGCTGGGATATGTTGCCCAGATCCTCCTTCAGGACTGAGCCTCCTATTTCACAGCCCACAGCTGAGTTGCCCTCTGCTGAAAGAAGCTGCTTCACCCAATGTTATGCCACCTCCCTGGCGACAGCCTACACCTGCTGGGAGGTTCAAAGGTTTGGCCTCTTGCCTCAATTTGCTACAACTCTAAAGGACCACCCTCTGCTCCCAAGAGGCCTCTGTTGCAAATGCGTCACAGATTAACTTCTCCCTCTGCCCATCTCTGCCTCCAAAACCCTCTGCAGATGTTACTCCTGAGGGTACTTCTCAATAAACTTCACGCACACAAATCTTGGAGTCTCAGAATCTGTTTCCTAGGAAACCTTGACATACTACGTATACTATGTCTACATTCTAAGGAACAATTATTATCACTATTTCCAATTTTATGAATGTCATCAATTTTATGGTGATCACAAAACTCCCATAACCTAGTGAATTTTCCCATTGACATTTGCCATGCTGTGTGCTGTGTAGCTTATTTTTCAAATGAATGTAGCTTAAAGGACCTCAAATAGAGGAAATGCCCTGAGGGACTAGTATTAGTCATAGTTTCAGTATGATATGTCATGATCATTTCCAAAACAATGGGGGAAAGAGTGGCAACCAATCAGTACTCTCTGGCCATTCAATCAGGGGTCAGATTGTGATGAGGGAGACTGTGTTCATTTCCTGGGGCTGCCATAACAAATTACCACAAACCTGGTGACTTAATACAACAGAAATGTATCCTCGCACAGTTGTGGAGAACAGAAGTCTGAAATGAAGGTTTTGGCAAGGTTGGTTCCTTCAGGAGGCCCTGAGGGAGAATTTGTTCCCTGCCTCTCTCCTAGCTTCTGGTAATTGCCAACAAACCTTGGCGTTTCTTGCCTTGTAGATACATCACTCCAATCTCTGCCTCTGTCTCCACATGGAATTTTCTTCTCTATGTCGCCTCTATATGGCCTCCCCTCTTTGTATAAGGACACCAGGCCCACCCTAATCCAGGGTGACTTTGTCTTAACTAATTATATCTGCAAAGACCCTATTTCCAAATAAAGTCACATTCTGAGGTTCTGTGTAGGCATGAACTTTTCGGGGATACTATTCAGCCCACTTCAGAGACCAAGTCAGGAAGCAAGCGAGATTTGCTTCCCTGTTGGTACCTTTATTTGTGCTGTGAATCTTTTAATTAACCCTGCTGTTCTTTTTGAAGAAAATACAGTGAGACAGTTGTGTGCAGTGGGCCACACCCAGTGACAGAAGGCTCCTCAAAGGCTTAATCAATTAGATAATTAGTAGGACCAAGAGGGAATTGGTAAAGCAGCAGGAGTAAAACCGGAGGAAGGATCATTACACAGACTCTGACCATTAACTTTTAGTTGTACTGAAAAAGGAGCTTTGGGGGGAAAAAAAACGAAACAGATTTGGAGAGAGGTTTTTTTCACTCTTACTTACTTCTTATTCCAAAGCAAGCTCTGATGAGGTAGTTGAGTTCACACAATCAAATCATTTGAGGAAAAAGCCAAAAGGAATGCAAATATATTTAGTTTGGTCACACGGGATCCACACATGTCAAATCATAGGTGGGGCAGCAAGCCTACCCTGTGAGTTCCAGAGACCCTGGGAGTGACCACGATGACTGCATGAGGACCCCGTGGTCCTGCTAAAAGCATCTACTGCCTACTATCCACTTTCCTCTCATTTTTTCCCTCTTAGCCCTCTTGATTATAAAACTAAGGCAATTTTAATCTAGCAAAAAATGGTGAGAGAGCTAGTAGGCAAAGAGTCTTCCCAGGCTACACAGAGACACATAAAAGCACACTCAGTAACCATTTCTACATATGCCCATAAGATAGTTTTCTCTTTGCTGTTTAGGCAGAAACGTTTCCGGGAATCTTTATCTTTTTTATGGGTATTTTCCCTCTGAACTTTTCACCACTTTCATTGATCAATTATCATCTCTAAAAAACTTGGAGCTTGGTTCCACCTTTAATGCACAGACACTTGTAATACTGGTCCCTTACTCGGAACCAAGTCTTAGACAGTGAAAATCTCAGGAGGGAAAGATAAAAAAAGAGATCTGGATATAGAAACCTCCTTTGCTGCCCTACCATGTATCACCAAAACAAAGGGGAAGGGAAGTATTAAAGTGGAACCCGATAAAAATGGCTGATATTCGATTGGTTTTAATTAACAAAAATTGCATTTGCAAATGATTTGACGTAATATAAAAATTTAAACATCTACTTTTTGTCAGGCACTATGTTAAGTGCCTTATTCATATATTATCTTTTATAATCCTCAGAGAAACCTTGCAGGATTGGTGTTATCAACTCTAATTTCTATTGACGAAGCTGAGGGAAAATTAAATAATTTGCCCAAGGTCCCGTAAGATTTGAACCCAAGTCTGCTTCACATTTAGTAAAGTCATTTGGGCCTGATGAAGTACTTCAAGACTTTATGATAAGATTATTCCCAAACACTATGGTCAAAATTCTTGAAATCAGAAAGACTGCTGTGCCCACAAACTTCAAGTGACATACGAGGATTGTTATAAATGGTCAAGGAGATGTCTGTGGTCCATGGGATTGGTGATGTAGTCACTGCTTTGAATGATGCTGACAGGTCACAGCACACTGATAGCAACAGGTAAAAAGATACTGGGGAGGATGTGAAAACCCCTTGAGAAGAAGATCACTTTAATTTTTGCATTATTGATGGGTTTTACAGAAAAGCGGCCATGTTACTCACTGGCAGGTGTGCAATTTGCCTTTATATAAAGAGGCAAACAAAAAGCAAGCTCTGCATTGGTAACTTCTTAGAAAGAAAAGAAAAGAAATTCCTAGGGCTATAGCTATAATGTACATATTCAATATTATTTTAGTTTCAGGTATATAACATAGATTTAATATTTTTACAAATTATACTCCATTTAAAGTTATTACAAAATAATGGCTATATTTCCCAGTGCTGTACAATATATTCTTGTGGCTTATCTGTTTTATATATGTAGCTTGTATCTCTTAATCTCTACCTTGCCCCTCCCCCTTCCCACTCCCCACAGGTAACCACTAGTTTGTTCTCTATATCTGGTGAGTCTGTTTTGTTATATACATTTGTTTGTTTTAATTTTTAGATTCCACATATAAGTGATAACATAGAGTATTTTTCTTTCTCTGTCTGACTCATTTCACTAAGCATAACACCCTCTACATCCATTCACATTGTTGCAAATGGCAGAATTTATTCTTTTTTATGGCTGAGTGATATTCGTTGTATACATATACCACATCTTCTTTATCCATTCGTCTGTTGGTGGACACTTAGGTTGCTTCCATATCTTGGATATTGTAAATAATGCTGCTGTGAATATTAGGGTTCATGTACTGTTTCACCTTAGTGTTTTGTTTTCTTCAGATATATACCCAGCAGCAGAATTGCTGGATCATATGGTAGTTCTATCTTTAGCTTTTTGAGCAGCCTCCATACTGTTCTCCATAGTGACTGGACCAATTTACAATTCCACTAACAGTGTACTAGGGTTCCCTTTTCTTTACATTCTTGCCAACATTTGTTATTTGTAGACTTTTTGATGATAGCCATTTTGACAGGTGTGAAGTGATATTTCATTGTGGTTTTGATTTGCATTTTTCTGATGATTAGTGATGAACACTTTTTCATATGCCTATTGGCCATCTGTATATCTTCTTTGGAAAAATGTCTACTCAGGTCTTTTGCCCATTTTTTAATCAGATTTTTTTTTTATATTGAGTTGTATGAGCTGTTTATATATTTTTGGATATTAACTCCTTATTGGTCATATCATTTGCAAATATTTTCTCCCATTCAGTTGATTGTCTTTTCATTTTGTCAGTGGTTTCCTTTGCTGTACAAAAGCTTGTAAGTTTAATTAGGTCCCATTTATTTATTTTTCCTTTTGTTTCTTTTGCCTTAGGAGACAGATCCAAAAAAAATATTGCTATGATTTATGTCAAATAGTGCTCTACCTGTGTTCTCTTTCAGGAGATTTATGGTTTCAGGTCTTTAATCCATATAATGTACATATTCATACATACATTTGAAACTCCATGTGTCTTCAGTATGTTGTGGAAGTTGATATTCATAAGGGCGATCACTGGACATGGAGACAATGCTAGATTACCTTTAGTATATTAGAGTCTGGTTGAGAAGCAGAGAAGTGGGTATTGAAAGAGATTTCACACTTACTAAAAAATATACCTTAAAATAGCAAAGTCTTTGTAGGGTTAATGTTCAACTTTCTGGGAAAACTCTGTCATCCAGAATGACTCATTCCCTTAGACATCTAGGTAGGTTTTACTGTATTTTAATTATATACATATTTTTGTAACCAGTCAGATAAGATCTTTCAGAGTTTTGTCCATGCTTTCGTTACTTATAATAGGCTGTGATTGGCATAATAATCATACCAGAAAGTCATTTATTATGCTGGATCCATTAACATTTGATTCCTCATTAAGAATATTGCCATGTCTGCACTTGTATTTTTTCTGCTGACAGTTTTCACAGAGTTTCTTGATTTAGTTTTATGATTGAAGTTTCAGAAATAAATGTTTTAATTTAATGTTCACTTGGTATAACAGATTTGAACAATAGTTTAATAAAAAAGCACTGTGAGTTCCTGATAAAGAAAAGTTTGTTGATGTCCATTTGGGATGATTTGCAGCATGTCTTGGTGAAGGTTGCACAGAGGCCCACTCTGTGCTGCACTTGTCAGGTTCCATCTGAGCATCTATAACTTTCTAAGCAGGTATTGATAATCTCAGTCATGACCAGGAAGAATGAGAAGGGGATGATGAGAGCCCTGTTTCACAGAGGACCTCAGCCTCCTCTCTGACCTTTTCTCATCCCTGTCTAATCAACACTTCTGAGGCTCTATCCCCAATGAACTTCTAGCAATTTCCTAAACAAGCTGTGTGCCTTTATGCCTCTGGGTCCATGCTTTTCCTGCTACCAGAACTCTCCATCTTTCATTCTCCTAGTCACCGTCAGCAAGGGAACGTCCTTCCCCAAGAGCACGACTCGTCCCTCCCCCTCCTTCCACTCCCGCCCCCAGGGCTCCGTGCATAACTCTGTGAGCACATTTGTCGTCTTAGTTGCCCTCAGCCTGACTGCCCTGATGGCAGCTTTACCAGGGCAGGCACTGTGCCTGTGTAGCGCTCTACCCCCAGTTGCCAGCAGGGGGCCTAACACATTTACGTTTTAAATTGAAATAATCTATCAGCAGCATGACTAAGGTCACATTTTGCATTTATGACGTAATGTGTTTTGGAAAGGACCAACATGGAGGATGATACCAAGATCCTGATTTTCTAACTTTCCTGCTGGCTTATATCCATCTGCTATAGATGAAGCTTCTCTTTATAACTTTTTGTCACAACATGTAGAGATTTACCTTGTGCACAATTTGGAAAAGAAAAATCAAATATTCATTTATCCATGAAATACTTATCGATCACACAGCTTAGGTGCCAGGAAAAGTTTACTCTGTGTAGCACATAATGTTCACCGTCGGATCAGACTCCTTGATAAAAGCAGAGAACAAAAATGAGAAAACTTGGCATTGAGATCAGATTTTTCCCACCCTATAAGCTGTCAATAAAATTCTCCCTTGGAGGCTTAATTTCTTAATTAATTAATTGCACACCATTAACAGAACTTTTAAAAATATGGTACCTGCCTTCAAATAGCTTACTTTTGAGTTGAGCATATTCTTTAGTGGAACAGAAAATAATTCCAAAGCAAAGTGGGAACTGGGAAGAATAGCATAATAATAGTAATAGCTGACCTTTACCAAGTACTGTGATATATATACCTATGTGGGTATGTGTATATATATACACATACAGATACGTAAAATACATATATTCTATATGTATATTATATCTGTATATAATATACATCCTATATGTACATAATATATAACGTTTAATCCTCATAACAACACTATGAGGAAGGTGTTGTTAGCTCCATTTTACAGCTAAGAAACTTGAGGTACAGAGAGCTTATGTGATTTGAACCCAGGCAGTGGTTGCTAAAGGTTGTTCTCTTAATCACTACATTACACTTGCTCTCAATGGCCGCAACAGGAAAAATAACTTACTCCTGATTATTGAGATGGAATAAAGTGAGGAGGTCCTGGAGTGGCCTAGGACGACCTGGGGTGGCTTCTTGCCGACTGAGAGTTTTGAGCTGGATCTTGCAGAAATGGTAGACATTGGCAAGTAGTCTGGGTGGATGAAATGACCAAGAGCACAGGGTGGGCTGAAGCGAGACGGGAAGTCAGTTGATTTGGCAGGCACATTTGTCTCTCGTACTTAGCAATATTTTTTGAGGTCGAAAAGAACGGTCCCAATTTTGAAATGAGTGTATGAAGTATAATGGTTAGGTTGCTCTCTGCACAGAGCTATGGAGAAAATTACAGGTTGTAAAAAATCTAATTATGGCAATTACTTGATAGATAATCTATTTCAGATTTTTGAAAAATACTGTCAGGAATCAACTTTTAAAGATAATCTGTTCGAAGTCATCCCCTATTAACATGCATCTGTATTGACCAACTCAGGGGCAGAGCATGATTATATAATATCTCAAAAAGAGATAATATCCTCATCTTCTGGGACCTAAATACCTGTGAAAAAATAGGTGGAAAAATAACTGCTATCACAATCCAGCCTCTTCACTCCCCAACTCAATGCCACACAATTAAAATAACAGCAAAACTCAGTTAAACTATATATTTTACTATAGATATAAACCTTGAATATGTGTGTATATGAGTGTGTGTGTGAGTGTGTGTGCACGTGTGTGTGCATATGTGTGTAGTGAGAGATTTTGAGCAGAGAATGAAAGTAGAGACATTTCAACAAAGAAAAAATATTTGGTACAATATGAAAATTAAGTTTACCATAGAAATACCTTGAAACTGCAGGAGCAGCATACTAATTCTGCGAATATTATGTTTTATTCCTTTACCTATTCCCACATGTAATACTTTATTCTCTTTGAATTTTCTTCTAATGCAGTTTAACCCTGGTTTTGAGAGTGTCCATCAGCTTAATTTCTTTTATTAATATGAATTATTCTCCTAGCGAGTAAAGCTAGCTAATGTGTTTCTCCCTTTATCATTTCATACAAATGGTAAATAAGGAGAGAATATGATTTTCACTTTTGGTTTTCTTCCCAAATCTAAACAACGAAATCAGAGAATCTGTTTCTGAGATCTGGAGTCTTGGTATTTGCTGATCCTATAGAATCAACACAGTTCATCAGCTGTGAGCCAAGTCATCAGGCTGACTTAATTCAATGTTCAGCAGATTAATTCTATTTTACTAATGTGACTAAAAACTAAATTTTATATCAATATAAGCAGTCATTACACTGCAAATACCAACTTCTGCAAGCTGTTGAAAAAGACTCATTTTTAATTATAAGTAGATTCTGATAAGAATAGCGTTAAAAGTGTTCTAATAGGGAAATGTTAGAGTGATTAATGTGCAGTTGTTTGCATTTTTAACATTTCACTCATATATCAGATTAGTATTTGTGTATACTGTCAGACTTTATTCTGTCCTTGTCAAAACACTTATTACTGCTGACAGGTATAACATATCCACATTAATCCTCAATTCCTTGATTCAATTTTCTAATTGCTTTTTTGGCATGCAGTGGTGGCCACTTAGTATTATGTGATGTATTCATCATATGGCATAATGATGTGCTTTAAAAATTAGATGTGTCATTTAAAGTACTTGAACAGGAAAAAAATTACTAAGGATTAGAAATTTCAAATTTCACTGTACTTAGACTAAGTGTTAGATATTGTTACGTCACACATTCTGGAGGTTGTCCATAAATCATAGTCACAGAATGTTGAAGAGATCCTAAAATCATCCAGCCTACTTGTTCATTTCCCAGTTGGGAAAACTGATTCAGTAATATGCCCAGGATCACACAACTAGATACTGGCAGAACTGGTCCTAGAACTCAAGTGTTCTGGACCCTGCTCAGAAATGGGGCAAGTATACGCATATAATTTTTATATTCCTCCTATTAATAGTCAAGCTGAGAGAATGAGAGACTCCTTGGCTTCTTAAGCTATACTTTTTAGCAGTATTGTATAGTGGTTAAGAATAAAGATACTAGAATCAAACAGACCTGGGTTCCAATCCTGGATCTGCCACTCACTAGCTGTGTTACCCAGAGAATATTATCTGACCTCTCTGAATTTCAATTCCCTCATCTGTATAAAATAGAAAATAACACAATAATGCCTATTAAGTGCTTAGCACAGCTCCTGGTTCCTAGGAAGTACTCAATAAATGTTGGCTGATATTATTTTTCAGTGTTTTATTTTATCCCTTTAATATCCATAATTTAATTTAAATCAGTTTCTACCCACTCATACGTTTGATGAGTGGGTAGAAACTGAGTCATACCTCCCTGTTATCTCACCATGTGACAATTGCATTTATTCTTTCATTTACTCGTTCACTTACCATGTGTAAAATGCACTCCATTAGATGCTATAGGTAAGGCAAAAAGGAATCCAATATGACACCTGCCTTGGAAGAGTAGGAATCTAATAGATTCCTATGTTGTCATCTAATACAACAATTACATCAATACCTGTAGTAAAAGACTGGGAAACATCAGTCCCCAAAATGTAACACAGGTGCCATGCTTAGGCTTTTCAAAGAGAAGAAGTAAGTACAGGGCCAATAGACATGAATAAGAAACTGGACCTGCCCTCAAGGAGCTTGTTCCAGTGGGAAGACAGGGCAGTTGCCCAAGTGTCACTCAAGGTGGAAAATGAAAAGGGCCGTAACAATTAAAGAACTAAGGAGGGAGAAACTAAATACCTCAGACCAGGGAAAGCTTCATGGGTGAGTTGGCTTTGAGGGATATATAATTTTAGGAAAGTTAGAGGCCTATAGGAAGGATCTCCTGGACAGTAGGAATATTATGAAGGAAGGAAGGAACAGATTCTGGAAACCCTGGGCACAGACGTTAAAGAGTGAGCACTTAACATTGACTAAAACATGGAGCTTGTGCAGAATAAAAGCTAAAGTTTGATGAGTGGGGAGACACAAGAGCCTGGCAACCCTGAAATGACCTCTTGGACTCCATTTTACAAAGTGGCAGCTCTCAGCCCGTTTTGACACATAGGCATGTTTTTTTGGCAGCAAAATTTTTGAGATTTAATGTTTTAAATAAATCTTGTACTTTTCAGCTCACTGTGGTACCGACCGCTTTTTATTGTCTTATTCTACAAGTTAAGGCAGTCTTCTTACCTATTATAGACAGTATGCATAACGGTTAGTCATACGAGCTCAGAAAATAGACTATAGTTTTCCAAATTCTGGTTTGGTCACCTATTAGGTCTGCAACCTTAGTTATGTTATTTAAACTCTGAGCTTCAGTTTCACAAATTATGAAATGGGAATAGCCCCTACCTCTTGTGGTAGAATTAAACCCATGTAAGCATTTGGCGTAGCATAAGGCATGTTGTAAGCACTTAAGAAATGTTAGCTGTTCCTCGAAGAGATTTGAGTTTGCAAGCCCTACTGAGGCAGTACTGAAAGTTTTGCTTTCTGTTTCATTTTATTTTTTAATGAAGTATAGTTGATTTAAAAAGTTTCAGGTGTACAGTAAAATGATTCAGTTATATATATGTGTGTGTGTGTATATATATATATATATACTGTTTTTCAGATTCTTTTCCATAGTTCTGAAAGTTTTTTGAGAAGGGAAATAACATCCTTCTAATCTTTGGAGTTCTAGAGCATTGAACTAAAACCCTACTTAAATTGCAATGACTAGTCCAAGGACATCAGATAATTCTCTTAAATCCTTAGCTGCTGGGGTTAGTTTCCAGTGTCACCCGCCTACTACTTCACTCACTCTTTGAGAAGGCCAGTGGAGGAAGGAGCAAGTAGCCAGCTTTGCCTGTTGGTATCTTCAACACATCCAGTGATTCTTATAGCAGCAGTTTCCCAGGCTAGATCCCAGGTTCAGATAGTGGCCTCCCTTTTTTAGGACATGTTATTATGAGTTTTAAGAACTGTAATCTTGAAAATCCTTATGATTCCAGGAGCTTCTCTGGTAATTTGCTTGTCTTTAATAGCTGAAAAATGAGAAGAGTTTAACATAGAATTGTTGCTCCAAAAAAACAAGAACCTGAAGATTTAAGTACAATAGGTTGAAAAACACTAGTGTGAACAAAACGAGTCTTTTGTAAAAGCTCCGTGTGCTTAATGAACAAGGACTGCTAATTACATGACTGTCAGTGCTATTTTCTGGCATGGTCTAACGCCAGCTTCTTTCGGTGCAACAAATATGAAAATGCCTAGAAGTAAATCACATTTGCTGAGTGCTGTGGGCAAACAAACCCATGCCTTATCTCTTTCAAAGGCAGCCATGGAAAATACATGATAAATTGCACAGTTCAGTGAACATGTTATGTCATTGTGAAATGATTTTGATTCATGGTTATGTATTTATTGCTAAACAACTGACAAACCTCAAGGTATCAGAAATATCATTCATGGGGTTTTGCTGTTTTCTCTTGCAAAATTCAAGTGCTATGAAGTGTTTTTCTTTTTTATTTAAAATACTTTATTGAAAGTGATATTTGCCACAGTCTTTGGAAATAATTTTTTAAATTATATGAATTCCTGCCAGAAGTGTCAAAGAGCTGTGCTAGTCACTAATATTTTTATCATAATGAATAATTCATATTTTTGCTAATATCCTTTTATGAAAATTTTATAGCTAAAAATAGACAAAGTTGTAAGCCAGTTTGATTTCAGAATAGGATTATAATCTCGTTTCATATAGCTTATCAATATAATGAAATTTTTGAATGTTTTCTGTGCAATAGCAGTAGAATTAAGAGTGAGAGAATTATATTAAAGAAGATATTACAGAAGTGGCTTTTATGCAAACATAATTCCTTTCCCATGGTCAACATATCTTACTATACTCTATCCATTGCTGACCCTCTTCAGTTTAAAGTATTAAATAATTAAACCATTTTCTACTTGAAACTTACAGTTATTTTTTACTAATTTTTCTTTCAATTGGTGCTTTTGGCATCAGCACTTGATGTTTACAACCTTTTCTTCTAGTGTTAAAAGCAGCAGGAAAGGTAGCCTGTCAACACACAATATGCACGAGGCATATCGTAAGCACTTAATAAATGTTAGCTATTCATCAACAGATGTACTCTCACTTTGTGTCTTGTTTTTCTAAATCTCGTAAACCAAGAACCACTGTTTCTCAACTGGTGGTTTTGTTTTGTTTGTGTTGTTTTGTTGTAATCATGAAATTCTTCTTTTCTGAGTTTTATAATCAAGTATTTTAACGTGGCTTTGTATATTTTGAGTAGTGCCGTTGAGCTCTTACAAATAAAATAACAAAGAAAACCTTGCCTGATGGTAGAAATGATAAATTATTTCTTAGGTATATTAAAAGGGATTTGGGTATTTCTAATATATCGCCATCATTTAAACCTGAATTCATTTTATTTTCCTTTAGTATATTTTAACCAATTGACCTTTACATATACTTTGCATTTATTAAATTAGGATAAATTTTAGTAGCCTAGAAATACGATTCAAAACATTCATAGTGTTTTTCTTTTAGCCTTGGAATATGACAAGCCTATTCTCTAAATATTTACATCATTGGAGAATATCTATGTACTTATGCTGATTCTGGCTTAACATTTTCAAAAATAAGTCTGTTAAATTAAATGTAAGCTTTAAAGGGGAAAACCATAGATCTTGTAACTTGATACAAGTATTGCAACATTGCTTACAGCATTTTCTTGGAAGATTTTTATGCCCTTCTACTACCATGGCTACTTTCACCTTTATGTTCAAAATTCCCAAAATGTATCTGTATGAGGATAATTTTAAAACGTGAGATTTATGC
Organism: Pseudorca crassidens; assembly: GCF_039906515.1. NCBI lineage: Eukaryota > Metazoa > Chordata > Mammalia > Artiodactyla > Delphinidae > Pseudorca > Pseudorca crassidens. The sequence continues at coordinate 14,778,009 of NC_090311.1, read as the reverse complement.
TGCTATAAAGGAGAAATCCTTTATAACAACATAAATCCGTTGTCACCAGAAATTTCAGTCTAAGTTTTACATGAAAGGGAACATATTTTATCTTTAATGCCTCATTAAACTTTCTGGAAATGGCAATATTCTAAAATATTCTAGGTGGATGACTACATATGTCTGTATTCCTTCTGAAAAATTCAAACATCAGTAAAAAAAAAAAGACTAAACAAATCATTTGTTCTAATAATTAAAGTAGTGGTATTTTCTCTTCCATTTAATTTTGCCGTATAGATGTGACTTTAAGTCAACCATGTCTCGCCTGCACTTTTTGAGTGAAATAGCCAAAACCACCATTCCTCAGCCAAATGATGTTCCTATTGTTTCAAAGGTGACGTTGTATTTAAACCTTAGTTCTCTGTGTGTTTCTGTTCACATGTGTGTGCCTGGATTGTGTATGTTCACACACATGTGCTTGCACATGTGTTTATGTTTGTGTGTGTGGGTGCATGATTTTTTTGTACATTCACAATATGATAAACTGCATTGTGTCGCTAAGAACATGGACTCAGGAACAGCCTACCTGAGTATAAATCCCAGCCCTGCTACTTCCTAGTTGTGTGAATTTGAGCAAGTTCTTTTAACTTCTTGCTTTCATGTTCTCATCTTACAGGGTTGTTGTAAGGTTTAAATAAGTTAATATATGTAAAGCATTTTGAATACCTAATCCATAGTATTTAATAACATATTAGCCTTACCGTTATAATCATTATCATATATTCATTTACTCTACTTTATTTCTAAAGTCATATTATTTATACAAATGCATTGGTGGGTGATTATTACATATGTATTTCACTGAAATGATATTAAAGGTGTGCCTTGCTGTATGTCAATTATAGCTCAATAAAACTGGAAAAAAAAATTTAAAAGATATGTCAACGGAATATTTTGGATTGTGATAATTTGATTAGATAAACTGTTACCATTGGTGAGAGGAAACAGTTGCGAAAAAGCAACAGAAATTGCATAACTTGGTGGCTCACAGACGACATATCAAATATCAAATGTACTAAAATGCATTCAGGGACTTCCCCTGGTGGTTCAGTGGTTAAGACTTCGCCTTACAATGCAGGGCGTGTGGGTTTGATCCCTGGTCAGGGAGCTGACCAGGGATCCCTGGTCAGGGAGATCCCACATACCTCGTGGCCAAAACACCAAAACAGTTTCATTGTAACAAATTCAAAAAAGGCTTTAAAAATGGTCCACATCAAAAGAAATCCTTAAAAACAATGCATTCATTTGTTCAGATGTAGGCCTGTTGCACGTCTACAGTGTGCCAGGATTTCGTGTTAAAATGACACATGGTACCATAGGATCCAGCAGCAATCATGCTGCTTAATATTTACCCAAAGGAGTCAAGAATTCATGTCCACGCAGTGTTTATGGCAGCTTTATTCATCATTGCCAAAATTTGGAAGCAATCAAGATGTCCTTCAGTAGCTGAATGGATAACTAAACTGTGGTACATCCAGACAACGGAATATTATGGAGCACTAAAAATGAATGAGCTGTCAAACAATGAAAAGACACGGAGGAACATTAAATGCATATTTTTAAGTGAAATAAGTCAACCTGAAAAAGCTGAGTACAATATGATTTCAACTATATGACATTCTGGGAAAGGCAAAACTACAGGGACAGTAAAAAGATAGTACAGATGAACCTATTTGCAGGGCAGGAATAGAAACGCAGACATAGAGAACAGACTTGTGGACATGGGAGGAAGGGGAGGGTGGGATGAATTGGGAGATTAGGTTTGACATAAACACATTACCATGTGTAAAATAGATGGCTAGTGGGAACCTGCTGTATAGCGCAGGGAGCTCAACTCAGTGCTCTGTGATGACCTAGATGGGTGGGATGGGGGTGGGGGGAGGGAGGTCCGAGGGAGGGAAGGGATATACGTATACATAGAGCTGATTCACTTCATTGTGCAGCAGAAACTAACACAACATCGTAAAGCAATTATACTCCAATTAAAAAAAAGACACGGAGGAACATTAAATGCATATTTTTAAGTGAAATAATTCAATCTGAAAAAGCTAAATACTATATGATTTCAACTATACGACATTCTGGGAAAAGCAAAACTATGGGGACAGTCAAAAGATCAGTGGTTTCCAGGGGTTGGGGGTCGGACGAGGGATGAATAGGCAGAACACAAAGGATTTTTAGGGCAGGAAAACTACTCTGTATGGTACTATAATGAAAAATACATGTCATTATACATTTGACAAGCCCATAGAATGTACAACACCAGGAGTGAACTCTAATGTAAACTATGTATTCTGGGTGGTAGAGACGTGTCAGTGTTGGTTCCTCAGCTTGTACACAAGTGCTACTCTGGTGGGGATGTTAATGATAGGGGAGGCTGTGCATGCATGCGGGCAGTGGGTTTATGGAAAATCTCCGTAGCTTCCTCTTAATTTTGCTGTAAACCTAAGACTTCTTTAAAAAATAAAATCTATTAGGGAAAAAAAAAAAACAAGGTAAAAATAGAACAAAGCAATGAGTACTTTTCAAAAATTGCAAAAATATGTGCTAATATGTAATGCCCCAAGAAAAATGTCTCCTAAATGTAAACGACCACCATTACAAAAAAACTACATATTACTGCAATAAAATATTCAACTGAACTATTAAAAAATGAGAAATGGTGTGCCTTCAACTACTAGGAATAAACATTTTAGCTGCCTGAAGCATAGTAGGAAAAAAGTAAGATAGCAGTGTCGTGTAAACTGTGCAAATTTAGAATGGGTTTTCTTTTTCAGGGAGCACCCAAACCAATAGCCATTGAACCATGTGCTGGGAACAGAGCGGCGGTTCTGACTGTGTTTCTCTGTCTACCACGAGGATCATCAGGTGCCCCTCCCCCAGGGCAGTCAGGTAAGATGAATGAGGCACCATCAGCAGTTAAGCAAAACATGCAGACGGAACAGAAGAAGTAAACAATACCACCAGATAGCACAATAAAGACATTTACAAGGTTCTGATTTACAGCATGGTAACATTTTATTAGAATACAAACTTCTACCCAAATATCTAGATATCTGCCTTGCTATAAATTCAGATTTGCAAGTGTTTCTCTTAAAAAATACATGTTGAATATATGTGTGTATTTGTGTATAACATAACACATGTATGTACGTACGGACACACTTCAATTTGTTGTTGTCATTGCAATGAGTAATCTCACTAGCAGGGCAAAGTGACCCTTTTGGGCAGCTTCTTTTCTCCCAGTATGTGTGTCATATGGGATGCCAAATTAGAAATACGATTAGAAGCTTGTTTCATAAATATGGAATCTAATTAGGGAACTTACTTACATGTTTGGAATGTTTTGCGGCATCGGAGGATAAAAGCTTGCTGCAACCATTCTGGAATATTGAAGATAAGTTCTTGCTGTCAGCACCGGACAGGTGCGGTTCATGGACCCAAGGACCCTCTCCTTCACTTGAGCACAGCCAGCCTTTTCCTCTGATTCTCCTTTTCCTGCATAAAAAGTATATTTTGAATTCGAGGTAACTCTGTGTATCCTCTTAGAGATCTTCTCATTGCTTCGACAGTTGTCCACATTGTAAACATGCCCCGTGTTGAGTATAACTTGTAACTAAATCACAAACCACGCTTATTTCTCTCTTTGTGCACATCCCCTTCCATCTGCTTACAATTTCTGATTATTCTTTCTCCCGATTGTTTTCTTTAAAGGACTCTCGGTGAAATGGATGCTTTTTGAGGGTCAGGGTGATTTCAAATCTTTCTCTTCAGTTCCCCTTAAGGATAAAATAACGTGCCAGAGATCTGGCAGGTTCTCAACAGTAGTTGATGATAAACTCAGCTCCCTGCTTAGTTTTCTTTCCTTAGTTCCCTAGTTAACTTTGACCTTGCTCCTCACTTTCTTGATTTGTGTCCATCGAGACACAAAAATGGAAGCCACACTACTTTATACCTTATAAATTTTAAGATATTTATGTAACGGAATTTTTCCCATACAGGGACAGAGGAATTCCATCACCTTTAGACTTGTCATTTATGGTACCTGATGATATCTTGTTGCAGGAGTTTCTACCCAAAGTTCATTTGTAGATGTTTATTCAATGAAACAAACCTTCTCATATGTTGAGCCAATGCCTTACTTTTCTCCTTTCAGAACAACCAAGGTAAATGGGATGCAGTAAATAGAATAGCTTGGCACTGGTCAGATAAGATGGATAATTGTAGGTACTGTGCCCAGCTAATGGAAGTATTGTTTCAAAGCTGGGATGATTTCCAATACAAACACTTTACTAATGAAAACAAGTCTGTGTGATATACACCAAGGTTCTTCTAGATCCTTGACAAGATGATGTACTGATGGGCAGAGTGAAGGCGACTGCCAGTACGCTGTCCCTTTAACCTTTGAAATCTTTTTGACTGATTTGAAAAAGCCAAATAGCAGTGTGGACCATTACCTCAGCTGTGTTTTATTACAGATGCACTGCAATTACTAATGGTAATGGGAAATTAGACGTGCACAGTGTTTTACTCTTCACAAAGTATTTTCCTATTTTTCACATTTGATCCTTACGACAAGCCTGTGCCATAGGTATTATAAAACTCACTTTATAAATGAGAGACTTGGTCTATATAAATCTCTGTATTTCTATACTCAAGGAATTATTGGAAAAACATTACAGTAAAGAGCAAAGCAACAACAAAAAATATTTATTACTAACATTCCAGGTAATTTTTCCTGATGATCTATAGCAGAGAGCTTATTTCTCTAGAATCTACAGCCTATGTCTTCACAAAGCCAACCATTTGGAGGAGTACTGAAAATGTCCCCAGGGTTCACACAAGTAGGCAAAACCTTGAGTTCATTCACAACACTTTTTGCGGTGACTGTAGATCGAACTATGTTGAATATCTGTGTGAATAATTCAGGATGAGTTTGTTCTTTGTTTAAAAAAAACTAATAAAATTTCTCTAGCTAACTTTATAGGAGTAGGAAGAGGAAGAGTCATTGATTCTATTCCTTCAAAGTACAGCATTGTCTTCTGTCTGCAGTCTACTTTGAAATGCATCAAGGACATAATGTTATTGATGGATGGATAGTAGGATGAGTAGAAGGACAGATATGTCATAAAGCAAGTAAAGCAAATGTTAATGGTAGAATCTAGGTGATGGGAATACTGGAGTCCATTTTAAAATTCTTTCCACTTTGCTGTATGCTTGAAATTCTTTACGGTAAGTTGTGGGAAACAATACAAGTTTTTGAAAACTCTTGACTTTACTGGGAGAAAGTAAAGGCAGTGCCTATAGAGAGGAATTTTCTAATGCTCACATCTATGTTTTCCCTAAACAAGGCAAATGCTGACACCAGTATACAAACGAAATGGCTTATTTTTTCACTTTTCATCAAGATATTTGGTGTGTACCCAGTCAATTAAAACTTAACATAGTATCATCCAATATTTGAGAGGAAATGCCTTCCAGTGATAGTTTGGGAACCATATTGGTTCTCGGGAGGGAAATATTGACATTGGATATCTCATTGCTAGAGTTTGGCTTATCTCATATCTTTACAGGAAGTCCATCTGTGTGCCTATGCTTATCACAGTGCCCTGTGTTTAGAAAGCAGTTCATAAATGTTCTTGATGATTATGATAATGATAGGAGACCTGGGAAACATGACCTTGAGCAACCACTTCTGTCTATGAGACTCAGTGAACAACAATAAAATGAGCAATTGAACTAGAATCCATTCATTGATTCTCAAATTGCACAGCTAGGAGCCTTATGTGCTGAAGAGCCTCCTCCAGCGTTGGTGCAGGGTTAGAGGTTAGGGGAGTTAAGAAGGAGGTACTGGGCTTCCCTGGTGGCTCAGAGAGTCCGCCTGCCGATGCGGGGGACACGGGTTCGTGCCCCAGTCCGGGAGGATCCCACGTGCCGTGGAGCGGCTGGGCCCGTGAGCCATGGCCGCTGAGCCTGTGCGTCCGGAGCCTGTGCTCCACAGCGGGAGAGGCCACAACAGTGAGAGGCCCGCGTACCGCAAAAAATAAAAATAAAAAAAGAAGGAGGTAGTGGAGTAGCTTCGTGGACAGACCCCTGACCCCATCCCCACTGTGTGAAGGACAGGGCGCCCAGAGTCTTCTCTTGGCTCTTGGGCTATTTATGTCTCCTAATGTGAGTGTATCTATTCAATGAGGAATAAGCATTAATTATTAGATTAGAAGTTCTCTTGCAATACTTTGCACAGTTTCTAATTTTTTCATCAGGCCCTTTTTTGAAATGTAGCTTCCTAAATGTCGAGTGATGCTGTTCATAATGCACTCTTCACTACTATGAATGAAAGCATTTAAGAGAAGGATGAGTTTGGGGGTATGGAGAAGATGGAAGCATCCCATGAGCATGGTGGTTTTCTCTCAGAACCTGAATGCCAGCACTAACAAATAAGTGATTCGGAAACAAGCAGGGGCTAGTTCTGGCCATCTCTTTTAAGTAGCAAGTAGTGGGTTGTTCTTTTTTTTAATTCAAAATATGGCATTGTCTTTGGACTTTATTCTCTTTCTACCAGCATATATTTCAGTAATATTTAGCAAGTAATAATTAGACATGGCCCTTTAATGTCTGTCTAAAATGTGTGAAGTTCCCTTCCATGGCTCTCATCTTAGCAGAGGTCGAAAGAGAAACTGCAGATTCATCCTTTAGATTACCCCATGCAGTAATCTTTCCCTTCTTCTTCTTCTTCTTTTTTTTTTTTTTCCATGTAATGAATTTAGATGTTTATGAGCAATTCTCCCTCTAGGTAGCTTAGGAGAGTAAAAGCAAAAAATATTAAATAGGCTTTTGGCACTCCTGGAGCTGAGCTAATTAGGTTCCCTGCTCCCCAGCCCTGTAAACCTGCTGCTTCATTCCTGTATTTTCTGTGAGCAACCACTGCCAGCAATGCCAGACTGTCTTGGGCTAAAGTGGGATTTCTGCTGTTGATATATGTACACAGCCACTTCTCTTCTGCCTCAAAGTGGTTGGAAGACTGACGTCCTCGTAAAAACAGGGCATATCAAGTAACCCTGCTGCGTGTCTCCAATCACCTTGGACAGCAAGGTCCCCAAGCATTTTAGAGTCACATTAAGATGAAATGTGAACAAAGTAAATAGAGCTCTTCAAAAGCATAAACTGAAAATGATCGTGATTGTGTCACTTTGTGATGAAGGATTATGGATTTCATAGTTTATGGATTCTTAGTAATATGAAGCGGATTAACTTTTCTCACTGGATTAAAAATCCGGTGGCCCAAATGTCCACTGCCAAAAGGGAGATAAGTGCTTCACCTAAATGTAGAACTTTGCCCTGATCTTGCCTTATGTTTGGCAAAAAACCAAACCAAAACAAACAGAAACTGCTGGAAAGTCTAAGATTTTGAAACTTTTTTCTTTAGGTTTAGAAGTTTTGGCAGGATGACCAGATTATTTTGAAAAATCTAGAAATATTGTACGATGTTTAAAAATGATAGTCTACCCACAGTGTCATGGGTAATAATAATGACAAAAAGAGAACTTTGGTTTAGTCAAATGAAAAGAGGAAAACAAGAACTAGTAATTCTGAGCACTGAAGCAGGTTCTTTACATGCACTAATTCTTTTAACCCTCTTAATGAACCTGAAAAGTAGCTATTATTATCCCACTTTTACAGATTAAAAAAAAAATCTGTAAACTCAAGAGAGATTAAATGACTTGTCCGAGGACCAATACAGCCAGTGAGTGAGTGAACCAGAATTCAGATTCAGGGCCATCTAGATCCTCAGGCTGTGAGACTCTCCCTCATCGCTGTGCTTCTCTGGATAAAGATACAGGGGTACTCGGGATAGCCCATATTCCAGAAAAAGCTTTACATTCAGATCAAAGAGGAAGGACCTGGAGTGTTCTGCTAAGCATTGGACTTAAGGGGGCAAGAAGGATATATTTACCTTTCCTAGTGATTTGACTCCAGAAATTTGGTAAAATGCAAAGGTGCACGTGCCATGACACATCTGCTAATGAACGTATGACTCCGTTGTGTAATAGCAACTTGGGGCATGTAGTTATAGGAAGAGAACTTCGCCTTGTATGTGTGAGTTATGGACTTGGAGTCCCAAGTCCCAAGCTGTAGAGCCAGCTCTGCCACCAGCTAACTGTCGCCAAGTCTTTTCATCTCTGGGTCGTAGTTTCTCATGTATAAAATGACTGGATTGGGCTAGGAAATCCTAAGATGGATTTCACTCTACTCCTGTTGTACAGTTCTACTATAGATTATGCTAAGTCATACCAGTTTGGGGTAGGAAGAGCCAATAACTTGTTTCTAAGTAGTACCTTATCTTTCCAGCTGCTCAGGACCAGTTAAGAAGCTATATTCCCATGTATATTGCTTGTTAGTGAATAAAAATAATTAGCACCAATCCTTAATTCTTTAAAATAATTTTAGTCCATTTCTTCTTTTAAATTAATTTATTTTATTTATTTATTTATTGGCTGCTTTGGGTCTTCATTGCTGTGTACGGGCTTTCTCTAGTTGGGGCAAGTGGGGGCTACTCTTTGTTGCATTTCAGGGTGGCTTTTCTTGTTGCAGAGCACAGGCTCTAGGTGCGCGGGCTTCAGTAGTTGTGGCACGCGGGCTCAGTAATTGTGGCTTGCGGGCTGTAGAGCACAGGCTCAGTAGTTGTGGCGCACGGGCTTAGTTGCTCCGCAGCATGTGGAATCTTCCAGGACCAGGGCTCGAATACATGTCCCCTGCATTGGCAGGAGGATTCTTAACCACTGCACCACCAGGAAGTCCCGGATCCTTAAATTTTAAAAAAATTCTTAATAATTTTATTAATAAAGGTTAGTTCTCAATCTTCTCAGCATGTTTAGAAGATGTAGATCGTTCACATTGCCCCACTTTAGAAATAAGTAAAAGAAATCTCATAGCACCAATGAGAGGTAGAGGGTCTCTACAATCTCAGAGATGAATTGGGAACAGACTCCAGGTCTGCTGGCTCTCAGTGCAGTACTCATGCCTCTGAAGCCAGTTTTTTAAAGCTAATTTGCGTTTTTCAGAACCTTCTGGAGTTTCCTGTCCCTTAGGACTCTGTTTTCTTTCCATAACTCTGCCACAATACCTTCACACTTACAGAAACACACCTGTTGATCTAATCTTAGCACTCTCTTTTTTTGAGGTGGCTGGAATAAGAAATAAAACTACTGAATTGTATCAAAACTTCATTATAAAAATCTGTCATGTTAGTGACCTTTTAAGCGCAAATTCAAATATTGTTTACATCCAACATATGGGTCTTCATAAAAAGAAAGAAAAAGTGGGCACTCATGGCAAAACAAGCTACAAAATTAGGAAAGAGAGCCCAGGAAATGACAGAGATAAGAACAAATGTCTGAGATTATTGTTAATAATATGACTTTGTGTCAAATAAAAAAAAACAACCCTGATATTAAAAGTAAACAAAATCAACAGTAGGAGCTAATTTTATCTTCTATCCAAAATATAGTTATTATGAATCTTCATTTGTTACCTTTATTCATTCTAGAAATATTTAAAAGTATCTGCTACATGTCAGGCACTGGATATATGGTGGTGAACAAAACAGAATTCCTGCCCCCATAGATTTTAGAGCCTACATGGAGATAAACATGAACAAATAATCATGCAAATAAACCCATAATTATAAAATATGTTGTTTTATGGATAAAGAGTAGACAGTGTTATGAGAAAGAGGTGAAATAACACTGATGTACAATTGCTAAGCTTTAATATCTTTCCATAGTAGTAACAAAATGGCAAACGTCATTAAAATGCCCTTTCCTCAGTTCTCACTTGTCATCACGTCTCTGTAGTGTTTGTTGAATATTCCCCATCATGCCTCTCCAACGTCTGGAAACTCCCTCTGGTGTTCTTTACCTCAGTCTATCACAGGTGCCTTCTTAGAATTTACTTAGAGATAATGCATGCAGAGCACCTCCCCTCTGTTCGTTACGTGCTTCTTCTGCCCTCTGAGTTCCGATAGGCATTCCCTGAGGATTAGTCCTTAGCCAACTTCTCATCCTGTCCACTCTCTCCCTTTAGGGTGATGCTCTCTTTGCTCATTTAGGGGGCTTTTCAGATGATAACTCCCAACTGCACGGGTCTCCAGCCAGCACTGGATTTGATAGTGTTTCAGTATAAAGCCACTCTTCCTTCCCCCTCTCTCCTGTTACCGTCCCTACTCCCTAGACTAGCTCTTCTACCCTGACTTTACTGTTTTTGTAAAGTCCATTTCAGAGTGACTCAAGTTTGAAACTTTGGAGTTAGCTTTTTTTCTTCTCTCTTTCTCCTCTTTGACCTCCAAGTAACCACGAAGCTCTTTAGATTTTAGCCCTGAAGCAGATAGAACAACTTCCTCCTGCCGTTCTTACTCCCTCCATTTTTGGCTCAGGCCCTGGTTGCCTCTCACCTGGACTTCTGCCAAAGGAAAGCACAGTTCGAATCATACCACTCCTTTCCTCACAGACCTTTGCTGACTTTTCATGGCCTGATGAAATAAGTCCAGACATCTGCTCTGGGCTGTAAGGTCCTCCTTGACCTCTCTCCAACTTTCTTTCAGGTTTAGCAGGCACAGAGTCCTTGCCAGCGCCCACCTGCACAGCACCTCTGGCTAGTTTGGGGCCCTTGTGCAATTATTTTAACCTCTTGAACCCTCAGTTTCCTCGTCTGTGAGGTAAGGAAGATGACTGGGTAGAATGTCTTTATGATTGCCGTTAGGCCTGTAACTCCGCGTGTGTATCTCTCCCTGTGATTCCATGAGTGTATATGTGTTCTTGTCACGTTTACTATTGTTCCCTGTTCCTGAAATGACCTCTCCCTCTCAGCTGCCTGTGCTCAAAGCCCAGTTCAAATGCCACTTCTTCTTCCATGAAGCCTTTTCAGTTTCCTCCATACAAATGTGACCTCATTCTCCTTGAAATCCTATAGAATTTGCTGGGTCACTTCTTTACTGCTTTCTAACATATATCAAAGTCACTGTGTACTTTTCTTAACTTTCTTCCCAGGTAGTAAGCTCCCTGAGGGCAGTGGTTATATCTTAGTTTATCTCTGAATCCCTAGTAGCTAACAAGTTCTTGGTACTTAGTAGTTGCTTGCTAAGTATTTAATTAATGAATAAAGTTAATTATCCTTAAATGGTAGAACTTCTTCACCAAACAAATATGTAGGAAATATGTAGATATATACTACACAAATGTAAACTTTACTAGGTAAAATTTCACTTCAGGCCCATACTCTTTGATAGAATGGATTTTATGTTTTCATGATTCATGTGGGAGTCAAGCTACATTTCTTAAGGACTAAAATCAAGCCCAACACTGAACCTTTGATAAAAAATATCTATAAAACTTACTTGCTCAGATTTAAGGTTCAATGAAAATCAGGATATTAGTGAAAGATGACACAAAATAATAAAGCAAATTATATTTCCAATGTAATATATACTAAACCTATCATAAAGTTATTCTATTTTTATAATTTGGACTTTGATTGTTTTCTTGGATAATAATTTTTACGAAACGATTTTATTTAAATTTGAAAAAGCACAGCTCAGTTCCACCCTTTATGACCAAAAAATAATATTGAACCTTGTGGAATAAATGTCCACATATTACTTATACACAGGACAAATAACCTCACAAGATACACCTGGCAAATAAAAAGTATCAATTGCTCTTGTAGCTGTTACCATTCACATACACCATTAACACAGTCTATTCTATGCTCATTACTATTCTTTGAATTATCACTTCCCTATGAGGTATGTATTATCACTTTTATTTCACAGATGAGGAAAATTAATTCATGGAGCTTACTTGCCTACATAGTAAATAAGTGATGGAGCCAAAATGTAAAACCAGAAAATTTCACACCATGGTGCTCTTTCCATATCTTTTTCTGGGGATGCAGGGGTGGATTTTTTGGTTAGCCGTGTGCTTTTTGGATAGCACAGACTCACAAGCTTTTTCTTTTACTGACAGTGTCACTGTGAAGTAGCATGACCATGGTTCTCTCATTTGAGATGTTAAAGTTTATCTCTGTGCTATTGTCAATTGTGAGAAATTGATGAATGTGTAAATGAAACAAAGAAGAAAATAAAGACAACAAACTTGAAGAATAGTGAACATGGCTAATAGAACATGCTGCAGAAGTGAGTGAAATACCCTAAAACTTAACCCACTCAAATACTTTCAAGATAGAGCAATTAGAAACAAACTCACATAAAAAGTCAGAATTTATGGACATGAAAAATGAGACCACCAGCACTGAAAGCATGGCCAACACATTTTTCTTTTCTTTTTCTTCTCCCCACGTGCCACCCCTTTCAGGTATTTCTAGAATTGACTGGTAAATAATTACTGTGGTCAAAGAGAAAAATAGCAAAAAGTAAGCAACTCAACACATCAACTTACGAAGCGAAAGGGGAAAAATCAAGATTTGTTTGGAATAAGCAAGCTGCCCTTGAAGCCACAAAACAACAAAATAAGAATTTTGTGGGTATGAATAAAATTTAAAGGCTAAATCACCCCCGCCCCCGTATTTCTTTTGATAGGTAACACCATCGTCTATATATAAAACTGCCAATTAGTAAAACATTTTACTTTTAACTGGTCATGAATTAAGTAGTCCTGCATAACATGGGTTTAGGGGAATTTAGCAGAAGGCTACCTCCTGCATTTAGCAAGGATAGGCGGGTGATCCTGAGTGTCAGAGAATTTTAGAATTTTTGGAGCTTTAGAAATGGCCTTAGAAATCACTTAGTTCTATCCCACATTTTGCAGAAGAAACCTGAAGAGCCAGAGATGGGGAGAGACTTGTCTCAGGTCAACGCTGAGCAGGGACCACAGCCAGGGTCTCTGGATCCCTCATGCAGGAACGGACTTTACCCCTCCCTCATGTTTGTTTATGCCAGGTTGCAAAATATAACCAGAAAAAATTAATAACAATCCACTTCTTACCAGAAGGCAGTACCGCATATGTTCTGCCACCAGGGCAGAAATGGCAAACAGAAAGGAACTCCCTAGATCCAAAAAGGGAAATTAAGTAACTTGAGAAAATATGTCTCCTTATCAGCAAACTGACAAAATGCTAAGAAAATGTGGGTCAAGGGCCCTGGGAGTTCCTTCTTCTCACATAAACATTTTTCTGGGGACCAGTTCAAAGGGCCAGTAGTCCCTTAGCAAATCCGGTGGGAGTACACTCAAGTTTTCATAAAAATTCTATGTTACACCGTTAGCTGATTTAGTCTCAGATCCTACTTTTCCTGTAAAATGCTGCCATATCTACCAAAGGCCTTTGAGCTTTGATATGCCTTTATTCTTAATGAAAGGTCCAGTGGAGGAACAAGCACCAGTAGTAGTAATGTTGAATTCTATAAAAAGGTAAACGTTGATTATAATTACATTAACTCCTTAAGACCAGAAGGCTTAAGGGCTTTCAGGGAAAGAGTTAACGGCCTTCTGAAAAGTGAGTGACTTACCTCCTTTCATTCACCTAATTATTTGCAAATTAGCATAACCCATCTAAGTTGGACCAGCCTCCCCAATTGATGGGCAGCAAGTTCAGGTAAAGCGCTGGCAGAACTTAAGAGCTCCTGACGAGCTGGGAGGCTAAATGGGTCCACAGGACTCCCAGGAGGTGGTTTGAAGAGTCTGCATCGTCATTTAGAAGCCTTGGAGGAATAAATGGATTTCTGCCCCATGAACCTGCTGTCTGACATAATTTGAACTGAACCTTGAAGGCCCTAGAAGTCTGGATGCAGTGACCATACACTGAGTTCCATTTATTCAGCGAGCCAGGCAAGGATCATCAAATCAATAACATGACTATGCCATCTGCTTCCATCATAATGAAAAATGACTCCTTAAGTTTTCTGTGAGGCAATTAGCTCCGACGGTAGAGCTGCAATGGCGAGAGGCCAAGTCACATTTGTATTCAAAACTCCACCAGTAAAATAGAAAGGAACTGTTGTCCATATTAATAGATACACAAAATGTATAAATAGGGTACTCTGGTATTACTGTATTGATGGATATTATTATACCACTGCAGAATCACAGAGATAGGAAGGGCACTGAAATGACATCTGGCTCATCCAACTGCTTGCAGCCACAGCTGGTGACCCTGTCCAGAATCATCTCGGACAGACAGACTGTTTCTGAAGACTTTCCCGAAAGACATACGCATAACTTCCGGGACTAATTCACTCTGTTATTTAACAGTCTTCACTATAATTTGATTCCATTTTCTTTTGTTCTCTCTCTTCTTGTTCTCATCTTTCCAGAAATAGAGATCAGCTGATTTTGTTCCTTATAATTATCTATCACTTGGGTGCTGGAAGGCAGTTTTGAAATCACCTCCCAGCCTTCAGTTCAGGTTCCGTACAGGACTCCAGGTCCATCCATCCCTGCCTTAGGACTTCCAGCTTAGGTCACCTCGTGACGCTCAGAACGCTCTTTGACCTTCCCAGATATCACTGGCTTAAGAACCATGAAACAGAAAGGGATTCTAGAGGTAGTTCTGTCCCTTTGTTTGACAGATGTGGATACTGAGGTTCACCTGAACAGACTTCCTTAGAGTCCGAAGTTTATTACATGGCAGGACCAATGCTAGAACCCAAGGGGCTCTCTCTGGCTTTATTCTCACTGTTTGTTTTTCAGTGCCTAACCTCTCTTGTAAAATGAACTGCCCTGCCTCGCTGGTTACTTTCCCACTTACAGTTCAGTGGGACTCCTCTGTAGGAGGAGTCCTAACCTTTTCTGCCATTCCGCATTTTGTATTTATGCTCACTACTTTTCTTGCACAAGAAAAGGGAGCAGTGAGTTTCAGTTCATCTCTCTGATGTTTCAAGGTCATTTTTGAAGTCTAATCCTATCATTCCAAATGCCATTCTCATTCCCTGTCCCTATTTGTGTTATTTGCAAATATGCTGATTTCAGGGAGATATTAAATGCCTCACGCTGCTGGATTCCAATGTGACTTTTAAAATACCACTTGTTATGAATACACCGTACCTCTGTCCCTTTGCACGTACTAGTCCTTCTGCCTGGACTATCTTCCAATACACACACCTACCCTTTCCCCCAAGAGACTTTCTAATTCAAGGGTCACCTCCTCTGTGGGGCTTGTCCCCATCTCTAACCAACCATACTTTTTTTTTTTAATTTATTACTATAAAAATTTTATTACACTATGACTACTCTACCCAGACAACCTAAGGGCAGGGACTTCCCCATTGTTTACCATTATATCTCCAGGGGCTAAGTGGTGCCTAGAGCATAATAGAAACACAATATATTTGCCTAATTATTTTCCTTCTTTCTCCTACTCACCTGTGTTTATCGGTGATAACTTCCCGGAGTCCAACTCTTAAGCTTCCTGTGAATTCATACTTTTGACTGCATTTTATCCATGTACTTATTATTTGTACCTTAATGTAAATTAATTCTAAATACTTCTTAGGTTTAAAAAAAAAACACCCTCCTTAATCTCTGGTCTAAATTTTGGCGTATGAAGTAGAATTGGAAACTTTACTGAAGTTAAGATGACCGATTCCTCACTACTGACCAGGGCTGTTGTTGTTCAGCCTCATTCTGGAGACCTATTTGTCATGGGTCATGTTATATTCATTTTGCAATATGATTTTTTTCTATGCTTACTAACAGATTTCTTTGGGTGTTCTGTTATTTTTTTCCACATATAAAAATCTCACTTTGATGCTTTGGTCATTCTTAAGATCACTGGTCATTTCTAAGACCATTCTTTTTTCCTATTCTTAAAAATGTCATAGGCTCTTCTTCATTCTTGGTGCTTTAAGTGGTATCAGAGTCCCTACCAGGGATTTGGTGGCCTAGATGGGTCACCAGACCCTGCTTCTGCTCCTTGGACCATGGGTATTCAGCCTCTTCTAATTCTTGATGGGCTACGTGGCTTTTACATCTCCTGTTGCTGGTATTCAGATCACAGTTTTTCTTAAGACTGAGATTTTTCTAGCATTTTGAGTCTGTTTTAAGCATAATTTTTATTAACCTTTTCTCTTGCATGTAAAAACAAGTCAATCTTTTTAAACCTAGCTTACGCTTGGTGTACAACAGGTAATGTTCTGTTTCCCTTTATATCTGCAGTGGGTCACCTCAGTCTTTGCATTAATGCTTTTCACTTTCTCCAATGCTTCAGAAACGTCATCTTTTCCTAGGCTCCTTAGGTGACTTTTAGTCTTGTTAGGACACTCCTAAGTTCCATTTTATCTCTTTGTGAAGGTCTTGCCTGCCCATCTGAGCTTCCCTTCAACTTCCTTTGTCCATCTGCATTAAAAGTATTTCTAAGAAATTCAAATTAAAACAATACTGAGATACCATTTCTCACCTATCACGTTGGTGAAAATTTTAAAGTATGGCAACACATTGCTGGTTCGAATGCAAACTAGTACAGCCCTCCTGGAGGAGAATTTGGCAATACCTAAAAAAATACACTTGCACTCTTTTTTTTTTGCTTTTTTTGCAGTACGTGGGCCTCCCACTGTTGCGGCCTCTCCCATTGCGGAGCACAGTCTCCGGACGCGCAGGCTCAGCAGCCACGGCTCACGGGCCCAGCCGCTCCGCGGCATGTGGGATCTTCCCGGACAGGGGCACGAACCCGTGTCCCCTGCATCGGCAGGTGGACTCTCAACCACTGTGCCACCAGGGAAGCCCCACTTGCATTCTTTTGACCCAGCAATCCCACTTCTAGAAATGTACTGTAAAATACACCTCCAGCAGTATGAAAATACACAACCATTGGTTATTTATTTCAGCATTGTTTGTAACCACATAATATTGGGAATGAACTAAATAACCATACATAGGAAAGTAGTAAAATAAATTATGATACATTCACAAATGGAGTATAATGCATCAGTAAAAAAGAATTAGGAAGATCTCTATGAACTGATATGAGATTGTTTCCAGGATATATTATTAAGTGAAAAATGTAAAGTGCAAAATAATACCTAGAGCATGCAATCCTTTATGTAAGAAATAAAGAAATTTAAGCAAATATACAGATAACTACTAAATTTTGCAAAAGATTATAAGAAAGATAAATAAAAAACTAATGATATTGGTTACCTGTAGGAAATGAAGTGGGACTGGAGTATAAAATGGGGAAATAAGAGAGGGAGTTTTAGGGATGAGGAGGAAGTGACACTTCTCTGAGTGGGACCTTTTTAAAAATCTCTGACTCTTAGGGCTTCCCTGGTGGCACAGTGGTTGGGAGTCCGCCTGCTGATGCAGGGGACATGGGTTCATGCCCCAGTCCGGGAAGATCCCACATGCCGCGGAGTGGCTGGGCCTGTGAGCCATGGCCGCTGAGCCTGCGCGTCCGGAGCCTGTGCTCAGCAATGGGAGAGGCCACAACAGTGGGAGGCCCGCGTACCGCAAAAAAAAAAAAACAAAAAAACCTTGTTAAAAATCTCTGACTCTTAGAAACACTGGAATGTTTCACCTATCTAATAAATAAATAAATAAAATTGGGATGTGAAGAACCCAAAATGGAATACAGACAGTGAAACATGAACTTAAATGCATTACAAATGAATAACATAACTACACTGAGGAGATAGGAAAGAAAAGAGCAACCTAAGCAATTTTGGAAAATAGTATTTTGCCTGTATAGTGTAAGGCTAAAGGCAAAGAGAACCACACACAAACATCGTACTATGGTTAGTACATTTGTTTCTTCTGGAAACAGGGGCATGTGTTAGCAATTCTGACATTACTATGTGTGAGGATACAGGTAGATAAATAGAGAAATAGAGAAATACAGATGTGTGTAAGTGGGTTAGTATACATATGCATGTTTCCTAGCTGTGTCCACTGAGAGGACCTGGAAGCAATGATAACTCAGTAGCAGTGAACACAACTAGCACCCATATCTTGGTTTCTTAACACCATTTTCCAATAAAAGGAACCAGGGCTTTTCGGGGAAATAGTTTACTCCAAGGCTAGGAAGGGAAAATGCAAGTTGAAATGGAACATCTGGTTCCAGAAAGTAAGTGTTCAAAAAATTATGAAGACATGTTGAAAAGATACAGAAGCCCACCTGAAGGAGCACCCAATTGCCAAAGCTGGAACAACTTGAACAAAAAATAAATAAGTATACTATTGGATTGTAGCTCAAAGAATAAATTAAATACCTATAAGTCTACACTAACACAGATATATAATTGAATAAATAAATAAATGAGAGTGAAGGAGCAGCTCTTCCTTACAGTAGAATTCCAGTTAATGAATATATAGAAAATAAGGAAAACAGAAAAATCATCATTAGATAAATACTAGAGTAGTACTTATTGCAGGCAAGAACCATTGATGAAATCTAAAATTAGTGGGAGAAAATATAAATAGTACATTTGCATAGCCTCCAAGTATCTTCCCACAAGACATTTATTAATTACAAAGGGGAAAATAATAAATTTATGGTAGAAAAATGTAGCAGACATGACCTTATCCAAATGATCAAAGTTAATATCACCAATAATAAGACATAAAAATCGTATACCCCTGATATGTTGCACTGAAACAAAGGAAAACATCACTTCTGCGGTATTCTTGTGAAATGCATAATGCCAGTGTAATCATGAGAAAAGATCAGACAAATCCAAATTGAAGGACAGTCTATAAAACAAACTGACCAGAACTCTTCAAAAGTGTCAAGATCATGAAAGACAAAGAAAGACTGAGGAATTAACACCGATTAGAGACTAATGACATTATATGCAAGATCTTGAATTAAATCCTGGAACAGAAATCAAACATTAGTGGGAAAACTGGTGAAATTCAAATAAGGTCTGCAGATTACTCAACAGTATTATATCAATGTTCATTTTCTGATTCTGACAGTTATACTGTGATTATGTAAAATGTTGTCATTAGGAGAAGCTGCGTGAAGGGCAAATGAAACTTTTCTGTAAGTCTAAAATTATTTCAAAGTGAAAAGTTAATAAAGAGTATTTCTCAGGCCTCTTCTCCAAGTGGGTCATATTCGAAAACTTAATCTGTAGTCCGTGTTGGTGGGATAGTGGTGAGCATAGCTGCCTTCCACAAGTTAATCTATAGATTGCAGGCTATATTTTCTCATAGAAATTATATTTCCCTGGTTATATGGTTCCTGGGCTAGCACTCAAGAGCTCACTTAACCTAGAATTTTTGTATGTATGTGTGTCTCTGCTATCCTCACCGTATTGTAGAATGTAAACAATTTACTCTGGCCATGTTCCTTAGGGTTTTAAGAGGAACAATAGATTGAGAATAGATAATACATATTGAGGGTCCCTACGCATGTGAGTTCACACACACACAGACACACACACACACACACACCTTTGAACACTGGGGACACAGATTTCTCTAATTCTAAATTCTGAAAATGGTCCTGCACAGGATCTAGTAAAGTAGGGACTGGTGGCAGAATGAGAAAATAGCATGCCAAGAAGCTCTGGGAGAAGAGAGAGAAGAGATGGTCACAATGATCATTTTCATATTGCTCCCTGGCCCCTCCTGTGTTTCTAGAAGGAACGATTGGTCATCATCAGCAGTGTTGCTGCTTCTCACTGCAGAAAATGCTACACAGAGCTGCCCAGATGAGAAGCAGCTTAATCACAAACCTGCTCTTCTTGCAACTCAGTTGGGAGTGTCTGTCCGTGTGGCTTTCAGATTGGGGCTCAGATCTTGAAAGCTCTGCTGTCTGTGCCCGTGACCTCTCCCAGTCAGCAGCCACATGAGCTTTTTGTGCCTCAGTTTCAGCTGTTCAAGCGAATGGGTATCACAGTCTTTGAAGCTCCTCCTCAGAATTTCCAAAGTGAATCTTGTATAAACCACACAGTTTATATTAAGCCAGGCCATCCCAAACATACCTCCAAATTTGGTGAAAGTCTATCTAGCCATTATGTGATGTGTTAAAATATAAACGAAAACTTAATTTATAGTAACTAAATAACAACATTAGATTTACTGAGTACCAGCCATGTACAGTCACTATCCCAGTGGTGTGTGTGTGTGTGTGTGCGCGCGCACGCGCACGCACGCACACACGTATGTATAAAATCATCTCATTTTCTTACTACAACCCATAGGGGAATTTATGCCTATTTTACAGCTAAAGAAACCAAGCTTCAGAAAGGTTTTATACTTGCCAAAAATGTTTTATTTGCCAAAGATTTTAGAGCAAGCAAGTTGTAGAGCTGATTTTAGAGCCGGGTCTATGTGACCTGTATGCTGAGCTGCCCCCTTTTTGAAGTCTCTCAGGCCCCATCTGCCAGTCCACTTGCTCACATATTGGAGACATTGAAAATCTTATGGATGCCTCTGTGCTATCCCACTGAATCATTCCCTGATCCTTGAACTACATGTTCATTTCTTATTTTGTCCATTAGAATGCCTTACTCTTAAAATATTAACTTTAAGTAGTTTGTGGATTTTTTCTTCCTCCCATCTTTAAATCATATCCGATGGGTAAATCAGAAAGTGTAGAACTTCTCATGCAACAGGAGGAGCAAGGTTAATAAAAGCTTCAAGCAAGATGATACTCATTTACTGAATTATTCGTATTGATACTTACAATGTGTTACCATATTTTTGGATAAAATTTTGAAAATGTTTGAAATAATTAGGCATCTCAAGACCATGTTGAGACTAAGAAGCTCTTCCTATTAAAAATATTCTTAAATTATGTCGACCTAGACATGTTGTACTGAGCAGTTACAGAGGGTGAGGCTTCTAATGCAAATGCCATTTCTATTATGGATCCTTCTCAACTTAAAAAATGTATTCGGTAGGCTACGTAAACGTCCAAAGTGAGCAGACACACACACAACCAAAAAAGTCTACCATTTATTACTTACTACGAGTCAGTTGCTATAACAATTGTTTTCTTATATTTTCTCATTTAATCTTGTTATAATCCTATAACTTAGATACTGCTACTTGTATTTTACAAGTTAGGAAAATTGAGGTTCAAATACTTGCCAATTGTCTAGAGAGCTAATAACTGACAGAGTCAAGATTTCAACCTAGATTTTTTTCTGACTCTAAAGTTTATGCCGTTAATCCCTATACTCTAATGCTTCCCTGGCAGGGAAGTATTAAATACAGCATAGAAAATTAAGAAGGAAAAAAGGCATTTACATGAAATATATTAAGCTTACATTTAATTTGCTCTATTTTATTGTTTTTAAAAAAAGAGCCAAAAGAAAGGAGGGATTTTAAAAAGGGATTCAGAGATCAAACATTATTTTATCTTTTGTCCCAGAGCACTTCAGTTATTCAAACCCAAGGCTTCACCACTGCTCATGTACATCCATCTCTGTGTCTTGTAATTGGTAAATTTACATCATGTGTGTCACCAGCAGCTTAAGAAAGGCACAGATGTCAGTTTCAGGAAATCTTGGGAATTTCAGGCTGGCTCAGGCTAATTGTTCCAATCAATAAAATGCTAATGAAAAAGTAAATCCAACCCTTTACCATAGTAACTGAATTCTGACCACAAAGATTAATGTAACTGCCTTTCTGAAATCCCTATACTTTCATAAAGTAAAAAAAAAAAATTTCCCCTTAAAAAATAAAGACATATTTGCGTTTAAAAGAAAATTATTAGCATTAAACTGGTAATGTAAGGATTACCAGAAATTCTAATTGCAAATATTAGCTGTTTTATAAAATTAAATTCCACTGTTGCATTTTCTTAGAACAATAGAATTCCATGTTGTCACTTGCTGGCTTTAATGTCATCTTGATAATATGCCTAGGAATTTTAAGCAACTTACTGCTTAAGCATTAACATCTCTCTAATGTCATATAATCAGAGGAAGCTTCCATTTATTTACACCATCTTTAGTAGCAAAAGAATGGTAGAGACAAGGTTAAGGCCTGCTTACTGGAAGCAGCAGCCCGGCAGGCAGCTTAGGGTTCCTGGTGTGCTTTCTCCTCCCCGAACTGGCCCTCCTTCCTCCCTTCCTGTCTCAGTATTGTTAGCATAACAGGATCAGACAACTAGAGTTCATTTTGTTCAGCCCCCTGTCTTGCTCAGCTCCCATCTCATATTTTTAAACATATCCACGGATTGAGACAATACAGGTTCTCAGTGCAATCATTTCCAGATCTTAATTTCCTTTTAGTATTTGGAATGTGGCCACTGCATGATTGATTTTCATACAGACATACTAGAGCTTATGCATTGAATTTGTTGCTGCCCCCTTCAAGGCTAACCCTTGGTTGCTGCTAACCCTTCAAGGCTGTTACCTTGGAAGGTTAAATATACCTATCGGAGTGATATGACTCTTAGCAGTTTAGAAGTGGAGAGGACTTAAACTCACTCTAGCTCTTGCCCCTGCCTTCTTGTTAATCGTCTTCTCAGCCAAACTTCATACTCAGTGTCTATTATCACCATCTTCATTTACCTCCCCATCCCACTGTAATCTATTCAGCAGCCGCTTCTCTATTAAATCTCTCCTGCTGAGGTCACCAGTGACCCCCATCTCTCTTAATGGGGGCGATTTGGTGACCTCTCACTTTCCCGGACCCACCCATTACACTGAAAGCTTCCTTACCTAGACTGTGAGCTCCATGCAAGCAAGGACCATCTTCCTTTATCACAGTGTCCTGTGTGTCCAGTACAGTGCCTGACACAGCAAGTCCTCAACACTTAGCTGAATGAAAGAATGAATGAATACATTCACAGATTCTGTCCCTCTGATTTTACATATACAAAGACAGAAGCCCTAAAGAAGGTGTACAGTTTGCCCAAGGCAGTAGAGCTTATTATTGGCAGAACCAGCATATGACCCTAGTTCTTCTAACTCCCAGGCCATTTGGTTTCATACCCTACTGCCATTGCTCAAAATAAGTTTTGGCTTACTCGTTTGAACTGCTTTCAAAGCCCGCAATGTATTCTCTTGAATCTTTATATTCTCTTGATTGGTGGATTTTATATTTGGCATCAGAAGGTTACCAGAAGCCTCTGTGATCTGGCCTTAAGCCACCATTCTCCACTACTCCCACGTGCAGATCTGTCATTCCGCAGAAGCAGGATCCTCACTGTTTCTCATACAGAACACAGTGTTCCCAGCTCTAGGCCTTTGCTTATGATGTTCCTTCTGCCAGGAATGTCTTTCCTCTCTCACTCCTCAAATGCCCAAATCCTACTCATCTTCATTCATAGTCTTTCCAAAACAATGATTTAACCTGTAAAGACAGAGGGAGGAAGGAAATGAGCACTGATTGAGCTAGTATCTTCACATATATTATTTTATCTCACTAAATGGAAGTTAGAAGATGCACAGGAACTTGGTATTCAGCAAAAAGATGAAGAGCCAGTGAGTATCACAACCTATAATGTATTACAAATATCTGTGAAGGTGTGTGGAAAAGGGCTATTTTACCCTAAAGAATTTAAGG
The DNA here is from genome assembly GCF_039906515.1 of Pseudorca crassidens. Lineage (NCBI taxonomy): Eukaryota > Metazoa > Chordata > Mammalia > Artiodactyla > Delphinidae > Pseudorca > Pseudorca crassidens. The sequence goes on along the minus strand of NC_090311.1, from coordinate 14,754,502 downwards.
CCCCATCGTGGGAGCATTATCAGAGCCAGGCTTCAGAGTAATTTGCTTAAATATGTGCGTTGAGATGAGTTAGCTTTGTTTATATTTGTAGTCGCCAGAAATCCTCAACTTTTGTAGGAAATAGCTACACGAGATTGGTGATCAGGTGTTTGTACATGTGTAGGTACAGATGAACACACATCATGCACACAGCTGCTGAAGACTGGGCAGGTGGAGGAGGATGAAGAGGCACTGGGACATTACTTCTGGAAAGGGAGGCCTCATTTCTCTTCTGCAGCTCACCTCCACTGCATCCCACCGCCACAGCCAACAACACCATCACCACCACCACCAACACCACCGTGACTGCCACCACCACCAACGCCGCCACTACCAGCAACCACACCATCACTGCCACCAACACCACCAACACCACCACTGCTGCCACCATCACCACCACCAACACCATCACCACCAACACCGCCAACAACAATACCATCACCACCAACACCATCACTGCCAGCAACACCACCATCATCGTGACCAGCACCACCACCACCACCACCAGCAACAACACCATCACCACCAACACCATCACTGCCACCAACACCACCATCACTGCTGCCGCCAACACCAACACCATCACCGCCACAACCACCAACAACAGCGCCGCCACCACAACCAACAACACCATCACCACCAACATCACCACCACTACCACCACCACCACCACCACTACCACCACTGCAACCATCACCACCAACACCAACACCACCATCAACACCAACAACACCAACACCACTACCACCACTGCAACCATCACCAACACCAACACCATCACCACCATGACCACCAACATCACCATGACCACCACCACCATCACCACCTCCACCACCAACAACAACACCACCATCACCGCCACCAACACCACCACCACACAAATACCTACCAGTTCTTCTCCCTGTAGCTCATGGGTATTTATATTTTATTGGTTGGTTTTCTGATTTTAAAATTAGTATCTTTTCATTTTAGAAAATTTGGAAAAGAGAAATCGAAATCTTACAACTCAGAGACAACGAACAAAAGATATATTTCCTCTCAGGATTTTAGACATACTTAGGTTTCTTTTTTATAAGTGCATCGTTTCTTATGAAGTTCTGTATTCTGACTTTTTACTGAATGTTATATAATGAGTATTTCTCTGTGTCATTAACAATTCTTCAAAAACAATTTTAATGACTGTATAATACCACAGGTATGGATGTATCATAAACATCTTAATTATTCTCCTCTTCTTGGCTATTTATGTTGTCCCCAGGCAGCTGCTGCTTCTTTTTTTGGGGGGGGAGGGGATGGGGGGGTATTGTAAATAATGCCGTGACAAAGATTCTCATGTAAAACTTTTGTCCACATCTCTGATTGTTTCCTAAGGATACAATATTAGTTTTGAAACTGGTAGGTATGAACATTTTTGGGGGGGTGGTTTCCAAGAAATATTGTTAAGTTGCTTTTCAGGAAAATTTTACCAATTTATATTCAGCCAACTGAGGCATTTTGAATGTTATGAAAACCATGGTTGTGAATTATGGCCACATCCCCTCCCTAATGAAAATACCCATGGGACACAGGGAGACAGATTCCACAATGAAAAGATTGCAACTGACTAGTGACAGGCCCCCGCATTCATCAAACCAGAGCCTCTGCAGAGGCCTAGGAGAGGAAGAGTACAGCAGAAGTCATCTGAAACTGAGACAAGGCCACACATTAGCATGTGAAGAAGCTGGTAGTAGAGTTTCTCAATATATATCTGTACATTTGGTAGTATCTGCTTTATTATTTACACCCCACTGGCATCCTAAAAGCGTTTGAAGTGAGCCCTGGCCATCTGAGACTGTTCCTGCTGGAGTGTTCCCTGAGCTCCCCCACCTGTATAACTCAGTAACCAGATTCCAAAGCAGAGATTATTATCCCCATGTTCAGTGGGACCTAACCAATCCATCTCTACTTGATTACTGATAACATCATGAATATCTTTATACATCAATCAAGAAAGGCAGTAAAATATGTAAATGGTTAAGAGCATAGACTCTGGAGCCAGACTGCCTGAGGTTTAATTCCTAGCTCTACCATTTAATAGCTGTGTGATCTTGGCAGGTTACTCAATATATCTTGCCTTAGTTTGCTCATCTATAAATTGAGGATAAGAGTAGTTCTTGCGTTTAGAATTGTCATGAAGAGTAAACGGGTTAATATATCTAAAATACTAGGAATTTAGCATATGTATTCAGGCCCATAGTAATGCTATATGTGAATCTCCTATTTTTATTTTTTCAAATCCCTAAGAATTAACTTCAACAGACAAACAATGTTAGATAATAAAAATATTTTAAAGCAATTGCTTGGATTCTGTGGATAAAAGGAAGACTATTTTTCAAATAGGTTCCCAAGAATATTCTTGTTCTGTCCTTGAAAAGGATAGATAGGTAGGTAAGTAGGTAGATGATATATAGGTAGGTAGATAGATAGATAGATAGATACAGGAAGAAAGAAAGAAAGAGAGAGGGAAAAAGAAAGAAAAGGAATGAAGGAAGGGAGGGAGGGAGGAAGGAAGAAAGCTTTTGGTTACAACTATACTTAGAAAATTTTTGCATCTCTCAGAAATATTTGAAAACTATATCTTCTATGAGAGACAAAGACCATTAGCATTACCATCCCATTTGATACTTTTCCCTCTAATATCAAAAAAAGTGATACACTTTAAAATCAAACATCTTTTAAAAAATCTAGCCCTCTCTTCTGTTTAAGGCAAGGAATTTCCTAAATTAACACTTAAAACCCGTAAAACTTTCCCATAATCTCACAACCCAGATATAACAATGATAATGAGAACAAACAACCTGTTTCCTTTCAGAACTGTTTTAGCCATATCCTTTCTCTTGGATTCATTCGGACAGTCTCACTAAGGTTATCAATGTGTGTTTAGAATTTGACAGTTCCGTCCCTGGAAAGGCTTGATGAGATTTTTCATATATATATTGGACTTCCAACAATGAACTGTTCAAAATTTAATTCCACTGAATGATCCTGGTGAAAAAATGAGCTAAGTGAGAAAGCATCCAAGTAAAGGAACTGTTCAAAGAATCAGGAACTGCTTGAGCAGCAGAAACTGGGCCATGGACTTGAGAGTCTATAAACCCTGGGCCATCATAGATAATTGAAAGTCATAATCTTCCAAAGGGCTTTAATTGAATATTTGGAAATCTGTATAAAAATAAACTGAGTCAACTAAATAAGAATAAACACAGCTAAACTAAATAGTATAACTCTTCAAAAGAAGCACCCTAATTAAAAAGATATACTGCATTTCCTGAACTTTGCCATTCTGGTTGTTTTCAATATTATGCCCCTGGGAAAATACAACTGCTTCTAATCGAATAATCTAAACTCCCATGCTGGGGCTTAAGGGTGGGCTCTCCCATTTTGCTCTTGCTACTCGTTTGGGGGATAAAGCAGTGCAAATTATTCAGACACCAATCAGATTTATCATCCTGTGCCTTTTGATGACATCCATCTGTTTATCTAAGAAGCCATTAAATACTTATTGAGTTACAGTGCTATGGAGAAAATTGGGTTATCATCTATGGTTAAATCCAATTCTTGCATCTGCCATCTTTTCAGCTTATGTGGTATATTCTGAAATTACCCTGACTTGCAGACCTGTACCACAAGAATACATTTGCTTCGTAGCTTTTTTTATGTCATTCCGAGAGAATTTCTGATGCATGAGCAATTTGTGGTTCAGGAAAATGTTGACAGAAAGATGTCAATGCTTTCTCTTGTTAAAAGTTCAAAAGCCTGATAGAGACTGTGCCAGCTTAAAGGTCTTCTTCAGAAGTGGGTACCGTTCACTTCCGAGGTTTGTGTTTAGATGAGCCTATTCAAAGAAAAATTTGAGTCTAGGTCACAAAGGTAGAATTGTGTTAATCAGAAGATAAAGATAAATTAATATCAAGTCAGAATTCAAATGGAATAAAAAAAAAGTGAGAGCTCATCATAAATGGTGTTAAATAAATACCAGCAGGTAAACTGATAAGACACAAAGGACCCAATCTTCCTCGGGAATGACGAGGTAGGAGTTCGGTGCTTATCTCCCAAGTCAAGCAGCTTAAGCAATACTAAAAGTCAGGTTTTCTGAGATGGCTGAAGAGGCAGTGGACTGTGTGGAGAAAACTAATTGAAATAAAGTGAATATTTGCAGTTTCCTGGAGTTACTGTTATATTCTGACTGCAGGAGCTCCAGGGAAAGAGCAACTGTAAATTAGGCAGATGCTTCAGTCTGCCAATTTTTCTACCGTTTGTCAGAGAAATAATGAAGTATCCATGAGTAAAACATTTTCTTGATTTGTTTATGTAAATCAGGCCAGAATTCTGGGAAGCCTAGATTTTCTGGGAATCTTCAAAGATTACAGCATAGCTGCTCTTCCTTAAAATCAAGCTGTACACACTATTTATTGGCCATTTAAGAAGATCCTTCCGATCATATTTCACAGAGTCCTTTCATTGTTTTCCTCGTTGTGAGGTAAGTACCCTGAAATGGGAGACAATAGCTATGTAACAAATGAGCATAATCAGTTGAGACCCACAGGCCGGATATGGCTGGCTTGAGAAAGATATCCCTTTGTCTACCTGTTTGCTTGTCTGTGACCTTCATACAGCTCTGTCTGTGCCATCAGCAGAGAAGCTGTTTTTGTGAGTCACTAATGATGCCACAATGAGAAAGAGAGCTATTGCCAAAGCAAGGATGACCAGGAGCTAGGACCTAGGCACCAGAGATGCAAATATGAGGTAGAGGAGTCTTCTTGGTATATTTCACATCCTGCTAAATTCATCCAAAAGGTGAATCTGAGTAGGACCAAAAAAGCCCCTGTTCAGAGTGAGAAGTTGCATACTTTATGATTTGAAGAACTGTGGCCTTTCTCTCTTCACCACTCTAGTCCATCCATAAAATACTTACCCCTGCCTTGCTCAGGTCTGAAATTCTATGCATTAAAGAAGTATTTCCTGGGGAAAGGGAGGAGTGAGGGCCCTTTGGACCAGAAGGAGAAAATACTTTGTTGCTCCAGAGTTTTTTCTGGGATCTACTCTGTTGATTGTCTATTAGGTAAACATTTTTACTTTCAATCAAAATGACAGAGGACAATAAACTTTCCATTCCTTGTTCAAAGACTAATATCAGAACACCTATGGACTATTTCACAACATTTTAATTAATAACTTAATTTTAGTGAGCAGGTAGGAAAAATGATACCGAGAATTCTCTTTTTTTATAAATTTATTTTATTTATTTATTTTTGGCTGCATTGGGTCTTCATTACTGTGCGCAGGCTTTCTCTAGTTGTGGCGGGGGGGGGGCTACTCTTCGTTGCAGTGCGTGGGCTTCTCATTTCAGTGGCTTCTCTTGTTGTGGAGCGTGGTCTCTAGGCAAGCAAGCTTCAGTAGTTGTGGCATATGGGCTCAGTAGTTGTGGCTTGTGAGCTCTAGAGCACAGGCTCAGTAGTTGTGGTGCATGGGCTTAGCTGCTCTGCAGCATGTGGGATCTTCCCGAACCAGGGCTTGAACCTGTATCCCCTGCATTGGCAGGTGGATTCTTAACCACTGTGCCACCAGGGAGGTCCCTTATTTTTGTCTTTTTAAATTGAGGTTTAGTTGTATTAGTTTCAGGTGTACAACATAGTGATTCAAAATTTTTATAGGTTATGTACATTTAAAGCTATTGTGCTGTACAATATATCCTTGTAGCTTATTTATTTTATACATAGTAGTTCATGACTCTTAACCACCTACCTCTATCTTCCCCTTCCCCTCTCCCCCCTCCCCACTGGTAACCACTAGTTTGGTCTCTATATCTATGAGTCTGTTTGTTTTGTTATAGTTGTTTGTTTTAATTCTTTAGATTCCACATAGAAGTGATAACATACAGTATTTGTCTTTCTCTGTCTGACTTATTTCACTAAGCATAATATCCTCTAAGTCCATCTACATTGTTGCAAATGGTAAAATTTCATTCTTTTTTATGGCTGAGTAGTATTCCATTGTGTGTGTGTGTGTGTGTGTGTGTGTGTGTGTGTGTGTGTGTATACCGCATCTTCTTTGTCCATTCATCTGTTGATAGATGCTTAGGTTGCTTCCATATCTTGGTGGTTGTAAATAATGCTGCTATGAGCATTGGAGTGCATGTATCTTTTTGAATTCGTGTTTTCATTTTCTTTGGATATATACCCAGGAGTGGAATTGCTGGGTCATACCATAGTTTTATTTTTAGCTTTCTGAGGAAATATATTGAAAATTCTTTAAGAAGGTTTTAAGTAATTCCATTGATTGATCAGGTAGGGATATTAACCCAAATACAAATAACTGCTGAAATGGTTAAAAGCAAGGTTCTGAAAATGTAGTGGGAATTGTTAGGGGTAATAGGTCTAATAGAACCACACTGGGACAGTGCAGTAATGCCCAGAGGTGGTAGCACCACTCTTTTCTCTTTTGTCTTTCCCATCCCCTTATTTCCTGCACGGCTCTCCATGCTTCTCAACTTGGGGGCAGAGTGGTTGCTGTTTGCTGTCTCTCTGGTGGCCTGCTGGGGAAAATCTGTTGCCTTTTCTGCCTGTCAGTGACATATGCCTTCACATCTTGGCTACACCATATGGCTTCCTTAGAATACAAAATCCAAGGCCAGAGGTGACTTGTACTTGCTGGGCTGAGTTCCTCCACCTTGAAGATTACCTCCCTCATTGCCCTACCTCTCAGCTGAAGTTTCCATTCTCACACTGACCGGTACTGATTGAAACAGATTGAATCACCTACTGGAATCAGGTTCCTGCCTTATTTTAGGTTGCCCTCCATTTGTGACTTGGGGAAACATGTTGTTTACCTTTACAGGTGCTTCTTGAGAATCTGTTTCTCAAGTACTGGGCATTATTGAAGAAAGAAATTAATGTTAATTATGCACAAACTTTAGGAATAGAAAAGAAAATTTGGATAATTACTTTTCTAAAGGAGACTGTAATCTCCTCAGCGAGATGATAAGTATGTGAAAGTTAACATTTCTACAAAAGATAAAAATGAGGAGAGGGCTTCCCTGGTGGCGCAGTGGTTAAGAATCCGCTTGCCAATGAAGGGGACATGGGTTCGAGCCCTGGTCCAGGAAGATCCCACGTGCCACGGAGCAACTAAGCCCGTGAGCCACAACTACTGAGCCTGCGCGCCACAACTACTGAAGCCTGCGCACCTAGAGCCTGTGCTCTGCAACAAGAGAAGCCACTGCAATGAGAAGCCCACACACCGCAACGAAGAGTAATTCGCAATTAGAGAAAGCCCGCACGCAGCAATGAAGACCCAGTACAGCCAAAAATAAATAAATAAGATAAATTTATATTTTAAAAAATGAGGAGAAAACACACTTACTACCTGTTATGGACTGAAATTGCCACCCTAACCCACAATGTGGAGATAGGGCCTTTAAAAAAGTAATTAAGGTTAAACGAGGTCACAGGGTAGGACCCAATTCTATTGGACTGGGGTCCCTATGAGAACAAGAAGAGACACTAGGGGTGTGGCACACAGAGAAAAGGCCATGTGAAGATACAGAGAGACGGCAGCCATCTGCAAGCCAAGGAAAGAGGCCTCAGGAGAAACTAAATCTGCCAACACCTTGATCTTGGTGTTCTGTTGTTTAAGCCACTCAGTCTGTGATACTTTGTTATGGCAGCCCCAGCAGACTAATACATTAAAAGTTAAATGGAGTCAGTAGAACTTGAGATTCTCAAGTGATGGGCAGGACATGGGCAGGCAGTGTACAAGGAAAAGGTCGATCTAAGCCAAGGGACTCAGGAGCAAAGAAGAGTAAGAAGTCAGAGTGACTTGTCAGTGGGGAGTTGGTGAGACGGAGGAGGGCCCTCACTCCCAGGATGCATTTGAATTTGATCTGGTGTGTATTAGGAAACCATTATGGGTTGCCGAGCAGGGAAAGGCCTAAAACACAGGGTTTTAAGAAAATTAGCTTTGCTGCAGTACACAAATTCAATGGTACAAGATTGAGTAGAAGTGGAAGACTACTTAGGAAAAAAATTACAGTAATCCAGGCAGGTAAGGGTCCAGATGGCGATAGGGAAGGAGAGTATCTGATGAGCCTCAAAGTTATTGCAAAGTAGGAATTGATAGGATTTGGTGACAAAATTGAGTGAAATTCACTAATATATCATTTATTCTTTTGTGCATCTCGGCATTATATATCTCTACAAGTGAACTCGTTAAAGATATTTTTATGTTAACAGCAAAGTTCTTAATGTAAGTCGATTTTAGAGCTCTTTGCCAGTTGAATAAATTTGTTACACTATCGGAATTACCCTAAAGATCTTAGTAAGCAAGACATCATCAAAAATTAGGTAATCTGTATAAATAAAACATTGAGACAATTGAAACTTAATGTCATTACCCAGTTTTAGGAGGAGAGTGACTAGCCAGTTGGAAAGTACTTTCAGGTTAGATATCCTGAGGGACAAATGCAAGAAAAAGTTCAGGATGGATTTTTCTAAGAATAGCCAGGGAAGGGACTTCAGAACATATCCCTCTAAACCAAGGTATCAGAGTCCCTGAGACAAAATGGAACATGGAATGAGGTAAAGATCCAAGGATCTAAGAAGAGTTTATCCATTCATGCAATAATATTCCTAATGTCTATTGAGCACCTATTTTGTGCTAAGGGCTTTGCACAGACGGTTTCATTTATGTTCACTGAGCACCTACTAGATGTGAGCTCAGGGTGAACAAAGCAGGAATGGTCCCTGACCTTCTGGAGTTTACTGTCTGGTGTGGGAGACAGGCATCGAACAAATAATCACAGGAATATGTATCTGATTACAAATTGTGGTCACTGCAGTGAAGAGTATAGCAAGGGTTCTTCATTTGGATTTAACAGTCAGAAATGGCCTCCCTGAGTAAATGACACTGCAGTGGAAACTTTGAATATGATAACTTTGATAACCAGGAATTAGTCAGGCAAAGACTAGAAGAAAGAGATTCGGGGCACAAATGAAGCCAGTGATTTGCAGGGGGCCGGAGGGCTAGCTGTTAGCATTCCAAAGATGTGGCAGCAGGGGCTGAGATCTAGTCATCAAGAGACTTGAGTTTATGTGCAGAGAGCTTAATCCCTGAGTCAAACCAACCATTAAAGACCAGAGCGAGGTTTGAGGCAGCATTCAGTCATAGGGACATTGAAAGGCAAATTAAGAAACCAAATACTGGGCTTCCCTGGTGGCGCAGTGGTTGAGAGTCCACCTGCCGATGCAGGGGACACGGGTTCGTGCCCCGGTCCGGGAAGATCCCACGTGCCGCGGAGCGGCTGGGCCCGTGAGCCATGGCCGCTGAGCCTGCGCGTCTGGAGCCTGTGCTCCGCAGCGGGAGAGGCCACAGCAGTGAGAGGCCCGCGTACCGCCAAAAAAAAAAAAAAAAAAGTAAACCAGATACTGAGAATCTTGGAGACAGAGTGAAAATGGGACAGAAGTAAACATAAGCTGGTGAGCTACTACCTGTGCGGTTCCCATGTTATCCTTCCCAGAACCTGTAGGCACAAGCTAAATGGAAAAAGCAATGTGGCTTACTAGTCAGAACGTTGGATTTGCAGTCAGATGCATGTGGACACTTGCTAGGTGTTTAGGTGTTGTATCTGAGAAGACACTTTTAGCCTTTCTTACCATTAGTTTTTTATTCTGTAAAATGGGGAAAATACTACCTATCTCTGAGGAATAATGTAAGGCTCAAAAGAGATGATGCCTATAACATGCTTAATTCAGTGCCTGACAAATAGGCTCTTCCTTCACATGTCACCAATCCTTTTGCTATTCTATTCGGTTTATGTTTGTTTGGGTAATAACATGAAGATATCTATATACACAGTAAAATGCATGAACTTTATAGCTGACATTTTCTTTGCTGCTCAGAAGCTTGTCTGAGTCCTTTCTACCTTTTTCTCGACTTCTAATTGTGTTTCATACTTTTGAGGCTCTCTGAAATGAAATCTTCAGATCAGAGGAAGGTGAAAAGATTAGTATGTAAATATAGTCACTTAGACATAGGATTCAGTGTGTGCTCAATTAAGATTTGATGAATGAACGATTACTGTATAATTACAGAGATTTGACAGCAATGAGTAGTTAATTAATTGCTAAGATAGTGTATATTAAAGAATAATTTTAAAACATCTTTATGTATTTTGTGTTTTGAAGTGATTGGTAAACTGAATTCTAACCTCTTGCTCTCTGAATATTCTCTTAGCTCTAAGCCTACCATATTTTAATTAGAGGACAGTTCCAGGAAAGGAAACATTTTTTCTGTTAAAACATTTCTAGCATTTCAGCTAAACAATTTATCTACAATGATTTTCCCTTTAAAAAGAATAGCAGACAATTAGAAGCATAGTACAGTAAATTTTCTGCCTTATGGATCCCAGCCAAAAACCATACAACTTTTGTGCTTTATAAGCAATTGCAAACTAAAATGAGTAACTGGTATATTGTAATAGAGCTGCTTTGAGCTGTTATTACCATAGAATACTTTTCCAGCTTTCTTAGAAGCATGAGAACAAAATTGAGAAGAAGGAATCTATCTGATTGAAGCTAGGATGTTACTTGCCTTGTACTTCACTTTAGGCCGAATGGCAGTCATTTTATTTGCTATTAATGTGAATAGAGAGATCACTTCTTTTCAGAATGTAGCCTGCAAAAAAGATCTGTAGCCAATACACATGGTTAGAAATGAAGCTGCCTCTGTAGACTTAGGCATCCCTGAGTCTGGTCAGACCCGAGGAGACCATTATGGAAATCACAGTGGGAAGATTATTATAGATTTGCCCAAATCAAGAATGTCTGCAGGGAGTTGCTGAAAACTCCCCTTAGCTCTTCCTTCAGAATATAGCAGTGCAGATAGATCCAATCCAGAGAGTTCCTATGCATATCAACAGTTGGGTCAGGGAATAGGTTAGTGACAAATCAATAAAGTACACTCATGTTCAAATATTTCTCCTGTGATAATACATGGATAAGATTATTTTATTTGGATTTTGGGGACAAAAGCATGACTTGAGAATATGAAAATCCTAGTAAATACAACCAGTAAACAAAATTTACACAATTAACTTCAAATATTTCAGCCAACCACATATCTACATAAATGCTGTGTTCGCTTAACTTCACTAGGAACTTGGAGGTATTTTTCCCTTAACAAGTAGATTTGACATATATTTACTCATTTATTCAAAATTATGTACGAGTACAGACAAAATCCTAAGCACTGAATATACAACATTGGGTATACGGTGCTGGGTATATGGTGCTGGGTATACGGTGCTGGGTATACGGTAAACACTGACTCCTGCCCTTCTGGGCCCTTACAGTCCAGTGCAGGAGACAGGAATCACACGGTACCACAAGATCCTTTCTGCAAATGACATCTTTGGAGGACTCCCAAGAGATAAAAATGGAGCAGCTCTGGCAGAAGTGGAACAGGGCAAGAAACCTGCCATTCCTCTTCCCTTCACTGCCCTCTGGTCAACCTCTTTAGGGCTCTAATTTGAAAACCACTTTACTTGTGGTCTGATGTATAGAAAGACGGGGAAACCTCTGCTCTTCGGGACACCATCCTGGCTAAAACTATTTCAGACCTTGCTGGCCAGCCTAGCCACCCTGGCCACACACCAAGGGCACAGAACTTCATTCCAACCAACCTAATGCTCCACAATTTGCTCTTTGGGATGAGGGGCACATTTTATTTGTCACCATGGTTTAGGCAGGAGAGAGTACCACTAGGAAGACTCTTCTCCTAGGAAATGGGTAACTGGAAGAAAGAAATAGATATGGATAACTTGAAAGAAACCTCAGTATACCTAAACACACACACACACACACACACACACAACACACACACACACACACAAGCCTGCATGTCAGCCAAATGCTTTGGACCTGCCGAAAGTATCTAAACTTGTAGAGTATCATATTCAATAAAATTCAATCACTGTGTCTCCAGTCTTGGTAGATAAATGGGGCAGGGTCCCTATACCCAATAGGAGTTTTCTTTTGCTCTTTCCCTATTCAAGAGGGACCTGGAAATGCGCTTCAATTATAATGAGAGTAAGAAGGTACAACTTGACATTGTGTTATGACCCTATAGTTTCAAGATTCCATGTTCTCTGCTGTATAACGTATATGTTTTGTTAATACCCTTACCATTTAATGCTAATGCCCCTGATACTGTGCGTACAGAGTAGTACAAGTAGCTTCTGGGGCCAGCAGCGACATGGCCTGTACATGTAGAAGAATTTACCTCCTAACCCCTCAGATATTAACTGTTTGATTGAAGGATTGGTCGATTCCAGCGGTGGAATGAAGAAAGGTGAAAATGTGGGATTTTAGGCATAATAATAGTATAAGAGAAAAATTATAGTGGCTATCACAAATACGTCGCATATTCTAACCCAGATACTGTCAATATTAAAATGATATACGTGCGTGCACTCACATACTCACGTAAACATTACAAAAGCCTCATAGATAAACATACGTACTGCTGAAATCTCATTGATAGGGAAGCCAAGATAAAACCCCTTGCCCCCCCCAAAAAAATAAATAAATAAAAAAAATAAAACACCTTGCCCAGGATCACACAACTAACAAGAGACAGTCAGGATTTGAATCCAGACAGTCCAGCTGTCCAGTCAATGCTTTCAGCGCAATGCTGTGCAGCCACAGGGCTCGTTAAGCCTGTGCAGGGTATGTAGGTAGAGGGCAGGTTTATTTATAAGCCTAAAGGAGAGTGTGAGCTCAATGAAGCTGTTTAATCAGGTAAAGGAAATTGTGAGGAAAGAAATTAGGGACTTTGAAAAGAATCAAGAAAAAGGGGAAGACCCTGACTATGAAGATTAAATAAAAATAATAAAAATAAAAATAGTAGTTGCTTAGCTGCTGTAAATTCTTTCTAAGAAACAGATAGTGGATAAATTATAAACAAATAATGATCGCCAAGAGTTTTTTTAAAGAAGTAATGAGAGATTCTGGTCAAATTGTGGTTCAAGTAGCTGCAAGGAAATTCAGATTACGGATGTAAGGAAAACATTTTCAACCTGAAACTAAGGTTGCACTTACTCGTGGGCACCAGTAAATCAGAGCCAAGATGAGCTGTGGATGATGGATGGGAACTACATGAAATAACAGTATGAAGGAGCCTGGAGTCACAATGGAGCAGTAGAAGCTGAATTCAGGAGCCAAGAACATTTTCGGAAGCTAGAAATCCAAATCCACCAGCTGGTAAAAGCCAACACAGCAAAGTTGATGCCAAAAAGTATCTGGAAAGGAGGCAAAGATTGTCTCAGACATGAAGCATCTTGTATGCCGGACCAGAATTACTTCAGGATAAAGTCACCTTGCTCAAGCCCTCATGTAGAGTGCTTTACCTAGACTGCCAGGTGCTGCCAGCCCAGGACTTAGATCTGTAGCTCAGACTGAAAGGCTTACTTTTTGAAGGACCCAGGGATCTGAGACAGTGGGTTCAACCTGAGCCTGGCCATGGGAGAGGGTGGACTTCCGGCCTCTGACTAGAGAAGAAGACCTGTTACAATTAGAAAAAGAGTGGAACTGAAAAGGCCTAGAAGAATGTAATTAATGTTATAAAACACCTGGACCATCTGTGTCCCTGTCATTTGCCTAATTAGGATTGAATTTTTATCCTGACTCCTTTGCGCACTTCAGTGTAGTTAAGCCCTTTGCGCTCTTAATTATTTACTATGTATGTAGTGAATGAGGGTGAAAGGACTGCCTTAGAAGAGGTGCGGGAGGCGGTGAATCCCAAGATAAAGGTTTTTTTTCCCCATGAGAAACCAAAACAGACAAGCTCTGGGTGGGTAGTTATGAGGCCCCTTCCCACTTTGACATATCCTAAATCTGTGAATCACATGATTCCCCTAGAGTAAAAATTACTCAGAGATATGGGGTACCCATGTGTTTGTGGAGCTGCACTGGTCCACGTGTCCGCGTAACCTGACCTGTCTTTTCAGGGGCAAGGGGCTCCCTCTACCAAGGGCTTCCTCAGTTTTGTGCTTGGGGCAATGACTGGCTGGTGTGAGTGGGAGCTTTCCCATCTCTGAGTACTCCTCTGGGGGCCAGGCTGCCCACCCTGCTCACTGCTCAGTTATAGATGAGGGTCTTGTATTGCCAAGGCTGCCACTAGCTCATGTGTTGCCTTTGAGCCAATGCAGTTCCACCCCAGCGTTCGTGGACTGGTATCCAGAGTGTGAGTTGCACGTCGGGCCACACTCGCCCCTTGCCCAGGCATTCTTGCACAGTGGTGAGCTCGCACAGCCACTCAGAGCATCCCTGAGGACTGCTTCTGTTTCTGGCTGGATGGTAATGTACGGGCAGCTCAGACACACCAAGGCCATAACTGAACCCAGTAGCTTTCCCCCACAACTCCTTATCCTCTGTGCTTGCTTTAATCAGAATATTAAAATCACTTTTCACTCCTCCCTCAACCTCTCCATGCAGTGGAACACTAGGGCTGATCCCAACTCTGATTTCTGAAAAACTATTTCTGTAGTTCAGAAAGCTAGGAACTGTATATCTTTTATCGTTCTCATCCATTATGTCCGTTTGATAAATGCGGAAACTCATGCTTAGACGATTTAAGTATCTCGACTCCAAATGAGCCTGCGTGACTGCAAATCCCACGCACTTCTCCACTGCATCGCACTGTTCTCATCACTTGCTCCAGGGCCTCTAAATGGCTTCCCTACCTCACACTCACCTCCCCAGCCCATCTTCCACCCACACAGGAGCTAGAGGTAAAGACCTCAAACACATTCAGCCTATTCTTTCAAAGATCGTTGAGGGCTAGCCGTTTCTGACACGGAAAAATCGAAACCCCACAGCATGGCAGCCCTCACTTATATTTTCAGTCCAATTTTCTAACACGCAGGCCTCATCTCCAACACTGCCAGATTGAGACCAGCACAACCAAGGTGCTGGGCACAAACGGTAACTGGGGGACCCTCAGGCTCAACGATCAGCCTTCACACACAGGTGTTGTCTCTGGCAAAGGGATTTGGGGGTGGGGAATCTGAGCCACAAAAGGCCTTGAATAAAAACTGAGAGCTGAGCAAGTAAGCATATACACTGTGATGCCCGCAGGGTGCCCAGACGACTGGACGTGTGGTGAGTGTCAGGAGAAAACTAGTGGCCGGGTTCACTCCACCCAGTGCTGTTGGGGCAATTTTTACTGAACAGCCTACGTAAGTGGCCTTAAAAGCACCGCTCAGCCTCTGACACTCACATTCTGCTTTCTAATCATACTGAGCTATTCATGGTTTCCTGAAGGTGCCCTGTATGTTCATACATCCATTCCTTTACCCATGATATCCCTTGAGCTTATAAAGGCATTTTGTCACCTGGAAAGATCTTGTCACTCCCTGGGGTCAAACATCATTGTCTCCTCTGTGAAGCCTTCCAGACTCTTTCTAGGCTGAGTTAAAAGTGTTCTCTGTGGTTTTGTAACAGAGGGGTAGACAGAAAGTTTGGGGAGGAAGGGGTCTGAGTTGAGGAGAAGCAGAGAGGAGAATGGAATGGTATCTATTCATTACTGGCTCTTGGGTATTTGCTCATCATATGCTGAAGCATAAACCACTTTGTGTATTGGCCAGTTTTATAATTAGCTGGATGTCTGCAGATACCTCCACCCTTGCCAGACAGTGAGCCTTTAGTCCTCCCTGCCTCCCAATGGGCTGCTAGTTATTCCTGGAAGTCTCCAAAGAAATGAATCACTGTTGCCATGTGACTTCAACTCTGTTTGAAACCTCTGGCTCGAGCTGTCCCTTGTCCATGCCCTTGCACACAAAGCCTTTAGATGCCTCCACTCCCTTGGCCTATCAAGGGAGCAGATGCCGGTAGCTGTCCAAGGCTGCAGCCTCTTTATAATCCCAAATTCCTACTTTCTACTCTCTTGGTTCAGCTTTGCACAAGATAGTGGGAGTGAGCCGTCTGGCTTACCTCACTTCATACCCATCCCAGCCTGTAGGCACCTCTTTACCCCTCCTTCACAGGGAAATTACATCCAGTCCACAAGCCCCAGTGGGAAAATAGATGCCATTTCTTTCTATACTTCTCACTCCAACAAAACTCTCTGTTATGAGTCAGTGAGTTACAGCTGTTAGGAGTCAGCAGCGCCATTGTATCTTTAGGTATAAGCCCAACAGAAATGGGTAGATATGTATACAAAAGGACTTGAACAGGAATGTTCATAGCAGCATAATGGAATAGCTAAAAGTTGGAAACAAGCCAAACAGTCATCAGCAGTAGAATGGATATCTAAAGTGTAGTATTCACAGGAATAGTCTGGAACAGTGGAATAAACTATGGCTACCTGCAACAATGCAGATGCGCCTCACGTGAGGTTGAACAAAAGAAGCCAGCCACAAAAGAGTATGTACTGTATGATCCCATTTATAGAGAGTTTTTTTAAACAACGATTAATCAGTGGTGATGGGAGTCAGTTTAGTGGTTACCTTTGGAGAGGAGAGAGCAGGGGGAGCCTTCTAGGGTTTTGGTGTAGAGAGAACCGTGACTTTGGGGAGGGAATGTTCTGACTAAGTTTGGCCTTCTGCTGCGGTAAAGACCTCTGACCTGTTCAAAAGTTGCCTGGATCTTTTTGTACTCTTTACTTACAGCCTGTGGGGGGGCATTTGAGGTGGACGTGGGGAATGACATTTTTCAGTAGCTGCTCTGCTCATAGGAAGAAACCTAGTCGTAGATTCTGTAAGTAAAATTCCAGGGAAAACAGTGTGCCTTTAGATATGGCCTCTGGTAGCAGCAGTGCTAGAGCTGAGGAAAAAGGGAACCAGCTGTCATAACAAGGCAAAAGAAAATAGCAGTCTCCTTCTGGACCATACCTTGCCGTGGCTGTTTTAGCCACCATCCTTCCAAAATGGATTTGAACTTGTGTCTTATCTCATTTCTCTTTATATCTGGTTCAATATTCCTTTTGGTAATCCGTGCTTATAAAGCACTTACAAACAGAATTCTGGCCTATTTTCAAGGATGCGAGATATGACACACCAATTAACTCTAGAAAGGTTTGGATTTAGGATGGTTTTGTTTCACCATGCAGAATGTTTAAGCCGTTTCTCAACATAGCCAGCCACTGCAAACCCCAGTATCAGAATCATGTTACTCCCAGAATGGATCCCTTGGCTGTCAGGAGATTCTCAGCAAACAACAAAAACAACAAAGAGCAGTAAGCCGCTTCTTCCTAATTATGGCTTTCTCTAAATACCTAATTATCATTGAGAACAAATTGCATGTTACAGAGATAATATTATGGGGAATCGTTAATCTGTTAGGCTTCTGCTTCTGAATTCCTGAGTTGGTACGGCAGCTGCTGGAGCAAAAAATTTGGCCACCTGGACACTTCATTACGGCTTCAGATTTAAATACAAAAACTGCTGGTGGACTTGGCTTCTTTTGGCATTTTGTACTTAGATATGCACTGCATGTACAGCTTTTCCAAATTTCCCAGGTAGCTGGGAATATTGAATAATTGAGCATTTAGAGGGACAGAATTACAAGGAAGCAATGGGAATATAGTAATACCAGTAAAGTGACAGTGGAATTAGCTTCCCTAATTATTCTTTATTTTTATCAATGCACAAAGGTCTGCAGCTTTTTATGACATTTCCTCAGTAACTTCATAGGATTTCCTTAATAAATGCTGATCCAAAAAGTACACATTCTCAAAGATTACCTGATAATTGCGCCTACTGTAATATGCTTAAAGCTAATTAACATTCCATCTTCACTTTAGAGAATAGAAATTACCAGGTACTTATCCCATAATTACATCTTTGTGCACTTGCTATTGTAATCCGTGGCATTAGCTATATAATTAATTGATGAACAGTGCCTGTGTAAGTAGAGAGTACTTATGTAAAATGTGTGCCTTATCCAAAAATAACTAAATAAATAAACAGTTTCAAAGAATCACGTCTCATTGTAAATTACATTGTTCTCAAGGAGATTGTATACCATGTCAAGAATTAATAATAATACTGTCAGCTCCTTGGAGGTGGGAAGATGGCAATACTGCCCCACCGTCAGGAAGATGTCCATTGTGATTCATCTCACCATGAGGGATGAGTTGCACCAAGCAGTGCTCACTGCTTTTTCTGGGTGTACATCAAAACCCAAATACTTAGAAGTTGTCTTACTAAATATGGCCTGTCTCTAAGCTATTAAGTCCAATAGTTTTGTGTCAGATGCTTTGTGTAAGAATTCTTTTCAAATATAACATTTTTATCTGATTATAATGCTAATATGTATTCTTTGTAGAAAGTTTGTAAAATATTGAAAAACACAGAAGAAAATAGAAATCACTTATAATGCCATATTGTGTTAACTTTGTGTTTTATATGCTTTCAGTCTCTTTTCTCTTTTTTAAAAATTTATTTTATTGAGGTATAGTTGATTTACAGTGTTGTGTTAATTTCTGCTGTACAGCAAAGTAATTCAGTTATATATATATGTACATATATAATTTTTCATGTTCTATTCCTTTATGGTTTATCACAGGACATTGAATATAGTTCCCTGTGCTGTATAGTAGAACCTTGTTGTTATCCATTCTATATATAACAGTTTGCATCTGCTAACCCTGAACTCCCAATTCTTCCCTCCCCTACCCCCTTCTCCCCCTTGGCAACCACAAGTCTGTTCTCTATTTCTGTGAGTCTGTTTCTGTTTTGTAAATAAGTTCTTTTGTGTCATATTTTAGATTCCACATATAAGTGATATCATATGGTATCTGTCTTTCTCTTTCTTACTTACTTGACCTAGTATAAAAATCTCTAGGTCCATCCATGTTGCTGCAAATGGCATTATTTCATTCCTTTTTATGGCTGAGTAGTATTCCAGTGTGTATATGTACCACATCTTCTTTATCCATTCATCTGTCAGTGGACATTTAGGTTGTTTCCATGCGTTGGCTATTGTGAATAGTGCTGCTATGAACATAGGGGTGCATGTATCTTTTTGAATTGTTTTTCTCGGGATATATGCCCAGGAGTGGGATTGCTGGATCATATAGCAACTCTATTTTAGTGTTTTGAGAAAACTCCGTACTGTTTTCCATAGTGGCTGTACCAATTTACGTTCCCACCAGCAGTGTAGGAGAGTTTCTTTTCTCCACACCCTCTCCAACATTTGTTATTCGTAGACTTTTTTTTTAACATCTTTATTGGAATATAATTGCTTTACAATGGTGTGTTAGTTTCTGCTTTATAACAAAGTGAATCGACTATACGTATACATGTATCCCCATATCTCTTCCCTCTTGCATCTCCCTCCCTCCTACCCTCCCTATCCCACCCCTCTAGGTGGTCACAGAGCACCGAGCTGATCTCCCTGTGCTATGTGGCTGCTTCCCACTA
Source organism: Pseudorca crassidens (assembly GCF_039906515.1). Lineage (NCBI taxonomy): Eukaryota > Metazoa > Chordata > Mammalia > Artiodactyla > Delphinidae > Pseudorca > Pseudorca crassidens. Next base: position 14,735,007 of record NC_090311.1, on the reverse strand, counting down.
GCTATTGGTTTTACATGTGATAGTGTACATATGTCCATGCCACTCTCTCACTTTGTCCCAGCTTACCCTTCCCCCTCCCCATGTCCTCAAGTCTGTTCTCTAGTAGGTCTGTGTCTTTATTCCCATCTTGCCCCTAGGTTCTTCATGACCTTTTTTTTTTTTTTTTTTTTTAGATTCCATGTATATGTGTTAGCATATGGTATTTGTTTTTCTCTTTCTGACTTACTTCACTCTGTACAACAGACTCTAGGTCCATCCACCTCATTACAAATAACTCAGTTTTGTTTCTTTTTTATGGTTGAGGAATATTCCATTGTATATATGTATCACATCTTCTTTACCCATTCATCTGTCGATGGACACTTAGGTTGCTTCCATGTCCTGGCTATTGTAAATAGAGCTGCAATGAACATTGTGGTACATGACTCTTTTTGAATTATGGTTTTCTCAGGGTATATGCCCAGTAATGGGCTTGCTGGGTCATATGGTAGTTCTGTTTTTAGTTTTTTAAGGAACCTCCATACTCTTCTCCATAGTGGCTGAATCAATTTACATTCCCACCAACAGTGCAAGAGGGTTCCCTTTTCTCCACACCTTCTCCAGCATTTATTGTTTGTAGACTTTTTAATGATGGCCATTCTGACTGGTGTGAGGTGATACCTCATTGTAGCTTTGATTTGCATTTCTCTAATAATTAGTGATGTTGAGCATCTTTTCATTTGCTTGTTGGCCATCTGTATGTCTTTTTTTTGGAGAAATGTCTATTTAGGTCTTCTGCCCATTTTTCTATTGGGTTGTTTGTTTTTTTCTTATTAAGTTTTATGGATTGTTTGTATATTTTGGAAATTAAGCCCTTGTCAGTCGCATCATTTGCAAATATTCTCTCCCAGTCTGTAGGTTGTCTTTTCATTTTGTTTATGGTTTCCTTTGCTGTACAAAAGCTTGTACATTTGATTAGGTACCATTTGTTTATTTTTGCTTATATTTCTATTGCCTTGGGAGACTGACCTAAGAAAACATTGGTACGATTTATGTCAGAGAATCTTTTGCCTGCATTCTCTTCTAGGAGTTTTATGGTGTCATGTCTTATATTTCAGTTTTTAAGCCATTTTGAGTTTATTTTTGTGTATGGTGTGAGGGTGTGTTCTAACTTCATTGATTTACGTGCGGCTGTCCAACTTTCCCAACACCACTTGCTGAGGAGTTTCAGTCTCTCTTTTAAATGAATCGGTCTCTCTCTCTCTGTGTATGTGTGTATATGTATATATATGTATATAAATGTGTGTGTACATATACATAAAACATTGCAACCTGCTTTTTTAAAGCAGTGTATTAGGAACCTTCTAATGAAGTATGATTTCTCATCATATTTCCCATGATCCAGTAATACACTGTAATACTGATAGTCCCGAAATTATGTAACCATTTTAATGGACATTTAAGTTATTTCCCATTTTTCACCATTAATCATTACTATTTTGCTCTTCACTGTTTGAGGATTCTCTAAGAGAGGTTTTAAATATTATATTTCCATGAAAGCATATTCTAGGTTCTCCATCCTAAATAATTACCTTGTGACAGTTCCAGTGCCTGAGTTTGCATCTGTATTCACAGTGCACTGGAGCTCTGGTGTGTCACTTTCATTGTCATGGACTAATGAGAAATGGCAGAGGTTGACTTAAGCAAATGCTGGTATACTTCGTACCACCAAACGAAACCAAAAGACTTCATAGTGTGCAGGACAAATGGTAGTTAAAATAGAGAAAAGTGGTGGCAGAATTGAGTCATCACATGGCAGTAGCACAGATACAAAGGAAGAAGATACCAAGATACCAAGATACCCAAGAAGTTGATACCATATTCACATAGCAAACAGTAATCAAGTTTCAAATAAATATCATTAGTCACCCTAACTTAACGCTGTTGATTTGAATTATGTTTGTAAATATTATATTTAATTTGTAGATTTGTAATAAATTTGTTTGGGTTGTATAAGAACTGTAATCACAAAGAGTTACTATGTAATTTCATATTTCACACATTTAAGTAACACAGTAAAAATAATTTAGATTAACATTGAGGGGTCCGTAAGAAGATTTTTTTTAAAGTGGATCTATACATTTTCTCAATTTGGGTTGCACTGTTCTCATAGCTACATCTTCATGCGTATTCTTAGAATAAAGTATTTCCTTGGGGAAATTTCCTAGACATAAAATTACTGTGAAATGTTGTGAACATTCTAAGGCTTTTGATGTTTTCGTCAAATTTGAGTTCAGAGTCTTGAAGTTACTTTCTCTTCCTTTAGTTTCACCTTCATTTTTAATATTTTCTGCAATAATTCATTCCCTTCAGTTTGCAAATATTTATTGAGTGTTGACCATGCACAGGCGTCATGCTTGTCACTGGGCCTTCAAAGACTCAGCCTCTGCCCCGGAGCCCACCCACTCACGGGGAGGTGATGGCTTAAGACAGCAGTTCTCAAACATTTGTTTTCACTTTTAAAAATGATTGAGGACCCCAAACAGCTTTTGGGGGTGTGAGTTATGTCTTGATATTTACTGTATTGGAAAACAGATACATTTTTTAAATGCCATGCTTCTTACTCACTTTAAAGCTTATATTTTATCATTGGCCACATATACTGTTACTTGTTTTCCTTGAAATGACAAGCTTCCCTTTTTCATTTTTGAGAAAATGTCTGCCATGTACCCAAATCTGAATAAGTACACTTTGTCAGTCAACGTGGATGAATGACCCCAGAATGAGGGACAGCTGCCACCGCCTCTCCAGGGGACTCCAAGACCAGCAGCCATGTGGCTGACAGGGTCTTGGTGCTCTGAACAGGTGTCAGGCCTGAGCCTCTGAGGTGGGAGAGCCGAGTTCAGGACATTGGACCACCAGAGACCTCCCAGCCCCACATACATCAATTGGTGAGAGCTCTCCCAGAAATCTCCATCTCAATGCTAAGACCTAGCTCCACTCAACAGCCAGCAAGCTCCAGTGCTGGACACCCCATGCCAAACAACTAGCAAGACAGGAAAACAACCCCACCCATTAGCAGAGAGGTGGCCTAAAATCATAGTAAGTTCACAGAAACCCCAAAACACACCACCGGACATGGTCCTGCCTACCAAAAGGACAAGATCCAGCCTCACCCACCAGAACACAGGCATCAGTCCCCTCCACCAGGAAGCCTATGCAACCCACTGAACCAACCTTACCCACTGGGGGCAGACACCAAAAAGAACAGGAACTACAAAGCTGCAGCCTGCAAAAAGGAGACCCCAAACACAGTAAGTTAAGCAAAATGAGAAGACAGAGAAATACGCAGCAGATGAAGGAGCAAAATAAAAGCCCACCAGACCAACCAAATGAAGAGGAAATAGGCAGTCTACCTAAAAAAGAATTCAGAGTAATGACAGTAAACATGATCCAAAATCTTGCAAACAGAATGGAGAAAATACAAGAAATGTTTAACAAGGAACTAGAAGAACTAAAGAGCAAACAAACAAAGATGAACAACACAATAAATGAAATAAAAAATTCTCTAGTAGGAATCAATAGCAGAATAACTGAGGCAGAAGAATGGATAAATGACCTGGAAGGGAAAATAGTGGAAATAACTACCGCAGAGCAGAATAAAGAAAAGAGAATGAGAAGAATTGAGGACCATCTCAGAGACCTCTGGGACAACATTAAATGCACCAACATTCAAATTATAGGGGTCCCAGAAAAAGAGAAAAAGAAAGGGACTGAGAAAATGTTTGAAGAGATTATAGTTGAAATTTTCCCTAATATGGGAAAGGAAAGAGTCAATCAAGTCAACGAGGTGCAGAGAGTCCCATACAGGATAAATCCAAGGAGAAACACACCAACACATATTAATCAAACTATCAAAAATTAAATACAAAGAACAAATATTAAAAGCAGTAAGGGGGGGGCTTCCCTGGTGGTGCAGTGGTTGAGAGTCCACCTGCCGATGCAGGGGACACTGGTTTGTGCCACGGTCCAAGAGGATCCCACATGCTGCGGAGCGGCTGGGCCCATGAGCCATGGCCGCTGAGCCTGCGCGTCTGGAGCCTGCATATCCAGAGCCTGTGCTCCACGACGGGAGAGGTCACAACAGTGAGAGGCCCGCAAACCGCAAAAAAAAAAAAAAACAGCAAGAGAAAAGCAACAAATAACATACAAGGGAATCCCCATAAGGTTAACAGCTGATCTTTCAGCAGGAACTCTGCAAGCCAGAAGGGAGTGACAGGACATATTTAAAGTGATGAAAGGGAAAAACCTACAACCAAGATTACTCTACCCAGCAAGGATCTCATTCAGATTCGATGGAGAAATTAAAACCTTTACGGACAAGCAAAAGTTAAGAGAATTCAGCACCACCAAACCAGCTTCACAACAAATACTAAAGGAACTTCTATAGGCAGGAAACACAAGAGAAGGAAAAGACCTCCAATAACAAACCCAAAACAATTAAGAAAATGGTTATAGGAACATACATATCGATAATTACCTTAAATGTAAATGGATTAAATGTTCTAACCAAAAGACATAGACTGGCTGAATGAATACAAAAATAAACCTGTATATACACTGTCTGCAAGAGACCCACTTCAGACCTAGGGACACATACAGACTGAAAGTGAAGGAATGGAATAAGATGTTCCATGTAAATGGAAATCAAAAGAAAGCTGGAGTAGTAATTCTCATATCAGACAAAATAGATTTTAAAATAAAAGACTGTTACAAGAGACAAAGAAGGACACTACATAATGATCAAGGGATCAATCCAAGAAGATATAACAATTGTAAATGTTTATCCACCCAGCATAGGAGCACCTCAGTGCATAAGGCAAATGCTAACAGCCATAAAAGGAGAAATCCACAGTAACACAATAATAGTAGGGGACTTTAACACCCCACTTTCACCAATGGACAGATCATCCAAAATGAAAATAAATAAGCAAACACAAGCTTTAAAAGACACATTAGACCAGATAGACTTAATTTATATTTATAGGACATTCCATCCAAAAATAACAGAATACACATTCTTCTCAAGGGCTCATGGAACATTCTCCAGGATAGATCATATCTTGGGTCACAAATCAAGCCTTGGTAAATTTAAGAAAATTGATATCGTATCAAGTGTCTTTTCCAACCACAACGCTATGAGACTAAATATCAATTACAGAAAACAAACTGTAAAAAATACAAACACATGGAGGGTAAACAGTATGCTACTAAATAACCAAGAGATCACTGAAGAAATCAAAGAGGAAATCAAAAATACCTAGAAACAAATGACAATGAAAATACGATGACACAAAACCTATGGGATGCAGCAAAAGCAGTTCTAAGAGGGAATTTTATAGCAATACAATCCTACCTCAGGAAACAAGGAAAATCTCAAATAAACAACTTAACCTTACACCTAAAACAATTAGAGAAAGAACAAAAAAAAAAAAAACAAAAACGCAAAGTTAGCAGAAGGAAGAAAATCAGAAAGATCAGATCAGAAATAAATGAAAAAGAAATGAAGGAAACAATAGCAAAGATCAATAAAACTAAAAGCTGGTTCTTTGAGAAGATAAACAAAATAGATAAACCACTAGCCAGACTCATCAAGAAAAAAAGGGAGAAGACTCAAATCAATAGAATTAGAAATGAAAAAGGAGAGGTAACAACTGACACTGCAGAAATAAAAGAGATCATGAGAGATTACTACAAGCAACTCTATGCCAATAAAATGGACAATCTGGAAGAAATGGACAAATTCTTAGAAATGCACAACCTGCCAAGACTGAACCAGGAAGAAATAGAAAATATGAACAGACCAATCACAAGCACTGAAATTGAAACTGTGATTAAAAATCTTCCAACAAAGAAAAGCCCAGGACCAGATGGCTTCACAGGCGAATTCTATCAAACATTTAGAGAAGAGCTAACACCTATCCTTCTCAAACTCTTCCAAAATATAGCAGAGGGAGGAACACTCCCAAACTCCTTCTACGAGGCCACCATCACCTTGATACCAAAACCAGGCAAGGATGTCACAAAGAAAGAAAACTACAGGACAATATCACTGATGAACATAGATGCAAAAATCCTCAACAAAATACTAGCAAACAGAATCCAGCAGCACATTAAAAGGATCATACACCATGATCAAGTGGGGTTTATCCCAAGAATGCAAGGATTCTTCAATATATGCAAATCAATCAATGTGATACACCATATTAACAAACTGAAGGATAAAAACCATATGATAATCTCAATAGGTGCAGAAAAGCCTTTGACAAAATTCAACTCCCATTTATGATAAAAAACCCTCCAGAAAGTAGGGATAGAGGGAAGTTCCCTCAACATAATAAAGGCCATATATGACAAACCCACAGCCAGCATCGTTCTCAATGGTGTAAAACTGAAACCATTTCCTCTAAGATCAGGAACAAGACAAGGTTGCCCACTCTTGCTACTGTTATTCAACATAGTTTTGGAAGTTTTAGCCACAGCAATCAGAGAAGAAGAAGAAATAAAAGGAATCCAAATTGGAAAAGAAGAAGTAAAACTGTCACTGTTTGCAGATGACATGATACTATACATAGAGAATCCTAAAGATGCTACCAGAAAACTACTAGAGCTAATCAGTGAATTTGGGAAAGTGGCAGGAGACCAAATTAATGCACAGAAATCTCTTGCCTTCCTATACACTACTGATGAAGAATCTGAAAGAGAAACTAAGGAAACACTCCCATTTACCATTGCAACAAAAAGAATAATATACCTAGGATTAAACCTACCTAAGGAGACAAAAGACCTGTATGCAGAAAACTATAAGAGTGATGAAAGAAATTAAAGATGATACAAACAGATGGAGATATATGCCATGTTCTTGGATTGGAAGAATCAACATTGTGAAAATGACTGTACTACCCAAAGCAATCTACAGATTCAGTGCAATCCCTATCAAACTACCAATGACATTTTTCACAGAGCTAGAACAAAAAATTTCATAATCTGTATGGAAACACAAAAGACCCCGAATAGCCAAAGCAATCTTGAGAAAGAAAAACGGAGCTGGAGGAATCAGGCTCCCTGACTTCAGACTATAGTACAAAGCTACAGTAATCAAGACAGTATGGTACTGGCGCAAAAACAGAAATATAGATCAGTGGAACAGGATAGAAAGCCCAGAGAAAAACCCACGCACATATGGTCATGTTATCTTTGATAAAGGAGGCAAGAATATACAATGGAGAAAAGAGAGCCTCTTCAATAAGTGGTGCTGGGAAAACTGGACAGTGACATGTAAAAGAATGAAATTAGAACACTCCCTAACACCATACACAAAAATAAACTCAAAATGGATTAAAGACCTAAATGTAAAGCCAGTCATTATTAAACTCTTAGAGGAAAACACAGGCAGAACACTCTATGACATAAATCACAGCAAGATCCTTTTTGACCCACCTCCTAGAGAAATGGAAATAAAAACAAAAATAAACAAATAGGACCTCATGAAACTTAAAAGCTTCTGCACAGCAAAGGAAACCATAAACAAGACAAAAAGACAGCCCTTGGAATGGGAGAAAATATTTGCAAATGAAGCAACTGACAAAGGATTCATCTCCAAAATTTACAAGCAGCTCATGCAGCTCAACAGCAAAAGAACAAGCAAGCCAATCCAAAAATAGGCAGAAGATCTAAACAGACATTTCTCCAAAGAAGATCTACAGACTGCCAACAAACACATGAAAGGATGCTCAACGTCACTAATCATCAGAGAAATGCAAATCAAAACTACAATGAGGTATCATCTCACACCAGTCAGGATGGCCATCATCAAAAAATCTACAAACAATAAATGCTGGCGAGGGTGTGGAGAAAAGGGAACCCTCTTGGCACTGTTGGTGGGAATGTAAATTGATACAGCCACTATGGAGAAGAGTATGGAGGTTCCTTAAAAAACTAAAAATAGAACTACCATATGACCCAGCAATCCCGCTACTGGCCATATACCCTGAGAAAACTATATATCAAAAAGAGTCATGTACCACAGTGTTCATTGCAGCACTATTTACAATAGCTAGGACGTGGAAGCAGCCTAAGTGTTCATTGACAGCTGAATGGATAAAGAAGATGTGGCACATATATACAATGGAATATTACTCAGCCATAAAAAGAAATGAAATTGAGTTATATGATTTGAGGTGGATGGATCTAGAGTCTGTCATACAGAGTGAAGTAAGTCAGAAAGAGAAAAACAGATACCATATGTTAACACATATATATGGAATCTGAAACAAAAAAATGGTTCTGAAAAACCTAGTGGCAGGACCGGAATAAAGATGCAGTCACAGAGAATGGACTTGAGGACACGGGGAGGGGGAAGGGTAAGTTGGGATGAAGTGCGAGAGTGGCATGGACATATATACACTACGAAATGTAAAACAGATAGCTAGTGGGAAGCAGCCACATAGCACAGGGAGATCAGCTCGGTGCTTTGTGATCACCTAGAGGGGTGGGATAGGGAGGGTGGGAGGGAGAGGCAAGAGGGAGGGGATATGGGGATATATGTATACATATAGCTGATTCACTTGTTATACAGCAGAAACTAACACAACATTGTAAAGTAGTTATACTCCAATAAAAATATTAAAAAGAAAAATTTGTCAGTCATTCATTTAATAAAGAAATGGTGTCCAGTAAAAGAAAAAAACTACAGGTAGTTCAGCCGGCAATTGAGTCACATAAGTGCTTTTCTGAGACAACTTTGGTATGCAGCGGAAGTGCTTCTTGTGTAATTGGTATTAGTTATTTATTTATTTTGCCGTGAGTATGTAGCAGATGAAGAATACCTGACTGCTCTTACAGCTTGTTGCAACAGTCTTGATTCACACCAAAGCTTCAGCAGTTTTACCCAACATATCACTTGCATCATCAGTACAAATATATCTACACAGTGAAAAAGGCAAATAATATCTTATTTTGGTAAGTGATGTCTTTGAATTATGAAAATGGTTTTGACCTCATGACCCTCCTAAAGGGGGCTCAAGGACCCCTAAGTGTCTGGAGACCACACTTCGAGAACCACTGCTCTGAAGTATGATTATTATGTAATGAATGTATGCACCGTGCCCTGTGACAGAGTAAGAGAAAGAGTGCCTCAGTCTGCGTGGAAGTCAGGAAAGGGTTCACAGCTAAGTAATGACTAAACTGAAACTCAAAGATTAGGGAATTTGCTTAACGATATATCAATAAAAACAAAAAGTCCAAAAGCCCACATTTGCCTCCCACTACTCCTTCATCTCTCTAATCTTCTTCACATCAGACTTCTTTGAAGAATTTTCCATGTGCACTGACTGCATCTTTTTTTTTTTTTTTTTTTTTTTTTTTTTTTTCAGTACCCGGGCCTCTCACTGTTGTGGCCTCTCCCGTTGCGGAGCACAGGCTCCGGACGCGCAGGCTCAGCGGACATGGCTCACGGGCCCAGCCGCTCCGCGGCATGTGGGATCTTCCCGGACCGGGGCACGAACCCGCGTCCCCTGCATCAACAGGCAGATTCCCAACCACTGCGCCACCAGGGAAACCCACTGCATCTCTTCATTTCCACTCCAGCCTACGTTCTGGCCCCTGATACACCAAAACAGCCTTGCTCCCTCTTTCTTAAAATACTCCCCTGTCTTGACTTCACTTGTACAGTATTCTCCTGGTTTTCCTCCTATCTTTCTATCTATCCCTTTTCTGCTTTCCTACAGGTTTATATGCCTCTCTCCAGCCACTTTCAAAGTTAGTGGTGCTTATGGCTCAATTCTAGACCATCACCTCTTACTACTTTGTACTCCCTCTAAAGCACTCCCACCCACACTCAAGGCTTTCGTTATAGTTTCCCATAAATTTTAGCTCCAACCAAACTTGTCCTCCAAACCCTTGCTACTTAGGTCTGTAGACCAGCAGCACTGCCATCACCTGTGAGCATGTTAAAAACGCAGAATCATGGACCCACCCCAGGCCTACTGAGTCAGAACATGCATTTTATCAAGACCCCCAAGTGAACTGTGGCATATTCAAGTTTAAGATGCACTGTTTTAAGAACCAGACCCAGAGGTAGAACTGCTTCCCTAGCATTTCTTCTTGGCTGTCTCAAAGGAACCTCAAACTCAACATATTCAAAGTAGAACTTATATTTTTTTCACCACAACTAGTTCTTCTTCCAGGCTACCTTATCTCAGTGAGTGGCGTAGTCATCCACTCTGCCATGCACATTTAAACCTTGCTTTGCTTTATCCCCCATATATAATGTATCACCAAGTTCACGATCTCACACATCCTTCCTGTTCTGTCCATTGCCCTCTCCACTGCCACCAACCTTGTCTGAGCTACCATTGTCTATTACCTGGACATTTTGCAGTAGCTTCCCAACTGGTTCCCCTGCTTCGATTCTTACCCGCTCCAGTTTATTTTGATTTTCCACAATAAATGTTGGAAAAGAGTAATCTTTCGGATACACATTTAGATCATATCACCACCTTGCTTAGAACATCCCAGTGACGTTCTTTTGTTCTCATGATAAAGATGAAAATCTGTAATGTGGTCATGGGAGATCTGCCCCCTGCCTGCCTCTCCAGACTTGTTCCATGCCATGTCCTCCAAGTTTTCAGTCATCTCACACCTTGCTCTCTTACCCACCATGACAATGTATCTAGTAAATTCCCATTCTTCCTTAGACCTTAGATCAATCATTTCTTCCTCAGAGAACCTTCTCTGGCGTCTGTAATTACATCCCTTCGTCTTCTTCTGTGATCTCATCCATTCCACTTATTCTCCTGCATAGCTGTCACAGTTGTAACTCAACATTCATTTCTTTCGTTACCATCTTTGGTAAGTCTTTGGTTAATATTTAACTTCCCCATGAGACTGCAGGCTCCATTAAGGCAGGGACCACACATCATTTTTTCCACTATTGTAACCTAGCTCAGGGCCTGGCAGATAATAGGCAAAGTCCTGCAAGTTCTTACCTCTCTGCCTTTGTTCATGAGTAGTTCTTCCATGTTGAATTCCTTTCTCCCCCATTGTCAGGTAGCAAATAATACCTGTCTTTCAAGATTGAGTGCCTGCATGGGGTCCTCCCAGCTGAAGTCCTCTTCAAAACCTCTTATATGGTACTTACTACCTTCTACAATAATTACTTTATATATTTTTTCTCTCTGTGTGTAAATTGGTGTAAGTAACCCCTACTAACTAAAAAATAAACAGAGGTTTAATTTTCATCACACCCAGTCCAATGGGCTGAGTGAGGCAGTCCTCCATCCAGTGACTCAGTGGTTATGTTCATCATCTTGTGCTGTTTTCCCAGCATGTGGCTTCCAAGGGTGTCACAGGGCGTGGAGATGCCTCACAGTCTATTAAATGTCCTAGCCCAGAAGTGGCATGTCATTTCTACTAAACTAGTAATCTGACCCCTCCTAAATGGATGGGACAGTGGAGTATAGTCTTCGCATATGCCTTGGAATGTGCACAGAACCAGATATGAGCGAAAGCTAGTATCTCTCTACCAAGCCATAAACTCCTAAAAGAGGACAAGGTCAGACAAAGTCTGAGTCACCTTTACAAGAACACTGAAATATTTGAACTTTCACATGTTTGGCAATTAATACAAATTACTGGTTTAATGAATAATTGAAGAGTTCAGAAGGTAAAAACTGAGAGGGAGACAAAACCAGAGAGAAACAGAAAGGCAGATACAAACAAGACTAGCAGACATTTCTTTCCTAACCCATTGCTGCTTCCTGTACTGACGCACATTTGGGTAATGCTAACTAGCCTGGTCAACAGCCTGAGCCTCACCTCCCCTCAAAAAAGTCAGGTTTTGTTGTAATATTATGGCTTCCTATACTGTGATGAAATTAACAAAAATTTTCACAATACAGGCATACCTCGGAGGTATTGCAGGTTCAGTCCAGACCATGCAATAAAGTGAGTATCTCGATAAAGAAAGTCCATTGGATTTTTTTTTCCCAGTGCATATAAACATTATTTTACACTATACTGTAGTCTCTTAAGTGTGCAATAATAGCATTACGTCCAAAAACACAATGTGCATACTTCAATTTAAAAATACTTTATTGCTAAGAAATGCTAACCATCATGTGACAGTGCAGGGTTGCCACAAAATTTTAATTGTAAAAAAAAAAAATGTCTGCAAAATGCAATTGTGAAGTGCAATAAAACAAGAATGAGGTATGCTGTAATGTTTATGTGCTGGACAGTATGCAAGGTAGTCTATATGCACTGCCATACAGTCATTCTGTCAACAATTCTGCGGTCTAGTCATTTTTATCTCAGAGCTTGTGTGTCTTGTTCCAGAGCACAGAGGTCACAAATTAGCTGCCTCAGGATGTGGGTCAGATCTGCCTGACTCTAAAACCCATGTATTTAGCCACGATGCCACACTGAAGAGTTTGTTAAACATCTGAATATTTATCAACCTTGAGAATGAGTACATACAAGTAGTGTAATTAATCTACCCATTGTAATCCCCATGACCTACCTTAGGTAATCGACTCTGAGGGATCACGTGTAGAATTTTGCCAAGACTGTAGGCAAATTCCAAAGAATGTAAGTATCTGTATTTAATTGAGTTATGTATTCTAAAGCCAAGGTGATAGTCCCACAATTGGTCAGTGTTGTTTTGGTTGTGTTTCTTGTGGGGGAGGGAGGTTTCCAGCTGAGACAATGGCCACAAAGTGCCTTGTCCTTTTTTTATTTGATGTATATACTCATCTACATTTGCATAAGTCAGACTAGCCTTGGCTTTATGTTTAGCTTTACATACAGTCAGAACATTAAATCGTAGAAGTGTTCATCACAGGGAAGCCAGAGAAGCCCTTGTAAGCCCTTTCATCATTGTCTCTGCACCCACATCGCTGTGGGTGGTGGTCATGAGAACACACTGGGAGGAGTGGCAGCCTGTGTGGTGTTAAGAATGTGGAACCTATTAGCACAGATTGAGAAGTTGAAGGATTCCACTTTTTTCACAAGCTCTAGTATGGTTAATTTTTAAAGCTGTTTATTGAACATAAAGACATTTGATTGAGCACTTGGTAATATGAATCTTTCTCTACCATTCTTACTCATCACCTGTTTTCATTGTATCTTTGTTAAGGTTTGCAATAATGGTGCCATATAAAGGGACTTTATGTGGCTCATTGTGCCTATAAAATAAGATGTTTTTTCTCAGATCATCTTTTGAAAATTGTCGTTCTCGTTATTTCACATTTTTTTCGAAGTGCTCTAAGTTTGCCTGCTACAGGAAAAGATTACTTAGAGAAACGTACACTTTCTATTTCCCTTAATAGCTTGTGTTATGATATGTTTGCCAGTTCATGAAGGACACTGTTAGGTTTGAAGAGGGAGCCAATAAACTTTAGGTACTAAGAAATACAGCCCCATAATGATGCCTACTCATGTGCAGAGATATTTTGTCAGTTTAAGAATACCTTTTTGTATCTGACACGTTTGGTTTACATGTTTGCTCAATGGCCTGTTTGCCTCTGTGCCAAATTAGTGTTGAGGGAGTTTTCTGTTGAGAAGAATATTCAGTTTGAATGTTAAGAGTTATGGTCATCGAGTTGTAGGTGGTCAGCCTGGTTTCTCTCTTTTTTAAAAAAAAATTTATTTGTTATTTTATTTTTGGCTGCGTTGGGTCTTCGTTGCTGAGCGCAGGCTTTCTCTGGTTGTGAGCAGGGGCTACTCTTTGTTGTGGTGCGCGGGCTTCTCGTTGCGGTGGCTTCTCTTGTTGCAGAGCACGGGCTCTAGGCGCGTGGGTTTCAGTAGTTGTGGCTCGCGGGCTCTAGATCGCAGGCTTCGTAGTTGCGGCGCACGGGCTTAGTTGCTCCGCAGCACATGGGATCTTCTTGGACCAGGGTTCGAACCCGTGTCTCCTGCATTGGCAGGCGGATTCTTAACCACTGCGCCACCAGGGAAGTCCTGGTTTATCTCTAATGGTACTTTTTACTGCTGATGCAGCCTGGGGACTCATGACATGCCAGAGAAACTCTTGGTTGACTTTAAAGGAGCAAGTCAAGATGTGTGGTATGTAAGGGCACCTGCAGCCCACAGCATTAATGGGAACTTTTAAAAAAATGTGTTCTATCTTCCCTGGGTAAAAATTTAAAAAAAAATCATATGTTTATCTTATGTTAAACATATTCTTTTTTTTTGATTTTTAAGAAATTTTTATTGGAGTATAGTTGATTTACACTGTTGTGTTAGTTTCTGCTGTACAGCAAAGTGAATCAGTTATACATTACATATAGAGTTATACATTACATCCACTCTTTTTTAGATTCTTTTCCCATATAGGTCATTACAGAATATTGAGTAGAGTTCCCTAAAACATATTCTTTTAATGATAAATGAAAGCTTGCAATATATGAAATAGGATCCATTGTTATATTTAAAACATGGGTAGCCAGAGAAGAAAATTGAGATGAGGACATTTATGGAAGGAGAAATTCAGGTCAGGAAGCAGAAAATGTAAGGTATAGCCTCCTGGAAGTCCCGAGGAAGTGGGAAGGCCAAATTTTAGCCCTAAACTGCCTAAGCCTATTAATCTCATCCAAGAACAGACTTGGGAGTGGGCGTGTTGGCTTTGCCCTTCTCTTCTGAAATGTGGAGTTTGGCAAATAAATGGAGGAAGACTTAATTATTTCCAAGCAAAAAGTTCATGTGGACAATATATCAAATTAAATTGTACCTAGAATTATGCCATGTTTGGAACAATGATTTAGTTTCAAGGTGAATTATCATAGATTTCCTATCACTCATTTCTCTATCCTTGGATCCATTCATTAGATATTTATTCCTTAATTTCTTCTGTTTCAAAATGTGTCATCTCCAAATACTGTACTATAAGATCATTTAGTTCTTTGTTGTAGAGCGTTCATCTCCTCAAAATGGATAAGAACTTTCAAATGTCACAAGAAATGATAGCTTTAGTTTTCTTTTCATTTAACGTAGTCCAGTAAGCTAGTTAAAGTTTGTTTTTCTTTAATAAAAGTTATAGTGTTTTGCTATGTTGATCAGATAATTTTACATATGGGAAATAGTCTACAATTTAAATAGGACATTATTAGTTCAATTCATCAGTTCATTACAAATGTGTGATACAAATGCTCACCCGTTTACTTACTGAATGATAGGATGCAGGGTAAGAGAGAAAAACAGCTTCATCCTTATGTGGATGAGAGTAAAATTTGTGAACTAAGACTGGATGTGAATAGGGATAATAAGAGTCTACTAAGACTGCTGAAACCCTATCACATAGTTTGGGGAATTTTTTCTCCTAGGAAAAAAAAAGTTTATTCTGGAGTCAGGTCACATGAGCCTTTTTTTTTCTTTCCTCTCAGAACAATATTTCTGAAATTTCAAGACATTACAAAGGTGGTTTTCATTAAAGCAAAATTTGATGGCTTTTGTTTCAGAAACCTGCTAGACATACAAACACAACGAGTTACTATTCCCTGTTGAAGGAATATGGTAAAGTTTTGTGTAAGAGACCATTTACCAAATAAGGGGGAATTTACAGTTTCCAAAAGCATAATGTAAAAGCTATTCAATTTCTCCTTGTAATTTATGCATCTGGTAATACATTTTCTGTCCTATTTAACCACCAGTAATTTCAGTATCTCCAGTAAATCGTAAAAACTTGTATGTGACACAGCGTCATTCAGAGTGATACCACTTTTCTTATTGCCTTTTACTAAGAATAATGGGTTCTAGGCTAGCGCTGTTTCATGCTGATAATATGTATCTTGTACGACTATGAATTCTTTGAAAGCAGACATAGCAAGTATATCATTTATACCATACTATATACTTATTGGGGGAGGAAGCAAATGGAGATAACAGAAGACTTAAAGCTCCCTCAAGCCACCCATATTAATAAGTCATAGCACTGCATATTGTACAATGGATTTGGATTCTGATAGAATTCTTTCATTATCAGAGAGTATATTTAGAAAGAGGAAATTCAGACAACTGGGAAAAGAAGAGGGACTGAATTCTTTCACGAGCCTGTTTATGCACCTGCATTTGTAATTTTAACTCTAATTATATTTGTACTGTATTATAATTAAGTGTTCAAATTATATATTCTGTAAACTAGTAAAATATTAGCTCAAAAATTGTTTCAATTAAAATTAATGCTTTAGAATTACTTAATCAAGACAAGTTGCTTTAAAAAAATTGATGTTGAATTATATGTGTTCACGTATGTTATGGAAACTTAGGGAGGAAGGGGTTTCAAGAAGGAGTGTCAAATTCTTGTGTCAAATGCCTCAAGAATAGGAGGAGAATAAAGAATATGAAAAGACCATGGGTTTGTCAACTCAGAAGCCACTGCTGACTGGCCGGGTTAAAGTTTCATTATATGTGTGAGAGCAAAAGCTGAATTTCAAGATATTAAGCTTGAGGTAGAGGGAGATAGGTGTAGGATATGGAGACCTTGACTATGTGGATCATTCAGCAGCCAGGTGAAGTGGTGAGAAAGGAGAAGTTATAGAGAAGATGATCATCTACACCTGGGAAGGACTTTAGTAAAGAGTATGATGCAGAGCAAAAGAGCAAGGCTATGGATTTGTAAACTATGTGACTTTTGGCAATGTATTTAACTCCTTGAGTATCTATGCATTACTTCTATAAAATTAAAATAATGATAACCTAAACCAAAAGATTGTTGGGTGAATGTAACCTCAAAAACATAAAACATTGTGGTGGGAAGAGTAAAAATGTAGAGCTTTGGAATGTGTTCTTCAAAGTTAAGATGTTAGCAACTTAAAATAGATTGTTATAAATATAAGTTGTTATATGTAACTCTCATGGCATCCACAAAGCAAAAACCTATAGTATATGAACAAAAGTTAATGAGAAAGGAATCTAAGCATACCACTAAAAAAAGTCATCAAACAACAAAGGAAGAGAGCAAGAGAAGAAGAAAGTAGTAGAGGAATTACCAAACAGCCAAAAAAGCAATTAACAAAATGGCAATAAGTACCTACCTATCAATAATTATTTTAGCACTTCCCTGGTGGCACAGTGGTTAAGAATCCACCTGCCAATGCAGGGGACACAGGTTTGAACTCTGGTCCGGGAAGATCCCACATGCTGCGGAGCAACTAAGCCCATGCGCCACAACTACTGAGCCTGTGGTCTAGAGCCCATGAGCCACAACTGCTGAAGTTTGCATGCCACAACTTCTGAAGCCCGTGCGCCTAGAGCCTGTGCTCCGCAACAAGAGAAGCCATCACAATGAGAAGCCCTTGCACCTCAACAAAGAGTAGCCCCTGCTCGCCGCAACTAGAGAAAGCCCGCGCACAGCAATGAAGACCCAGTGCAGCCAATAAATAAATAAATAAACAAAGTCTATTAAAAAATAATTACTTTAAATGTAAATGGACTAAATTCTTCAATCAAAAGACATAGAGTGGCTCAATGGATTAAAAAAATACCCAGCTATATATTGCCTGTAAAAAGACTCACCTCAGAGGTATGGACAAGAAAAAAAGAGAGAGAGAGAGAGGACTCAAATAGCTAAAATCAGAAGTGAAAGAGGAGAGTTTACAACTGATTCCAAAGAAATACAAATGATCATAAAAGACTACTACGAACAATTAAACACCAACAAATTGGACAACCTAGAAGAAATGGATAAATTCCTGGAAATGTACAACTTATCAAGACTAAATCATGAAGAAATAGAAAATCTGAACAGACTAATTACTAGTAAGGAGATTGAATCAGTAATCAAAAACCTCCCAACAGACAGCTACACTGGTGGATTCTACCAAATATTCAAATAAGAAATAAAATCAATCCTTCTCAAACTCTTCCAAAAAATAAAAGAGGAGAGAACACTTCCAAATTCATCTTATAAGGCCAGCATTATCCTGATACCAAAACCAGAAAAGGACACCACAAGAAAAGAAATTACAGGCCAATATCTCTGATGAACATGAATGCAAAAATCTTCAGTCATTCAGTAGCAAACCAAATTCAACAATACGTTAAAAGGACCATACTCCATGATTCAGCTGGGATTTATTCCAGGGATGCAAGGATGGTTCAACATCTGCAAGTCAACAAATGTGATACACCACATTAACAAAATGAAGAGTAAAAATTGTATGATCATCTCAAGGGATACAGAAAAAGCCTTTTACAAAATTCAACATCCACTTACAATAAAAATTCTCGACTAAGTGGGTATAGAGGGAATGTACCTCAAAATAATAAAGGCCATATATGACAGGCCCACAGCTATCATCATACTCCATGGTAAGAAACTGAAAGATTTTCCTCTAAGACTAGGAATAAGGCATTGATTCCCACTATTGCCACTTTTGTTGAATATGATGTTAGAAGTCCTAGCCAGAGCAGTTAGGCAAGAAAAGAAAATTAAAAGCATCCAAATTGGAAAGGAAGAAGTAAAACTGTCACATTTGCAGATATGTTATTATATATAGAAAAGCCTAAAAATGCCACCAACAAACTGTTAGAACTAATAAATGAATTCAGTAAAGTTGCAGGATACAAAATCAATATACAGAAATCTGTTTTGTTTTTGTACATAACAATGAACTATCGGAAAGAGAAATTAAGAAAGCAATCCATTTACAATTGCATCAAAAAGAATAAAATACCTAGCAATAAATTTAACTAGGAGTTGAAAGACCTGTACTCTGAAAACTGTCAGACATTGATGAAAGCAATTGAAGAAGACACAAATAAATGGAAATATATTCTGCATTCATGGGTTGGAAGAATTAATATTGTTAAAATATTCATACTACCCAAAGCAATCTACAGGTTCAATACAATACCTTTCAAAATTCCAATGGCATTTTTTTCACAGAAATAGAACAAATAATTCTAAAATTTGTATGGAACCACAAAAAAACCCCAAATAGCCAAAGCAATCTTGAGAAAGAAGAACAAATTTGTAGGCGTCATGTTCCTTGACTATATTACAAGGCTATAGCAGTCAAAATAGTATGGTATTGGCATAAAAAGAGACACATAGTTCAGTAGAACAGAATAGAGAGACCAGAAATAAGTAAGTAAATAAATAAATAAATAAATAAATATATATATATATATATATATATATATATATATATATGAATGACAACAAAAGCACAAGCAGCAAAAGTGAAAATAAAAAGGTGGAACTACATCAAACTAATAAGCTTCTGCACAACAAAGGAAACCTCCAACAAAATAAAAAGGCAGCCTACAGAATGGGAGAAAGTACTTGTAAGTCATATATTTGATAAGGGGTTAATACCCAAAATATATAACTCATACAACTCAATAGCAAAAACAAACGAGCAATCTGATCTAAAAATGGGCAGAGGAACTGAACAGACATTTTTCCAAAGAAGAATAGCCACTAGGTACTTAAAAAGATGCTCAACATCACTAATCATCATGGAAATGCAAATCAAAACCACAGTGAGTTATCACCTCACACCTGTTAGAATGGCTACTTTCAAAAAAACAAGAAATAGTAAATGTCGGCAAGGATGTGGAGAAAAGAAAACGCTTGTGCATTTTTAGAGGAAATGTAAACTGGTACAGCCACTATGGAAAACAGTATGGAAGCTCCTCAACAATTTCACTTCTGGTTATTTATCTGAAGAAACAAAAACACCAATTTGAAAAGATATGCACTCCAGTTTTCACTGCAGCATCATTTACAATAGCCAAGATATGGAAACAACCTAAGTGTCTATCAATGGATGAATGGATAAAAAGATGGGGTATATATATACAATGGAATACTACTCAGCCATAAAAAATAATGAAATTTTGCCATTTATGACAACCTGGAAGGATCTTGAGGGCATTATGCTAAGTGAAATAAGTCAGACAGAGAAAGACAACCCATATGATGTTGCTTATATGTGGAATCTTAAAAAAAAAAAAAAAAAAAGACAACTGAGCTCATTGTTACAGAAAACAGATTGGTGGTTCTCAGAGGTGGGGGGAGGAGGGGTGGCCAACAGGTGAAGGGAGTCAAAAGGTATAAACTTCCAGTTATAAAATAAATAAGTCATCAGGATGTAATATACAGCATGGCAACTGTAGTTAATAATACTGTATTACATATTCAAAAGTTGCTAAGAGTAGAGCTTACAAGTTCTCATCACAAGAAAAATATTCTATTTATGGTGACCAATGCTAACTAGACTCACTGTGATCATTTCTCAAGATCTACAAATATTGTATCATTATGTTGTATACCTGAAACTAATGGAATGTTGTATGTTAATTAAACTTCAGTTTTTTTAAAAAAGATAGTTGGGTGGATAAAATTAAATGTAGATTATATAGCAGACTTTTTTTTACTTATTTATATTTCACCTTTCTTCTAAGAAGGGTGAGTCCTGTCCAATTGGAAGACTTTGTGCTGTGCTGAGCGCACGATGGATTTAGCAGAAACACTTTGGGAGCAGGTCTGAGGAGAGCTGAGTTGCTCTACATTTAGAGCACAGAGATCTGGCTGCTCCCAGAGGTGATTTGGGGGCAGGGGCTGGGCAGCAGGGATGGCGGTTGGGAGTGGAAGGCCAGCAAATGGGACAGACAGCTGACATAGAATGAAATGTAACTCTTTCCTAGGAACCCCCTCCAAAAATAATTTTTGTAATGTCTGCTGAACTCACAGATGCTCAGTATGGATGTTTTTATGATGTAAAGCAAATAAGGATCTTTATTACACACCTGAGTCAACATGACAAAGGAAAGTTTGCCAAGGAAGCCAGAATTCAAGGAAATTTAAAAGACCACTATAATCTCATCTAAAGAATGAACAAAAATCTTTGGAAGTACTTTATGCTTCCACAGGATGAGGAAAGAGGCAAGAGGAATGTAGGGAAATTTCAATGAGACTTCAGGGGACAAGGAAGCCCTGAGCTAACTCCTATGCTGCATATAAAGCCTGGTTTCTTAAACATAATTGATATTGAATCAGTGATGCTAATTAGCATAACTTTTGACTGGAGATGCACTAGAGGGGATTGTTGATGGCCCACTGTCCAGCGAGTGGTTGGAGGAATGGGACTGAGGTGATGGGTGTATTTTTCTGCTTTATAGGCCATGAAATTAATGACTGGAACAGAACTTTGGCATCGTGTTGCTTTTCCTTAATTTTGCTGTTCTTTAGGAAGTCACGTTGAGCTTTGTTGAGGAACTTGCTGGCCTTGTCGCTATTTATCCAGTAAGCGGTACTTTAGACTCACCTCCACAAAAATATAAGAGCTTTGAAATTGGCTGTAGACAGGTGCAATGTACGTAAGGCAGTAACACCTAAGGGAATTTTATTCCTTCTTTATTCTTTCAAAGACATTTACCAGGCCTCTGCAAAATACTGGAGTTGTAATATAAATATTCTGGCAATCTCCAAAAACTCCCAAAGAAAATGAGCTTTTGAAGTAGCTACCAAGATATTAATCATTGTTGCATTATTATAATGGTCAAGAGTATGTTCTTATAAAAGAAATCTTTATCCTGTTTGTTTAAGATAACAGCAAAACCATGTGGTGTCCAGATGCTACCACATAATACTCCCGGACAGTGAGAGTGGCAATAGCATTTCTTCTAAAATCTACCACAAATATCTACCTCCTTCTGTTCATACACAGGCAACCATAATGACTTTTGCTTCTGGCAGACTGAAATAACACAGGGTCCTGTGTAGGAACACTTGTAGTCCAGAAAATGAGCTTTTAGTTTATCCCTGGTAGTTAATTACTATACCTCTAGGTCAATTAAATGGCTCCTAATCGCTCAGCTGTAACTGTGGTTTTACTCATAAGCTGTGTGTGGTCATTCTAGTTTACTTGGTTTCTTAAGTAAAACTCAAACTGCCGTGTGCATGAGATCCAGAATAATGATCAAAACTGAAGTACGCCAAAGTGGGCTATGTAATTAAAGCAATTTCATCAAAAGGCTTCTTATTTTAAATTGCTGTTATACTGTTAATGTTCTCTTGGTTCCTCCACAGATCATTTCTAAAAAAAACAATAAAATAAAAGGAGCAATTTACCTTCATAACTTAAGCACAAATATTCAGAGATTTGCATGATCTGAGATGAAACAAGAGGTACAAAGTCCAAGGTGGCTGTGTGTATTGAAGGAACAAATCCACACTGGTCCACGGGGGACACAGCTGAATTTCCCGGAGGTATTTGCTCTAATTCAGTATTCTCTAGTGCAATACCTTCCCAGCTGCCAAAAAATTGCACCTCCGACAGTAGGTTTATACACGGTCTGAGTGCATCCTGCTGTTCTAATGTGAATGCATTACTTCCAGCTCTGGGACACTCCAGCAAGGGCTTACGATCACTTCCTCCCCCTTCTTACCTGTGAGTCCTCCATCTGAGCAGAATGAAACATCTTCACCCTCCCTCTGCCACCCCCACCCAGGATAGCAACCACCCCTGCTTTATGCATTCAACAAACACTTAGTGAACATCTACTATATACAAGACACCGCTAAACACCAGGCAGATAAAAGGTGAATAAGAACCGACCCTGTGCTCCAAGATGTTAATGTCCTATGAAGGAAACAGACTTTAGACAATTAGGTTATCCCTCTCCTTTTTGCTCATGGCATTTTGTTCTCTGGGCGTCATGTAAAGGTGATGTGCAGAAGAGGATTCATGGAAACCTTCCCACTGGAGCTAGTGCTTGAACTGGGTCTAGAAAGATGTGAGGAATTCTGTCAGGTGGATCAAATAGAAAGCAGAGATGTTACCAGACAGAGGAAAGAGCATGTGTGAAGGCAGAAAGGATGGCTTTATATTTGCTAATTTGATCAACCAGGTGGATAAGTATGCCATAAACCAAGAAATGGACCCATAAAAGGAGAAAATGGGATGCATGTTGGAAGCCCAGTTAGCTTTCTCTGTGTTATTGGCACTGTTATTGTCATCATCATCATCATCCTCAAACTGTATTTCTGTAATCCATTCCCCTAATGTAGTCAGCAGATTGATAAAAAAGCCATATTGCCCATTCTCAACATCCAATGGTATGTTGTCTTCCTAATGTATAACGTGTACTCTTGGATTATTTTTCTGCCCGTGCTGTACTATTAAATTATAAAGAAACTCATGACCCACAAGTCAGAAAACTTAAATTGACCAGTAATCACAAAATAATTTTAGAAAGCTATTTTAAACATACGCTCTAAATAGTGCTAGATCCACATGATTTTTTAAGCAAATAGTTTTAAACCTTTAAGAAAAAAATAATTCAAATGCTAATTAAACTATTTCAGAGCATAGAGGACTAAATCGACTCTTTCTGAAGCAAGTATAACTATACGATAACGCAAAACCTGACAAAGAAAGCACCGTGAAAGAATATCTTGACAAAATGTTTATGCAGTTTACTTAAAACAATAAAGGTATAAAAATATCTAGTAAAAGCCTGGAAAAGGAATAATGAGAAAAGAATAATTATTCTAGGTATTAAAATATAAAGCTATAGAAATTAAAACACTGTGGGGCTTAGACTAAAGCACAGATCAATAAAATAAAGAGTACAGAGATGTGCACAAATATATATGGTAATTCACGCAATAATAATATCAAATAAGAAGAAGAAGGATGATTTTTCAATAGTAGTATCAGGACAGTTGCCTTTTACTGTTAAAAAATATGAATTCATATATCACTGCTTACTTTCATATAAGTTCCAGATGGATAAAATAGCACTATAAAAAGATACACATAAATATATTAAATCAAAATATGAGTAAACATTTTTATAACTTCCAATTGGGAAGACGCACAAAGAAAAAGACTGATGGCTGTGACTGCAGTGCTGACACATAACTTCCATAACCAAAGCCACAGGGAAAGATTAAAACCCAGCCGACAAGCTATTTACATTGATAACAGAGTAAATATGCCTAACGTAAAGTATCCTGATTAATTAATTTTTAAAAATAGATGTGCCAATAGGAAACTAGGCAGAGGAGGTGAACAGGAATTGACATACATACTAAAGAAAGAAATAGGAATGGCCTAAGAATACGAAAATGTATTAAACTTTGCTAATAATTCAAGAAATGCACGTTGTGACTCTAATAGATGACCTTTAATGACCTATTAGATAAGCAAAAAAGAAACAATTTCATAATATCTGCGCTAGCAGTGTTTGAAGAAAGGGCCGTGCTCATGCACTGTTGAAGGGATAGTGTGGCAACATTTATCAAAATGTGGAATGCACTCATCAGTCTCTTAGGAACTAACAATATTTGAACGAGTATTCAAGGGTAGATTCAAGGCTGTCGATTTCAGCATTTTGTATAATAATGAAATTAGAAATGCCCTAAATGTTAATCAGAAGGTGATACAGTTTATCTAGACAGATATAAAAAGCTTAAATGCCGAGATGGGTTATGATGAGAGTGAACTGAGGGAAGTCGGTCAGCTGTGCGACAGTAGGGGACTGGAGAGAATGAGAGAACAGTTACTTTCTCAAGGGGACGGCCACCACCCTCAGCTCCAGCTACTTCTTGCTGTGAGATAGCACTGAGCCAGGCTGCCAGGTTTTCCAGTTTTCTGGAAAAGAAGCTGGAAATTGGATTCTGAAACCTAATGATAAAAGAAAACACCATGTGGGTTTTATTTACATATATATGTCAAATTTGACTCACCAAACACCGATTTGGGCCATCTGACTTATACAATGATCTATAACCATCATTGTGGTAGATTGGCATACCAGCCCCACATTTGCTTTCCCTTCTGTGAAATAGGATTATCTATCCCAACGTCTGCTGCATGCCTGGCAGGATCTCTTGTGGGAGTGGTGTACTGCCCTACCTTATCAATGTCAAGCTCCTCCGAACAGTTGTGAGTGGAGGCAACACACACCGTGTCCGAGAAGCTTTAAGAGTCATTACGCGTCTTTACCCTACCTTTCCCTCTGCTGACATCATGTGGAGCAGAGCCATAGCAGGTGACCCCCAACCACAGGCATGCCATGTTCCCAAGAAATAAATATTTGTAGTTATAAGGCATTGAACTGGTGGAGTTGTTACTGCAGCATAGCCGACCAATAGAAAAACTGTTGAAAGTATGACAGTTTTCATTGGCATGGAAAGATCTCTACAATGTTGTTGTGTTTTAAAAAAAATAGCAGGAGACAAAATAGAATTATAATATGAAACCCTATGTAAAAATTTGTACATTAATGTACCTCCATATAGGTATATGTATTAAAGAAAAGTCTGGAAGATATGCAAAAATTGGTGACGGTGATTTTCTTGAGGTGTGGAACTTGGGACAGCTTTTACTTTTGTGTTTTTATTTTTCTGTACTTTTTATTTTCTATAACAAATCATCTTTGTAGAAATAAAATAATATTCTTAGATGATTGATGGTTGAAAGAATCTCAGGAGCCACATAGACGATCATAAAATCATCCCATTAGGAGAATTTTCCCCCTCGAAAAAGTAAATGTCTGTCTTCTAAAAACTTGATTGTGGAGCCCAAACTAGCCAGGGCTGTCCCCCCAAAAATCAAAGTGCAGAGGTTTGCTTATCAGGATTTCAATAATTATTATAGAGCTCTAATAATTAAGACAATGTTTTATTGGCACAATACAGGTATATCAACCAATAATAAAACATTGAGAATGTATACATATCCAGCAACTTGATTCGTGACAAATTTGGCATTGTAGACAAGTGAGAAAGGAATGGACTTTCCAACAAATGGTGTTGGCACATTGGTTGTCCATATTAAAGAAATGAAATTTGGCCCCAACCTAACATCATAACTCAAAATTAATGTCACATGGCTTAAAAGTTTTAATATGAATGGTAACATAAAACATTTCTTAGAAGACAGTCTACAAAAGGTTTTAATGACTTTGGAAGAATGGAAGGATTTCTGTAATATAAAGCTCAAACCATGAAAAAACTTAATTCAACTACATTATACAACTTCTGTCCATCAAAAGACTTCATTTAAAAATGAAAAGCTAAATTACAACACAGGTGCTATTAAAAAATCTGTAACTGGCAAATAATAATATTTAGTAATTTTTGAGTGCTTACTGTGTGCTAGATACTGTACTCAGCACTTTGCCTATATTAATGAACTTCATTTTACAACTACCCTGTGAGACAAGTCCTATTGTCATCCCTATTTTATAGATAGCACTGAGGCACAGAGAGGTTAGGAAACTTGCTCAAGTCCACACAGTAGGTGGCAGATTTGGGATTTGAACCCAGGCGGACTGGCTCTAAAGTTTGTTCTTTTAGCCACTTGAAAACTGCATTATACTGCCTCAGCTATAGTAAATAAAGCATGATAATCCA
Source organism: Pseudorca crassidens (assembly GCF_039906515.1). NCBI lineage: Eukaryota > Metazoa > Chordata > Mammalia > Artiodactyla > Delphinidae > Pseudorca > Pseudorca crassidens. The sequence goes on along the minus strand of NC_090311.1, from coordinate 14,708,600 downwards.
GAATATATAAAGAACATCTACAAATCAATAACAAAAAGACTAACAATACAATGAAAAAAAAGGACAAAGGATTTAACAGTCACATCACAGAAGAGGAAATATCAATGATCAGTAACATTTGAACAATGCTCAATTTCACTGGCAATCAATGAAATGCAAAGTAGAGCTACAAAGACCTATAATTGCACATTTACCTGATTGGGCAGGATTAGAAAGTTTGCCAGTATAAAGTAACAGCAAGGATATGGACTCCTCCACACTGCTGCAGGGACTGTAAATTGATCAGTATATTAAAGTCATCCTCATAAGAGTTAATTAATTGATATTTTGGTCCAACTATCTAAAGTTGTTATGAAAAAAAGTCCTATCTGTTTTTAGGCTACATTTTTCTTTATTTATCTAACATGGACACATGAAATAGCCCCATTAAAAATGGAAGCAAATACGTGTCAATTTGTAAAATATGCTTATGAAGTTTATTAAATGGCTTGTAAAATATAAAATTAGTCTTTAAAAATTGATGGAAAAATTGGGCCTCATTCAAGTCTATTTTTTTATAAATTTATTTATTTATCTATGTATTTATGTACCTATTTATTTATTTATTTTGGGCTGTGTTGGGTCTTTGTTGCTGCGTGTGGGCTTTCTCTAGTTGCCATGAGCGGGGACTACTCTTCGTTGCGGTGCACGGGCTTCTCATTGTGATGGCTTCTCTTGTTGCAGAGCACGGGCTCTAGAGCACAGGCTCAGTAGATATGGCACATGGGCTCAGTAGTTGTGGCTCACGGGCCCTGGAGCGCAGGCTCAGTAGTTGTGGCTCACGGGCTTAGTTGCTCCGTGGCATGTGGGAGTTTCCCGGACCAGGGCTCGAACCCGTGTCCCCTGCATTGGCAGGCGGATTCTTAACCACTGCACCGGCAGGGAAGCCCAAGTCTATTTTAATTAAATATCTGGTACATATTTGAGTGAAAAAAAAAATTTTTGACTTGTTCTTGAGTCTATTTAAGAAGGATTTTTATACCAATTTGGAGGGGTTGACAAACCAAAATGATAACTGTTAATTGATTCAGGGTTTTAGGCTGCATTTTATTCATCATTTAATCTGGTGCCCTTTGCCTCATTTCTCACTATTCCTTGTATGATATTTATCTTAAAATATTGAATCAGTAAGAGAAGTGTCAGAAGATTACAGCTCAGTTCATCTCAAACCACTGCATATCTTTACACTGGCCTTCAAAACAGTCTCAGTGATGTCATTATAAAAAGGCCAGAGAGGAAAAGAATTTAAGAAAAAAAAACACTTCCTGTTCGAGAAGGTTTCCTAACATCAGTGCTAAAAATCATCATGCTTTGGACTATCATAGTTTGTAGTGATTAAAAAAAACCAAAAACCGCCCCTCTAAACCTCGGTCCAGTCCTGCAGAATTAAGTTCCAGAGGTGGCACCTATCCAGTTTGTTTGAGGTTTTGATCTGTGAAACATCCCAATGCTCTCAGCAGCTTATGGGGCCCAAAGTATAATATTAGGGTAAATTATGTTTTCTTTTCCACAGCTGCACGCTGAGATTGTTTTGGAGATCTTTCAACTTTACTCATTATAATCAAGTTTACCAGCCTTTGTTTTAATAAGATTCTAATCTCGAGGTCTATCCTTCGCATCGATGACTTTACACTGCTAATTGCTTTCTTGTCCTCCATTAAATTGTGGTTGCAATTGCTTCATCTTAACAGGCGATTTGCGCTTTGTATTCTGCCTCATGCTCTGCAGACACACTTAGTAACATCACCTTCCTAAAGAACGAAATTACCTACTATCCCTTTAATTTTGATGTACTTTTTTATGTATTTGGTTTCTAGCTAGTATCCAACCAGGAAGCTACATATTATCTTCCTTTTTTTAAAAAAAATTTTTTTTTAAAGCAGCATAGTACGGATGGCCAGAATCTATTTCTAGATAGAACTCACATAGTGCATTCATGTATTGTTTTATAGGACCAATTAAAAAGACAAAGGGGTCTAGTCTCCCCTTGATACACAAGAGCGACTTCCATTAACATTAATGCAAGGGAAACACTTGCATGGAGATGAGTGGAGCCATCATATTAGAAAAGTGGAAAAAGGAAAAAAAAAAGCAGAATCTGGAATGAACATCTCCATGTTTTTCTCTAGAGAAGCCGCACGAGGAGCAAACAGCTCAATTCACAAATGTGTTTTTCCCCTACGCTTTCTGCTTGTTTGTATATTAAAGAAAATCGGTAAATGATTTTGAGGCACTTCCTTCCTCCACAAATCAATTGGATGTGAATTTGTTATTGTAACACAAATGATACAACTTACAGAAGGAATTCAGTAATGAAAAGCAGTTGGGGGATTTGACAGGTTATAGCTGAAGCAGAGTCCCGTGAGACCTGCTTTGGGAGGCAGAGGTGAAAGTAGAAATTGGTTACCTGAAGAACTCTGTACACAGAAGCTTCATTTTCACGGGAGACAGGCTGTCTGTGTCAAGCTTACCTCTTGACACATCTTGCCTGAAATCTATCAAAATCTGGAAACTGCTTCTGACTTTACAGTGCAGCCTCTGAATCTGTGATCCTCTCGGCCCTCTTGTGTACCTTATGAAAGTTTTAAATTTTAGGCAAATATCTGACACAAATTGGGGAAGTTTCCCTCTTATTTTATTTTTTGGTTAATTGCCTGGGAGTTAAATTATTTAAAGTGCGACTAGGTCCCCATGCCGTCATCTTTTCCTTAAAAATATTGACACATTCATTTTGCATCTGGTGAATGTTGCGTTCAAATTAGATTTTAACCTTTGAATGCGTGCTTCAAGGGTAGAAGCAGTCTTCTGAATAGCAGCCCTCCCCTTGGTACCTTTCAGTCTGCCCTGCATTTCCTTAGCCTGGACGGGCTCAGCAGTATCATTTTCTGCCTCCAATCTCTCCCTTCCAATGACTGCTTAGCACTGTCTCTGGAATGTTGTTACTATTCATACTGACCTGGAAAATGCTTCTGAGATGTTTCCTGCTTTAATTCCTTCCTTTCTTAACTGTGACAAATGCCCTGCTTCAGAGCATTACTTGCAGCTTTCTTTGGAGCCAAAAGAAATGCAACTCCTGTAACCAGCATTCTATTTTTAAGCTTAAAATGTGACCGTATCCCTGTCCTTTACTTATCACCTTTAATATCCTCTCTTTTGTCTTGGCATCCAATTCAACCTTGATCTGCTCTGGTCCGAATTCCCTAAAGAATCATCCTTTTTTTCCCCCGCACAACAAAACCCTGCTTTTTCCATCTTTGGTATTGTGAAGTGGTTTGAGCAATGTATCCAGTGACAACTGGTGTTGGGGTAAGTGGGGTGACAATAAGGAGGCCCCATAGGCATTTCATTTAAACTTTATGATTCTAAAGTACTTTTATTTCTGCTAACGTTCCCCAGTGTGTTGGTTCAGGTCCCCTAAGGAGCTGATACCAAGATGATATTAGATGTACAATAGCTTTATTAGGGGAAATGCCTGTGAACGATACAGGGAGGAAGCATGGTACAGAGAACCTCAGACCTGGATGTACATCTGACACCTCTGAAAGGAGAGCGGGGAGGAAGGATGATTGGGTACGTGTGGAGCCATTCTCAGAAAGCTTTGATCAGGCCAGTGGGAAAGTCCTCAAGCCACTCACCTTCAAGAGAAGTCCCTCATCAGGCAGAAATGGGGCTGCACTAGTACTCCCACCATGCTCAGCACTGGCAGAGAAGCCTGGCATCAGGGACCTGAGGGGTGACGGCTAGGGCTGTCAGGCCACTGCGTAGGAGATCTGACCGGCACCTTTTTAGGCCACCACACCCAGCTATTTGTTTTCCCACTTGCAGTGCAGTTATTGCCCTCAGGGTAAGATATCAGCAAACCATGAGAGCAGTCTGTTCTTTCTGGCCCATCTCCCAGTACCAACTACTGCTCCTTTGGGAATCATTATGGGATCACTGATGGGCGATGCAGATTGTTTCCCCCCCACCCCCCCGCAAAGCTCAGAAATTGATGAAAATCATACATCAATTAAATTAGCTCCAAGGCAATGCTGTAGCCAAGGCTGAAAATCCATTTACTGTTCCCCATTCCAAATTATGCATAACCGTGTTTCTAATAGAGCACGTAACAGGTTATAGAGCTCAAACACCATTAAGACACTTTAATGATAGACTGCCAACACGAAGATGCCCTAAGCTTGAATATAAACCTACTCCCATGTTCAAATTCCTGGAGAAAAAATTTAACTCCAAATATTTAATTACTTTACAAATTGAAATTCAAAGAAAAGAAAGTCTGCAATCAGGTTCTGTTGCCCCTCTTGCCCTACTGAATTAAAAAAAAAATTTAAATCTAGAGTGCACTCTCTCCAATTTTGTATGTTTCTCAGTGCCAGCTACTGGGGTTCTTGATACCTACGGGAAGTTAGGGTTTCCTTAGCAGCTTCATCCTGGACTGTCGAGAAATAGGATGGATGAAGTTCCTTCAGTACTTCATAAATTGCAGCATAATTTTGAAAGAGTCCAAAAAGTTCATAGGAACCTTGAGATTATTACAACCCTGACCTCATACTTATCCACAGTAGAAACGGAGCTTGTCCCCAGCCCCTAAAGTAATTATCCCACCCCCCGGGTTACCAAAACCACAGCAGAGATTCAGTGGTAAGTGAGTGAAGGAGGATAGATGGAGAAAATCTTGGTTTTAGTCTCCCAAGGATTCCAGTCAGTCTATGCCTGATGCCCAGAATCCATGACCTGTGAGAGTAAATTCAATGGGGAAAAATCTTTCCATAAGAGGTTAATTAGACCCTATACATTTAGATCTATGGGGAAAAATCCATCTGTGTAAATGTTCCACTCCGGTGAATTTTCTTGACCCGGTACTTCTCCTTTCAAAGCACTTATCTTGAGGCCAAGGACTACGTCTGTCATATGCACCATGGAGTTTCTGGCATCCAGCACTGTGCCTAACATATAGAAGGGGGTTGATAAATAATTGTTGTAATAAAATAGAATTTAATAGAATTTAATTCCTACTCATGCCATTCAAGCTTCTATATGACTTTAATTGAAAAATAGCCTGGTTTACAAGGTGACCTGTTAAAAATCTGTTATAATTTACAACTATGTGATGCAGGATTTTCTAAATACTATGCAAAAAAAGAAAAGCAGAAGTAAGTCAGGCTGTGAGACCAGTATAACTGTGACTATTATCTATAACCTCTGATTTCAAATTCATCACTATAGCCATTATTTTCATTGACTGACTTTATGACAAATGTTTACTGTTATAACTGTTTAAAAGGCTATAAACAACTTATATTTATACTAGTAAAATAATACATTTAACAAAGTATGATTTTTTTAAAGCTAGTTTTCTGCTAATAAAGTTTGAAAATCACTGATTCAGCCACAGTAAAATGAGCTTTAAGCCAGAGAGTTTTATCTGGATTCATATTCTTCTCTGCCTTAACATATTTGAGACTCAGGTAACTTTTTTGTCAAATGAGAGTGATTATACGTAACTCAAAGTTTGCTGCAAGATTGAGACAGTTAAATAAAATTTTAAAAGCCCCTGGCATAGAGCAGCTCTCTATATGCCTTTATACAAAGCAGTCACAATGGACCATACAGGACAGCAAACAAAATAGGTACTTAATGTTTTGATTACTTTTATTTTCAATATTTGGAGATACTTTAATTATTTTAAACAATTTCAACTATAACTGGATAAAGTGGTTATTATTATGAAAATGAAACACTTTCCAGTGTTTTATATGACTTTGTTTACACCTCTGCTCCAGCACATACCTCCCATTAGACTTTCAGGACCCTGAGGACAGGGATTGTGTCCTAGTCTTCATCTTCACATGGGGGCCATGTAGTCAAACTCAGTAACTTCTGAATAAATACTTTTTTTTTTTTTTTGCGGTACGCGGGCCTCTCACTGTTGTGGCCTCTCCCGTTGTGGAGCACAGGCTCTGGACGTGCAGGCTCAGCGGCCATGACTCACGGGCCCAGCCACTCCACAGCATGTGGGATCTTCCTGGACCGGGACACGAACCCGTGTCCCCTGCATCGGCAGGCGGACTCTCAACCACTGCGCCACCAGGGAAGCCCTAAATACTATTTTTTAATTCAGGAAACACATATATAACACTTCCATATACCAGTCTCTGTTGTAAGTGCTTCATACTCTTGATCCTCTGAGACAGCTACTCTCATTACCCCCATTTTATAGATGGGGGATCTGAGGCATAGTGAGCTTAAGTGACCTAAACAAAGTCATATGGCTAAGAAAGTGGTAGAGCCAGAATGGAGCTCAACGTTGCCTGGCTTTGAAGTCCGTTCTCTTGATCCTTGCACTCTGCTGCCTCCCATTAATGAAAATGATGATCATATCACCGAAAAGGGAGTTGCAAAAGCAAGCAGATTGAATTTGCAATCATTCGGTGCTAGATTTTGTGTTATGGTTTCCATAGTAACCTTAACTCTTCCGTCGTGGGATGTGTACATTATAAAAGAAGCACTGGTATAGTTGAGCTCCGTGTGTTGTGGCTGTGGTGTTGGTACGTGGGACCATCTTATCTAGCAGCATTATGAGCACAGGGCCTTGGGCGTAGAAAATGTTTAAGAACAGAAGCAAAAATTCTACTCTAAAATAAGAAAACAATAAAACTTAAATTAAGGAATATCTACAAAATGTAATATAATGCCAACTTTATTAATTATTCAATTTAGCATTCATAAACATTTCAGTACACTTGCAAACAATCTAGGTTTAATTTGCTTACTTCATTAGTATTCCTCAGTAAGCAGGATCATCACTGAATAATCATAACCAATCATGTGTTCTATGAGATATTATAGTAAATGTTTTTAAATAAAATTATAAAAAGCTTTTCAAATACTGTATAATAAATATTTCATGTCAGTACATTTTACTGTGTTTGGTATGACATATAGAAGGGTTTATGAAGGTCTTAAAGGAGCCTTGTTATGACTCGCTTCACTTCTATCCTTAACAAACTACAAACAGCCTGCTTCCCTGTACTTGTAGCAGAAGCCATGCTGAATGAAGCAAAGAACAAAGTGTACATTGTCTGATTTATGAGTTTCATAAGTAAGCAATTTTTAAAAATCAATAGGTATTTTTCCTAAGTACTGCCATGCAAATACTTGAATTATTACTCCTCCATTTTCTGACTTGGTAATTCTGAGAAATACTTCCTGTAAGATGCAGCAGTAAACAGCAGTATCAGGAAGAGGGAAACGAGCTTGAGAGGGGAGCGCTGGGAGTGACGGATGAACTAGCTCGCTGCCCAGATCGTAAACTCCTGGAGGATGATGACACATCTGGGGCCCAGAAAACTTGGATTCTATGAATACATAAAATCAGGGCCCTTAGCCCATTTGCATTATTTTGAATATCCCATGCCTCTCAGCACCTCGTACAGTTCTGAGCATGTCGGAGGCTCTTTAGTTTCCTAATGCTGCTGTAACAAATTACCACAAACCAGGTGGCTTGCAAGGCAAATTTATTATCTTACAGTTTGGGAGGCCAGAAATCTGAAACAGGTCTGAAGAGCTGCATTTCTTCTGGAGGCTCTAGGGGGAGAACCTGCTTCCTCACCTCTTCTAGCTTCTAGAGGCTGCTGCAGTTGACCCCCCCCCCCCCTTACCCAGCCCCCGCTTCCACCTTCAAAGTCAGCAGTGTCTGGTGGGGTCTTTCTCACACTGCATCACTCTGACTGGCCCTTCCCTCTTCTCTTCCACTTTTCAGAACCTTGTGATTATATGCCCCCCGCCCGATAATCCAGGATTGTCTCCCCATCTCAAAATCTTTAATTTAATCACATCAGTCCCTTTTGCCATGTAGAATAGATTCCAGGGATAAGGACGTGACGTGGGCGTCTTTAGAGAGCTGGCATCATTCTGCCCACCGCGGAGGCACTTGGCAAAGTCTAGGTGAGTAGACTCCTCGGGGCTCTGAGTGATTTCCAGAGGCAAGTTCGCCTCGTCTTGCTGTGTTCCCCCTAAGGCTCCCTAACGCACCTTACATTCTGCCTCTAAAGCCGATGCTGCCATCTCTTCCTACTCATTACTTTACCCTTAAACCTAATGATAGGGAAGTTGTATGATTCACTATCTTTCTTTATTCTCTTGATAATAATACGCTGTAGGAGAGACCCTTAATGGGAGCGAGAGCTATGTTCACAGATACGTGTGTGAGATGTCTGCATATCCATACTGATATTTTTCTATCCCATATTTGTTTCTGTTTTCTCTACTTTTTATTCAGAAAAAATTTTTAAGAAAATTGCCACAGGCAAGGAATCCTTTCGGGATGTCATGTGAGTTGCTAATGCACGTGGCTAATAACGACCCTGTTCTCTCTCTCCCTGTGCCGGTCCCCACGTCTCTTCTTCCTTGTTCCTTGGTCATTGAAAAGAATCAAAGGCAGCAGGGAAGTAAAGCTGTCAGAGTCAGATCTGCCATATAGCTGTGAGTCCTCCGCAAATTTCTGATTCTCTCTATGCCTCAGTTTCCTCACACAGAAAATGTGAATGGCGGTAGTTTTTCTACTTCATACTGCACTCAGGAACCAGTGTTTCACTTTTCTCTTTTTTTTTTTTCGGTACGCGGGCCTCTCACTGCTGTGGCCTCTCCCATTGCGGAGCACAGGCTCCGGACGCGCAGGCTCAGCGGCCATGGCTCACGGGCCCAGCCGCTCCACGGCATGTGGGATCTTCCCGGACCGGGGCACGAACCCACGTCCCCTGCATCGGCAGGCGGACTCTCAACCACTGCGCCACGAGGGAAGTCCTCACTTTTCTTTTTTATTGAAACACATTTGATTTCCAAAACAGCCATCGAGGCTGCCTACAAGATAGAGGCCAAACTCTTCAGTAGAGGCTCTTCAAAATCTGATCCTACCCTAACTCTCCAGGTTTGTCTTCCATTGCTTCCACTGCACGCAGCCTTCCAACAAAACCCTTCTTCTTTCCTGGCCCCAAACATGCCAAAGAGAGGAGATGACTTAAAGTTCTCTCTGTGTGGTTTTTTTTTTTCACTCTGATAAATGGGAAAAAATGGGGCTGAGGAAGAGCAAGTGTCACCCATTGTTCAAGAGATTTTTTAAAATATTAGAATGATTATCTTGCCTTGGAAGAGGAGAGGAAATATGGTGTGTTTAAATTCAGGTAAAATGTATGCTTCAGTTAAAACGTACAGCCAATCAGACATAACATTGTAGGGGTTAGTGATACCAAGCCAGAAGGATGTTTTAAGCATTGTTAATTAAGCCTTACCTTCCCTAAATAAAGTAGATGGGAGAGTGAAGAATAAATGAGTTTCTGCTTCACTCAGTGGGCATTATGAGTAAGCAAATAAATGGAAAATCATCTTCTACTTGGGATGTTGCAACCTGATTTGGGAAGGTTGGGCATGGAGGAGTCTCACCTCTAAAGGGCCCCTCTTTTGAGTCACCTGATAGCTTAGCACCAGTTACCTGGTGAAAAGCAACCAAAAACAATTCAAGGGTCATTAACATCACATCCTCCTCAGGTCACTTTCCTATGAGAAAGGATGCCTAAACCACAAGACTATCGTGCTGAAGGATCAGGGCTGTGATAACAGAGGAAAGAAATTGTTGTTCCTGCATATTCTCAGCTTCATTCTTTGTCTTTATACCCTTTACCCAGACCTCGTTTACTTTTTAAGAGCTGTGTTAAGGGTGCTCAATTTGATTGTTCTGGGTGGATGAATTTTTGACAGGTTCTTTTCCCCAGCACCCATCTCCACCTCTCAGAGAAGCCATCCAGGACCCACGCCGTGCTCCTTCACACCTCGAGACCTTTGTACGTGCTGTTCCAGTAACCAAACCACCCTTCTGCCCACCCCACCTGCACAGCAGGCAATACCTGCTCATTGTCAGTACCCAGCATCACATCTGTGAAGCTCTTCCTAATGACCAGCACACCCCATCACACAAAGCAAGGAAAGGTCATTAATTAATAGTGCATGCTAACCTTTAATGTATTATACAGCATGTATGTGTGTATAACAGTATTTTCCTGCAGACTTTTCATAGGTTTGTTTAGCAGGCTGTGCTGGCCACCATAGGAAGTGAAGTTAAATGACTACAAAGCCTGTGTTTTAGGGACATTTAGATGTATATCACAGGTCAGGGGCAAGAGGGAGAGGGAGAATGAAAAGAAACCAGACTGGGCTTCCCTGGTGGCACAGTGGTTGAGAATCTGCCTGCTAATGCAGGGGACCCGGGTTCGAGCCCTGGTCTGGGAGGATCCCACATGCCGCGGAGCAACTAGGCCCGTGAGCCACAACTACTGAGCCTGTGCGTCTGGAGCCTGTGCTCCGCAACAAGAGAGGCCGCAATAGTGAGAGGCCCGTGCACCGCGATGAAGAGTGGCCCCCGCTTGCCACACTAGAGAAAGCCCTCGCACAGAAACGAAGACCCAACAGAGCCAAAATAAATTAATTAATTAATAAATTCCTACCCCCAACATCTTCAAAAAAAAAACAAAAAGAAACCAGACTAATCATCTGAGAAAAACCATGACTTCTTATCCTGCTTGCCAATGAATTTTTCCTTTAAATAGTAAATAACAACAGCAAAACTTCCATGAAAATGCATGACTTATATTTTCTTTTTCCCTTATAGTTCACAGGTTGTTTTCATATCATTATCCCACTGGATCTTGGCAACAACCCTGTTCAGTAACCATTTTACCAATGGTGAAATTGAGACCCAAAAAGGGCAACTGACTTGTCTAAAGTAACAGAGCCAGTGGGTGGCAGTCAGGAGAGGAGGGTGTGGTCATCCATCTACCCATTCTCCAACAAGCCCTTAGCAGACAGCTGACATGTCCTGGGCATAATAACAGCACAAGGAGACACAGATAAACAAGCTATAGTTCCTCCTCTCAAGGAGCTGCTGCCTTGCTTTCCTCATACACCATCCTGTGTTTCTCCCCCTTACTCATTATTTGAGCTACTATTATTTGAGTAACTTGGTCCATGCTCAGTTGGAAAGTTTGAAATCTGGAAAGTCATGATTTGTGATTCATTTCCTACATCTGCATACCTTAACAGAGCTCCGTAGGGTGTGCTTCCTTTATACACTGTTTTTCTTACCACCACACCATGTGCTAACAAAAGAGTATAAAATGATTTAATAGTCATGCTTCTGACTTAAATAGCTTCCATCCATCAGGGTGACAGGAAGAACTTGGTTGGAAGAACCACAGGAGGCAGTGGCACCCCAATCCTGAAGGTCCTTATTGATAATGAAGACATCAAACAGCAACCACAGCAAGAGGAGGGGCAATCCAGGGAACTGTCACCAACAAATATAGTAGAATGTTGATTGTTTTTATTATAGGGAAAGCTCATACAAATAAGGGAAACCTAACGTATCAGTACAGAAAGGGACAAAATACACAAGGAAGCAATTGATCAATAAACTAATGACCAATAGAAAATATTAAGAGCCTATAGTCTAACTAGTAGTCAATAAAACAGATATTAAAACAGTGATCCTCGTCTGTCAAATTAGTGAAAAATTAAGTATATATTATATATGTACATGATGAAACAGGCATACTTTAAACACTGCTGGTAGAGGTATAAGTCTCTGTAAAATAAATTGGGACTGTGTATCAAAAGCTTCAAAATAGTTCATATTCTTACACTTAGTCATTTAATTTTTAGGAATATACTTGAAGGAAATGATCAGAAGTTTGGTCAAATAATCGAAGGCAGAGATGGTCAACCCAACATTATTTATAATAGTATAAAACTGAAAACTTAGATAAACAATGGTAAGAAAAATTTACATGAATTATACAGCTTTGTCTTATATAGTAATAATGAAAAGAATATTTAACGACATGGAAAAATGTCAAGCTGTTAAATGTCAAAATTCATTCACCTAAAATCTTGGAAGAATGTAATTGCTCTTCATATGGTGGGAACAGTGAAGTAAGAAGGGACCTTCTCCACACCTGGGAGGGCATATAAGGCAGGGAGGGGACGCTGGGCTGAGGACCAGATACCCTGGCCGCTCCCACTTACTAACCATGTGGCCTTGGCAAAGCCACTAGACTACCCAGCCCTCCCAATTCCTCCCAGTGCCCCCTGCTTCTACCTCAGCAGGAGAATTGTGAGATGAAGTGTATAACACTGCCTTGTGGTGAGAAAGCCGGCTGCTGTTAGCACAGGATGCAGGCACTAGAGAGAGAAAAGTATTAGTAGGATGGAGAGTAAACTGTAAAAGTACTTTATAAACTAATTTGTAGTATATGTATAAGATAATATTTTAACTGATTCCTAATTTCCATTTTTTTCCCACATAGAGAGCATTCATCTCCCCAGCTGTCATCAGTATCTTAAACATAATCATGATTGCCTGATTATGTGATGACCTCCACAGACAGTCTTGGGTCCTTTGATCACACCCACCTACACTGGCACCCATAGATGGCTTCAACCTCACCCGGAGGGTAGCGATGTGGTTAAAATGACCAGCTCTGGGGTCAGGACACCTGGTTCAAATCCCAGTTATATCACAATACCTGTTGCAAAACTTAAGTCGGCATGCTTATACTGCTGTAAAGCCACAGTTCCTTCAACTATGGGTATGTGGAGATAGGAAGCTCTACCGCATTGGGACAGTGGGAGGATTAAATGAAATAATCCAGGTAAGGGCTTGGCTAGTGCAACACCTGGCACAGAGTCAACGACAAATGGTAGGATTTATTATTATTACTACTGCCCCAAACTCCTAGATAACTTTTAGTTTTCAGTTACAGAGCAGTGCCTGTACCCTTCCCAGCATTCCCATCACGGTCTGGTTAAGGAGCCCAGGACATGTCAGTTAGTGCAGAAAACATAGATGACGTTACAGAACATGGTGGAAACCTTGACGGATGTCCAGACTGCTGGTGCATCCCCTCAGACTGTGAGCCCAAAACTGTGGACCCCTACCTTGTTGTATGTTTTGAGTGCAAACTGGGAATGATTAGCATTTGAAAACACTTCACGGAGAGATTGGGAGGGATAGTGTGTCGGGGGAAACAGAACACTGGGGAAGGATATGCATGGAGAGGAAGAAATCCGGTGTGATTCATAGAGCATGTGGCAATGATGGAATCCTGAAGTAGTGTGACCAGAGAGCAGGGATTTGGGGGTCAGAAATAGGCCACAAATGAGTCAAAGCAGATGGAAATATGCTTGTGTCACACACGTACCCAGCTAGAGTTGTCAGGTCCTCAGCAAGCCAGCGAGTGAGGGGTTCAGCCTTCCAGGCACCTTGTGGATTTCTGCTGGGCAGCCAGTCCCGGGCCTTTTCCTTTTTGTCACCTTACGTCCCTCCAGCTTGTCTGTACGCCTGCTCAGTACTTCTCTAGGCTGTTGGCTCTGTAATCATCATCCTTTCTTATGAGGCACAGGTTGACACCCTCTCCAATTTATACATGTGTTTCCTTTCCTTATTTTTCAAATGTTAAGCAGTGAAATAATGGGAGATAAGTCTGGGCTTTGGAGTCAGAAGAAGATTCACACCTCAGCTCTGCTACTTCCTAATTCTGTGCCCTTGGGAAAGTTATTTAATTTCCCTAAGCCTCCATTTCTTATTTGTAACATAAATATAAAAATACTACATCCCACCCCACTGTTGTGAGAATTCAGTGAAAAAGAAATACTTGTAGAGAAACTAGCATATAGTAGACAGTAAATATCTTCTTTCTCTTCAGTGGAGAAATGTTTAAATGAAGATAGTGCATTTTATACATTTGCAATATTTAAAGGCCAGTATTGTTCTGTGGCTTTAGGAATATCTAATCAAACAAGCTCGTAGTGTTTTGAAGATTAAAAATATTTGACAGTTACAAACAGGTCAAGGACTAAGGCTGTAATGATACATAAGGCAAAGTTTTTGCCAGTTAGAACTTTCTAGCTGGGAGAGACAGCAGATAATTAACATGTATACAAATGATGCATAGACAGATATTTTTACAGAAAAATAAGATATCCACACGTGCTTAGTTTGCATGACTTTTAAATGGAGATTTTGCTGATTGACTGATGATCTTAGCTGGTGATAAGGTCAAGTGAATAAAATCCCAGACTCCAAGCTATCAGGTCCTAAAGAGATTAGAGTGAGGAGGTAGATTTTGAGCTGAGAAGGCTCACGTGTCGATGTTTAAAAGCATGCATTCTATAAATTGTGACACCTCTGAAAACGAAGTCAGCTAGCTTTCCTAGGCCAACAAATTGCTGGTGACCCTAGAGAATTGTGTGAGGCCACAATTTAATTGCACAAGCTTTAGGAGATCTGCAGTCCTTTATCCCATTAATTCAACCTGCAACTTTGTTCTCTCATCCTTTTGAATATGCAGTTCTCATTGATTTCAATGGGAGTTACAGACACAGAGAAAGGGAAGAACTGGGCTAATTATCTGTTCAAAGCAGAGCCTCATTTAAGGTACAGTTTTAAAGTGTTTTCAGGCACATTAGTGAGTCAGCTCCTTCTCACTCGTTTGTCCGGAAGGCTTTGCAGCTTGAACGGAGCATTTTAAAGGGCAGTCTCCTTCCCTAAAATCTCCGTGTCATACTCACGCACCAGTAACTTGATTATGACTGCTAGGAGGCAATGACCTCCCATTTTAGTCTCGATTTTACTGCTGAATTGTTTCAGACTGAAGCTGTAGCCTAATCGTAATTACCAACCCCAAATAACATACATTATAAATTCATAGAACGCCTATCAGGCTCTGACCAGTGTCCCACATTTGCAAGTTAAGTCAACATAGCCTTGACCCTCAGAGACCCTTTGTTTGAAATAGTCTCCTTCAGTCCCGCAGCAACATAGTGCAAAGAGGGAAAATGGTTGTAAATATAACATTTAAAGCAACTGAACTTACACAGCCAGTGAGCACAGCACTGTGGTCTCAGCTCTCCCTCACCTTATGGACTGTGTGTTATAGCATTTGGCTACATGGTAAATTTCTGTAAAGCAAGTCCTGTTTTTCTACTGACTTCCACTCTATAATTCCACATGCATTAGAATTCATGAAAGTCTTATTTGAAAACTTGTGTGGGGAGAGATCCGGATGATGTGAACTGCCAGACACCCCAGCTCCCCAGCTCCCCTGGGTCTGCAAGGCACTTGTTGCTGAGATGAGTTGCAGCCCTGGGAGCTCAGGATCTCTCTTCACCAGGCACTCTTTCTCTGACCCTTAGAAAGTTCTTTCTCCCACACTGAAATACCCTGCCTTCATGTTCCAACACCCCTCCTTTTCCTTTTGTCCCGGTATTTATAATGCTTAATAGGACCAGGTTTAGGATTGGTCTCGATCAGAAGTCCTCTCTAGTTTGGGCACAATATTGAGTTCAGGGTTTTCCCTTTCGCAATGCAAATGAAGAGGTCTGCCATATACAGCCATTGCAGGTCCAGCCCACTCATATATGGCAACACTGCAAATGGTACCATCTTGCAGCATGATAAAGGGAGTATTGTAGGGGTTTGGGGATGGGTTCTAATTCTGCCTTCAACTTTAGTAGCTGTGAGACCTTGGGCAATCTCTGGGATTCTGATCTCTGGTTTTCGATCTATGGCCTTTGTAAGATGAGGCCATAATATCCACCTTCTAGAGTAATTGTGTGGACTAGACATATTAAAGGATGCCCAAAGCCTGCTCAGTACGTAGCGGTTTTCTGTTTGGTTTGGTTTTGAATGAGAAGGGTTATTTAAATGTTATAGACTTTCTAGGGTTTAAAAAGTCCGTATGTGATTAATATTTTAAAGAAAAAAACTCTTGTTTATTTTTCTCAAATGCTATTTCATAAAAGGAAAACAAAGACTCTGTGAAATAAGCTCACCAAATAGTTATGATATCTATATTTTGTTCATAATAATGCTTGAATGAAAATTTTCTGCAGGGCGTGATTATTAATATTTCAGGTCAGCTCAGTTCTTACTCACCTGATGTTCTCCATGTAAACAAGCAACAACAAAATAAGTGAGAACAACAGAAATCCCTGCTATTATAATTACGATACACAAGTATTCTTTGATTGGTTGACTTTTCTTATATGAAATCCTATTTCTAATAATTGTTAAAATAGTAAGTAATAGGTACCAGAAATAATGATTACTATCATTTTAAAATCCTTTTAAAAGTGTTTCTTGCCTTGCTATAAATGAAGGATCTGAGACTTGAGTGACTGTATTCTAGCTTACAGCAATTTATTTTCCAGTGTCTTCTTTTTGCCTTCTCAGTGGTTATATAGATGAGCAAGTAATGCTAGCTTACATGCCTTGTAGAATATAGGGTTAA
Organism: Pseudorca crassidens; assembly: GCF_039906515.1. Lineage (NCBI taxonomy): Eukaryota > Metazoa > Chordata > Mammalia > Artiodactyla > Delphinidae > Pseudorca > Pseudorca crassidens. The sequence continues at coordinate 14,692,221 of NC_090311.1, read as the reverse complement.
GAAATTCTCAGGAAAAGTTTAAATAATTTTATGACAATTAGTTCAGTAATTAGGAAATAATTAGATTTTTTGTTTCTATAGTAGAGGTTTAGTGGGGTTAGGGATCTGAGGATCCTCTTCCGTCTTAGCTGATAAAACAATAAAAACCACCAAGAGTTGAATTATGTAATGCAGGCTTCAGGTACTAAAGAAGTTCAGGAGATAAATTTTAGTGCAGTCTTTGGTAATCAGAAGAGCTAGCTGGAGAAGTCAGGTCTTAGCCTGGGTCTTGAAGAATAGATGAACAGAATTTGGATAGGTAGAGGAAGCATATTCCTTCAGTGTTTTGCACTTCTGATCTATAGTGGGAGTCTGTGAATTCTTTCACATTATTGACTGTATAAAACATTTCTAGATAATTAGCAAACATAAGAACTTGACTATGAATTCCTGAAGTGATTGGCCCTTACTCAGCATCAGCAGTAAAACCTCACAGAGATGGCCCATGGGAAGAGGGAATACTCCCACTGAGGCCCACTGTTCCAGCTGGCATGCAGTATTGCCCTGAGTTTTTCCATGCAGATCTTCAAAGGATAAGGGGTCAACAGTTTATGTTTATGCAAATGAGATGTTGGAATTCTACTTGGGAGCACAAGTAAATAGTAAACAAGAGAACCTGAAAGTTAGCTAAATTGGAAAGCTGGCTGAAATACTAAATAGAACATACTTGATAAGAAATGATGGGTTCATTCAGCCTGGAGGAAGTGTAGCAGGATGGAGAATGTTTTCTAATACAGCTCTACTCATTACAATCTCAGCAACTCCAGTGGTAGGTGCAGAAGGCATATGGAAGCTCTCCACATGTCTAATTATTTCCTGCTAAGTCTGTCATCAACAAATGCAAACGTTTAAGAATCACAGTGAATTTTATCTTCTTCAGATAAAATGATGATGAAGGTATTTAGAATTCTGCACTGTAGATGATACATGTAAATGTAAGTATAGTTCTAGATATATATAGATGATACATAAAATGAAACTTATAGTTGTCTTAAGAGTCTGCTCACTTGCCCGTGTCATGCCCCCCAGCATCCTCTTCTCTCTCCAATCCCATCCTTCCTAACTCATCTCAAAACCTAGACCCACCGACAGCCATTCTTCTCACAGTCTTTCCCATTACTCCATGCCCATGTTATATTATGTTTGTGGGAGTCCTGTTAATTCCTAGGTCTTTTGTATTCCAAACAGGGACAGCTTGTCCCCGGCTTTTGGTGGTTTTAAAATATGTCAACAAATTTTTTGATACTCCCTCCTTCAAAAAATGGGGCCTAATTCTCCTCCCCCCGAACATAGGCTAGACTCAGTGATTCCCTTCTAGCAAATAGAATGAGGCAAAGGTTACAGTGTGCAACTTTTGATGCTGGTTTATAAAAGGCTTTTAAGCTTCTCCTCATTCTCTCTCTCTGCCGGGTATGAGGACACAAACTATGGAGAGGCCCCTGTGGTGAGGAACTGAGGCATCTGGTCAGCAGCCAGGAAGGAACTGAGGCCTCCTGCTGACAGCCATGCCAGTGGGCTTCGAAGTGGATCCTCAGATTAACTAATCAAGCCTTCAGAAGACTGTGGCTACTTCAGTAGCCATGGCCAACATCTTACTTGCAACCTCATGAGAGGCCTTAGGCCAGAGCCACTCAGCTAAGCTGCTCCCAAATTTTGACTCACAGTAACTGTGAGGTTAATAAATGCTTGTTATTTTAAGCATCTACCTTTGGGGGTAATTTGTTATAGTATTGTGACCTAATACAATGACCTAGCAGTGTAATGTGTTATCCTGAAGTAAAAAAAAAAAAAAAACACATACAAGGAGTTAGGTGAGAATTCCTCATTTTTTGAATAAGCCTTTGTCCACCACTACTATTTTTCACATCTTAACCATAGGAACACATTGACAGCAGTAATTCCCACTGGGGGCAATACTGCCCCCTAAAGTTTTTTTCAGAAATCTGTAGGACACTGGGTTTTCATAATGATTGGGGCCACTATCAAGGCAGTTAGCAGTAGGGCACAGGGGTCCTAGAAGCCCGGTAGAACATGGACAGTAGCACACAATAGTCATCCTAACTCCCTCACCAGTTTAGAGTGCCCTGCTGGACATTCTTGAAGGTAAAAACAAACACTGTAATAAATTGTCTGAACTTGGATCTTCTTTTTTATATTAAACTCAATTTCAAATGGTTTTAATATATAATATACTGAATTTTCCCAGAAATAGAACCACTATGTAAGTTGATAGCAGATTATACTTTTATTGGTTTATAATCTTTCTGGAGTTGTTCAAACCTCACCATTAAGACACTGGTAACAATCTGAATCTGTACCTGAAGAATTCTTGGTGATTCTACAAATAAGTAAAGGTATATGACTGCTTAGAGCCATAGCCAAGCATTCCGTATTGAGAACCATTGCTCTCAGTCATTACAGATGCGTTGAGAGGCAAAGTAGAGTGACAGAGAGACCCAGGTGCAAACTCTGGTTCTACCATTTACTGTGAGTTAGCAGCTTTCACCTCTTGCCCAATTAAATTTTCTCATCCGTAAAATAAGGTAATAACAACTACCTTGCGGATTTTGGGTAGGGTTAGAGTTAATGTTTTAAGTGTTCAGAGTAGTGCATGGCCCACTGTGGGTCTGTAACAGTTATTCATATCTTGGTAAGTAATAGTACTTGTTTTGATCCATTCTGTAATAGGCAAATCAGTGTGCTTATTCCTCCCAGGTGTGCTAGGTAGGATGCCAGCTTGATTCTGAAACCTAACAATAGTTATGCTTAAAAATAAAAGTAGAGAAACCCAATGAGATATAAGGTATCATTTAGCTGAAGAGTAAAGAGAGCTTCAGTCAGTTGAGAGCTTGAAAGTAATGCATTAAAATTATTAGCAAGCTAAGATATCTCTGATTTTTTCCAATATGGAATAACATTTTCAGTTATATTTCTGATGCAGAGAATAACTGTCACCCATGCCATACAAAGTGTTGTACCAAAGCTTCAATAAAACACAATGAATTTGGGATCTACGCTTCTCCCATAGTCACCATGGACCCCCGCCTTCCACATCCCTCCTCTCATGAGGACACGATGACTTGGATGTCAGCATTGAGAGTTGGTGTGTTCTTAATTTTATTTATTTATTTATTGGCTGCGTTGGGTCTTCGTTGCTGCGCGCGGGCTTTCTCTAGTTGCGGCGAGCGGGGGCTGCTCTTCGTTGCCGTGCACGGGCTTCTCATTGCGGTGGCTTCTCTTGTTGCGGAGCACGGGCTCTAGGTCCACAGGCTTCAGTAGTTGTGGCACTCAGGCTCAGTAGTTGTGGCTCACGGGCTCTAGAGCACAGGCTCAGTAGATTTGGCGCGCGGGCTTAGTTGCTCCGCGGCATGTGGGATTTTCCTGGACCAGGGATCAAACCCGTGTCCCCTGCATTGGCAGGCGGATTCTTTACCACTGCGCCACCAGGAAAGTCCGAGAGTTGGTGTGTTCTGATGCATGCTGTCCTCTGATCACTCCTCTGGGCTCATTGGTGCATAGAACCTCATTCTGACGCTAGCACATATGAGGAGTTGTGCTAAAACGTCTTTTTGTCCTTGACTCAGTCACCACTGCTGCTACTCAGGGAACTCAAACCAGCAAAAGCTAAAGTTATCACAAGCACTTCCAAAGAAATGGTAGAAGCCAGACTGTGGGCAAGAAGGGGTAATATTAAGACAGTAATTCTGAGATTCAACTATCTCTGCTGGGGAGGAATCTGATTGTTTATCTGTATTACAGACACCCAGAGTCTGAGGGGGGCACAAGACCGCAGGTAGCCAGATCTGGCATCAGACTCATTTGGTAGAGATGCTCAAGGGGAACTCCTAGAAGGGGCAGAGCAGCCCCAAAGTGTATAGAATGAATTTAAGCTGTCCCTTAAAGTGACCTTGCACTATTAACCAAACTCTGGATTCACTTCCCTCATGCCTTTTTTTTTTTTTTTTTCTTTTGGTCACGCCACTTGTGGGATCTTAGTTCCCCCGCCAGGGATCAAACCTGGGCCCATGGCAGTGAAAGCACTGAGTCCTAACTACTGGACCACTAGGGAACTCCCTCCATTGAGCCTTTTGAAAAAATCACCTTCATAATCTTAGATGGAAACATTAGTAAAAGAGGGAGCTCTTCTAGTCAGTATACATAAAATGAAGTCATCTAAACTCAATGTTTTATAGATATTGGTACTAAAATTGCAAAAAAAAATTTAAGACAAAAATGAAGATGTTAAGAATTATCAAACTATCACTACTTCTTTCTATTACTGATGTATATATAGAAGATATTTAAATATAAATTGTCTGTGAACCAAAATGAAGTTAAAAGCAGCACAATAACAGAAATGGTTATTGAAACAATCTGAAATGTCCTCTAAGTTTCACAGTATCAAATACTGATATGACAGTCTAAGTTGCTCAGAGAAGGAGAGAGCATTAGAGAAATTATAGTAGACAGTTTTGTAGTTTCACAAAAGGAGGTCCCTGAAAACTAGAAGATGGCTTAGATAGTGCAGTTATTTAATCAAGAATGTCAAATCCCAGCCATCATACCACCTGCTTTTTAAAGTAAAGGAAGCTAGGAACTAAAGGGAGTGTTTTAAAAAGAGGCAGAGGATGAATAAATGACAAAAGGAAGCGAAAAAATAATTACATACAGTCTAAAGGATACGGGTGTAGCTCTGCAGTATTGTTTCCTCAAAAGTTTATGTATGAATTAATATGTATTAAAAGATAAAAAAGAAAATTGTAGAAATTAGCACCTTTTTGTAAGAAAAGGATGAGGTAAGAGGCTCAAGCCACAATACCTTTTAATGTTAAGGTCCTTTCATTCTTGTATACCTCCTGCCTCCTTGCTTCCAGTTCGTACTGCGCTGCAGTTTGAGAATACAATCCTCATTTACCTGCTAGCTGCAGCTGTTCTCCATAGTCCTAAGGGGATTGCGCAGGTGTTGAGAACAGCAAGTAGCAGGTGCCACACGAGTGTACCTACTACTAACACCAGAAGAAATATAACGTGAATAAACCTCACTTCGTGCAGTCACTGATTTTCTAAGAAGCATGTCAGTATAAAATATTGGTGAATCCCCTCATATTGAAGTGAACTGTATTTTAAATTTAATAACCTTTTTATAACTCTGCATTTTTAAATATTGTCAAATAAAAACAGATTAACTGAATATCGTGGATAATTCAGGGTTAACCAAAACGTTCTGTCTCAAACTTATGAGTGAAAGTGTTTCTTAAACACTGGCGGGCTCCCTGTGTCAGTGATTTTGACCCACCTGGAGTAGTAGGCTAAGGCTTGCTTGGCTGAATGAGGCTGCTGTCAGCCTTATTAACCTGTAGGGTAATTACCCTGTTGGGCTGCAGGTGAGATGGTGCAGGACCAGGGCCTGAAACTTCTCGGAACCTGGTCCCATGTTCCCACCAAATATTTTAGCACTAAGATTTACTTGAAGTGAAAAATTCTGTGGATATACATAGGCAGTTGGCATTCCCTGAGCTTGGGAGAATATTTTTACTTTAATTCTTATCTTTTAGGAGAAACAGTACATTTTGTCAACTGGGATTTGTATGTTTTATTAAAGAAAGCAGAATGAAGAATGGTTTGTCTGTAATCATTTAGTTAGCATTGAGTATCATTAATATTTCCTGAAGATAAATAGCCCAACAAAATTAAGTATAATTTAAAAAAAATAACGTGACCCTTCTACATATATAAATAAGTAACCAGAATAATATTCTTTCTCAAAAGTCAGTAGGATTATCTGCAGCAAAAAATACTCTTTTCCATGCTGACATGTGGTAGTATAAGAACAGATTTAAAAATTTTAAAACTAATAAGAAGTAAGGCAAGCTCTTTTATATAGTGAATAACATAGAGAGAAAATAGTTGTAGGCTTAGAGAAGAAGAAATTAAATTTATTTCTATAGAAACAAAGAACCAATGGAGTAAAAATAATTTAGAATCTTTAGCACAAGGAAAACACAACCCAAGTGTAGTAAGTTTGGCACATGGGTTATTTTCTTCTTTTCCTTAAGATACTAGTGTTTCTTTGCCCCACAGTAAAGGGAGAATATAAATTATTTCCATGATTCAACATAATGTGTGAACCACAAAAAGCTTTTGATTCTTTATTAAGATCAATCTGTAGGCACTCACAGTATTTTCTTGTCCAAAGCCTTTACTGGAGGATTGAAAGGTTTCTAATGATGGTGAAGTGACTCTGATGAAATGGTCCCATGATTTAAATTTTTATACCAAAATCTTCATGTAACTCAGTAATTAATGTATATGTATGTTTATATATATATACACACAGATATGTAACATGTAGGTAGTGGATCAAAAACACAATTACATTTCATTTAAAAGTGATTTTTTAAATTTGAACATTTGCTTAGAATGTTGTGATTACTGTTGCTTTCAGTAATTTTTGTATTTTGTTTAATACCAAAATTTAAATTTAAAAAAGCAATAGAAAACAACATAGGAGTACCTTATGATAGTCTAAATAAGAGAGGCTTTTCCAAGCAGCATATAATCATAGGCGTCATAAAGATGATCTGTGACTTGCACTACATCTGAAAACAAAAGTTTGATGCAAGAGAAAGAAAAATAAAACAAAGTGAAAAGACAAATAGCAAAATTAGAGAAATATTTGCAGTACAATATATTGTTGTTGAATATCTTTACCCAAATCTTTTCACAGTGATACAGACTTGTAAATGTATTTGACAATATTTAATTGACATGTCAAAAGAATCAGTGCACAGTGTAGATGTCGGGAACAGTTTTAGTGCTGTTTTCATGCTATTTTTAAAAAATCTAAATTCTGCAATAGGTGTTTCATGTTATGATTCAGCATCATCTCTGAGCTCAGACTATACTCTCAAAACCTTAGGGACAAGAAGTAGCATGGTTCAGGAGGAACCAAAGTCATTTAAAAGCCAAATTAGTCAGCCCTTGAATAATTCTAACTTCTGTGCTGATTTCCAGTGGAGAAAATGAGAATACTCCTTCTTCACTACTCTGCTCCATGGACAGCTTGGGAGATGGAATTGTTCTTTCCGCATTTGTTAAATCAGGGAATTTCTAAGATTCCTTCCAGCTCTAAAATTCTCTAGTTCTATGAATATCTCCATTATTATCATTACACCTCATTTTCCTTAAAGAATGTTAAATCAGTAGTCTCTTATCTTAGATCTATCTTTGTGAGAAAGAGTAAAGAAAAGTGAATTCGGTTTCTGCATGATTAATGCATCTGTCAAATTCTTTCCAAGTAGCAAATTAAGTTATTGTGTTTTTTCATGAATGCAAATCAAAGCCGTGCAAACTATTGTGGTAAAACTTAGCAGTCCTTTTTCATAAATTAAAGGTAACTGATTTAATGTTAATGAAAGGAACTATATTCAAATACAAATTTTAATAACTTGGGTGGAAAGAAAATTTTAGACTTTATAAGCTTTTCCTTACATAAAATTCATGTAACTTGAACAGAACGTCATTAAAATGTAATTTTCTATAGTGAAGCCTGTATTAATTACCTTGTATGAAACTCTGAAGAGTTCCTTAATAAATGTCTGGTCCTGTGTGTCCCTGAGAAGAATTGTCTATTGATTAGTTAATTATCTCAAACCAAGGGCCCCAGATTCAGTTTTTGATGATCACTGTCTTACCTTTTTCCTTGTTTGAATATTCTCATCAAAACCAGAAATAAAAGGTTTTTTTCTTTTTCTTTTTCTTTTTTTTACATAGGGAGTAGTTTGCTTCTGTTCATATTGATAGTACAAAGAGAACCAGTATAAATTTAATAGAATATTTTGTAAGTTGTTGGTTCTTAGGACTTAATCTAAAACTCCATGCATATACGTATGTGTTTCTGGGTGTGAAAAGCATCTTTTTTAGTAGGATAAGATTTTAAGAATGATTTTAGATATGCGTCCTGTGAGCTTGATTCCCTCATACTTTTAAGATAATTAAGTTCATTTCAATAGGATTGTAAGAAATAAAGGCATCTCCAAACTCACTGAGGTAACTATCCCACAAACCTCATTTTCTAGAATACTTATCCTGAAGAACATGAGACAATCAAAATCAGTATTTTCTTTTGCATTTGTATTATAACTGCATTTCACGCTTTTTTTTTTCACTTAGTTCAACCAGTAGAAATTTCAACTTTTTATATTGACTAAATAAACAAACTATAGGAGCTAATTTATGCTTATGTTTTGTTTTTGTTTTGCGGTACGCGGGCCTCTCACTGTTGCAGCCTCTCCCATTGCGGAGCACAGGCTCCGGACGCGCAGGCCCAGCGGCCATGGCTCACGGGCCCAGCCACTCCGCGGCATGTGGGATCTTCCCGGACCGGGACAAGAACCCGTGTCCCCTGCATGGGCAGGCGGACTCTCGACCACTGCGCCACCAGGGAAGCCCTATGCTTATGTTTTTTAAAAGGAAAAATTTGCAGATGCTAAGTTTGGTTGCAAATATTTCATACTGGGATTTAGGGATTTTTGTATAATAATAAAAGTACCTGGTGTTTTTAATATTAAAATTTGCAATATTCACTAAATTCAAAAGGTAGTGCCAGCTTAGATTTAATCTTCACTTAATTCTAGGGCTAATTATTTAAATTGAGAAAGGGAAATCGTTGACACACCGTATCTTATTTTTATGTCATACTTAAAATCATAAAACTCGATAAAACGATGAAATTAAAACTGAAATACATCCAAAATCTTTTTGTCTCATCATCTAAGAACCAGAGAAGTGCCAAGTATGAAGGAGCTCATGCTTGAGAAGGTCCAAAGGCCCAATTAGTTTATCTTGACTCCAGGGTTTTAGTTTAAGAAAAAAATGAACTCATTGAGGAGCACTATAGGCTTCCTGTGATGAACATATGTAATATTTTTCACCCACTTTTTAGTTTATCTTGGCTGCCTTAATATCTTCTTTCAAAATGTCAGCAATGATTAGACTACATTATCAATAATTAATGTGAACTTTTATCTCAAAGCTAATTTTGAGTAATGCTAGAACAAAACACGTCAATATATTAAAGATTGAAAGTTGAACAGATTGCTTTTGTATATAAAATATATTTTTTTCTCTTTTCAGTTCACCTTTCTTTTCAAATATCAATCCAATGTAAATGTTTGAGAAAGGTTAAATAACCTGTGAGAGAAGCACCTCTTGAAGTTTGGTGATATAGTTCCTAAAATTTTTTCAAAGATTGTGCTAGAGATCCTTGCATGGCCATTTTGGGAAGTTTAGGAAATATTTCCTCATGTACCTGGTCTAAGGTGGTGTGGCTATGGTTGATACGCTATGTTTAATTCACATTTTAATGCCAGTGCTCCATATATATTTCTTGTGTGTGTGTGCGGTACGCGGGCCTCTCACCTTTGTGGCCTCTCCTGCTGTGAAGCACAGGCTCTGGACGCGCAGGTTCAGCGGCCATGGCTCACGGGCCCAGCCACTCCGCGGCATGTGGGATCTTCCCGGACCGGGGCACGAACCCGTGTCCCCTGCATCGGCAGGCGGACTCTCAACCACTGCGCCACCAGGGAAGCCCCAATGCTCCATATTTTAAAGTTATCTTCATGTGGCATCATGTGTCCTTTTTCCTTCTTCTAAACAGGCTTTTTCCCAAATTAAAACTTAGTCATTTAAAATTACTAAATAATATATTTCACCCCACAGGAATACTAGAGATTTATTAGACGTTTGCCCCGAACATTGCTTCTGCCATGTTTAATTACACATCTAAATAAAGGCCATGCTCAGAATTGGAGTGTAACAACTCTTCATGTTGGATAATAAGCTTCAGAATATGATCTAGTCATACACAAAGGGCACCATAGCTGGATACTGATATGAACAGTTCAAACAGCCAGGTAATTCAGTCACCTACAATTCAATTGCTTTTATTTGAATTAAAATTAAATTTTGAATATAACTGGTTTAGCTGTTGATTCAGCTGGGACAGTTCTGGCCAAGCAAGTAGATTCTTTTTTACAAAGACAGTCATACTTCATCTCAGGTAGCTCACCCAACATTTGTTACAGATCACGTTGTCTATAATCCCCTTCAAAGAGTGCTCTAAACTTGCAACTAAGAGTCCTGCTGATAGACAGTGGACATCTAAGTCATGAGCATTAGGATCTGCTTTTCTGTAACACTGACTCTCCATCCTTTGCAAATTATTCTAACTCTGTAGAAATAATGGGTAGCCCTTTGGCATTGTGGCTCATTAGCTCAAGATCAATATTTTTGCTTCTCTATTTTCTTCTCTCAGTTCTCTGTTGACCAAAGAAATAAGAACAACTGGTTGACTATTTGCAACTCTAGAAAGTGAAATGAGAATGATATATGATTAATTAAAATCTGCAGTTATTCATAGAGGACTTGCTTTTGTTTTGATTATCATGATCCCAATTTGTCAAAATGCTTTTAAAAAGGTAGTTTTACACACACACACACACACACACACAAAGCAGGGAAGACTCAACATACTTAGTCAATTATAAATAAGCCATTTATAGTTTGTCCTTTCAAAATCCCCTTTTACGTTTTTTTTTAGGGCAAGTCATAAGTACCTTTGTGAATAATAATTATAATCTGCATTTCTCCAACTTTAGTAAGTGTTTGGAGTAAGGAATATGAAACCAAATCTGACAAAATATATGTACTTTTTAAAACCTGATAGTACCATACTTCTGTTACACTCTACTTTCTTAGATTCAATGCCTCTAAAATGTAAGTTTCTTTTCCTTATTTAAATTTTTTTTTCCTCTAATTATGGGAACTCATCATGGACCATTGGGCTGAAAGTCAGCGGCAGCTGGGTGGTGAACTGGCCCCTTGCCCAGATCTCAGAGTAAGACTAATTTGAAAACCCTTTACAAAATGCAGGCCAGAGCCTCACGCTTAGAAGATCCTGCTCTAATCAACCATTGATCATAAGAGATTTCCTTTATTGACCTGAAAGCAAGTTTTTTCATCTTTCTGCTAGCTGAGGCACTTACTGAAAGTAAGTGGATAACATCTAAAGTGAATATGCCAGATAAAGAGGGCAAAGTCTTCCACCCCTCCCTACAAGTGACATTCTGACTGTGTCCAGTGGGCCTACTGTAATCACGTGTGCTCGTAAGAATTTCTGTCTCCATCCATCATCTCTTGACCCACTTCATTGCTACCTATGAGGAGCCTCTGGTCAGCAAGATGTCCCTTCTACAGATACACTTGGAGACTCACTTAGGAAACTGTAGTCCAGGCTTGTGAAACAATGTGTGAGAATTCTCTTTGTATATGGAAGTAACTTGGAGTGAACGCAGAGCAATGTTTATCCCCCTGGATATAACATCAGAAGGTTCCAGGTGACTCTGAAGTCTGCTCCCTCTATGATTTACTTGCCTGTAGGGTTTGAAAGGTTTCCACTAGTGCTGACTCTTTGTGACACTTCTCAATTTACAGTAGCTCAGAGGCCACATTCATTCCTCCCAAAGGCAAAGTGGGGCAAACTGATACTTTTTTCACTCAGAAGGGTCAGCATTTATGGGATGTACTCAGTCAGATTCTCAAAATTGCATCAGAGAATGAAGGTTTCTTTTACACTATCCGCTTTGAGATTAAAGGAGTTCATTTAACCAAACTACTTCCCCAAAATCCCTGTTTTGAATTATTGGAGAGAATGTGTATTATCTGGGGTCCTGGATCACTTAGCAAACATCAGAGGAATGGTTTGAAGTCCATTTTGAGAAATATACTGTCCAACTATACTGCCTTTTCCTTCAGCAAAAGAGATTTATCAAGGATCAATTTGGCTACAGACACATCTGTTTTTGTTAAAATGCCTTTGGCCATTAAGTTATCCATAATAACTTTTGGTAAGGTCTAAGAAATTTACAATAATATTAATGGAAAAATCATGATTCTGTATAGCATTTTCTCATCCATTTTATCTAAATGGCCAGAGGTGAGGATTTGCATAATTTTATCTTTTTTTTTCCTCCCATTTTTGTAATGATCTGAGTTTTTATATAGAAGGCATAAATTTGCTTTACCATTGGAGTTTGTTAAAATTGTATTTTGACTTTGCAGAGATAGTTGTATGTTTTCAACTTCTTTTAATGTTGAAATTTCTTTTAAAATATTGACTCATGAACTTAGAGGAGCAGAAACATCACCCTGGACTCTAATAAAATTCATTTTTTTTGGTTGGTAGCTTGTTTTTTAATATTCAGTGGAGTTATCTGTGTAGAGGATATAAGCCCTGTAACTGTCTCCTATACTCTCCTGTAAATGCTGTGGGAAGCAATGATTCACATCACCACCCAACACTGTTTAACCTTGATTTAAAATTGTAATCTAGTTTCTTTAAAAAAATATATCATTTGTGTTTTTGTGTTGGCTCTAACTTTGAACAATCTCCAGGGAGATCTCAGAACATGAAAGGTGAACTGATTTTTCCTTTTGAGAAGTGGTCCATCCAGGAACGAGGGGAGCTTATGGTCGAACTACCAAAGTTGATTTAAAATACTAAAAGTCTGCAAAGACACTCAGGGAGAGTTAAATTGCTAATGCTTTGATGCCAAGCAAGTGTGGCAGCTTTTTCAGCTTTTCCTCGATATTGTACACACAGCCACACATATTAAAACCTGTTTAGGGACAGTGTTGACCAAAATACCAAGCCTGGGGCTTCCCTGGTGGCGCAGTGGTTGAGAGTGCGCCTGCCGATGCAGGGGACACAGGTTCGTGCCCCAGTCCGGGAAGATCCCACATGCCGCGGAGCGGCTGGGCCCGTGAGCCATGGCCGCTGAGCCTGTGCGTCCGGAGCCTGTGCTCCACAACGGGAGAGGCTGCAACAGTGAGAGGCCTGCATACCGCAAAAAAAAAAAAAATACCAAGCCTGATGCTCACGAGTATAGCTCTCACACTCAGGACATGAGCACACCCAGTTCTCAGGAAGGGGCTGGACACTTTTGCAGCACAGTGGCATCATGCAGGTAACTCTCCCCTGGCTCACCTTCTTGGACAGTATATTAACGATAGCCACACTGGTGCTGTGGTGTCCCTCGCCTGCCCTGCCCGATTCCCACCCTCCTCTCAGTAACTTCTCTGCAACTAAGTACAAGGATTAGAGAAACAAGGAGGAGGCCAACCTATATTTCCAAATACCTTTAAGGTAAAGTAACACTGAGACTTGTGATCTAATTCTAATCAGAATTCACCTCCTTAGAAGCACACAGCATCATGATGCATCATTTAATTCTCATTCAAGTAATGTTTACTGACCACCCATCATAGACTAACCATTGGGATATAAAGAGGAATGAAAACATAATCCCCACTTTCAAGCTGCTCCCAATCGTGAGGGGTAGGCAGAGTTATAAAGACAGAATTGTAATATAATCTGAAAAATTAGAAAACTAAACTTAAAAAAATGTCTGTTAGGTTGTTCTCAGATTGCTAGATGTAAGATCAAGTCCCAGGCTGGTCTTTGACGCTGCCCAGTCTCTTCACTTTTCCAATTTGAGACTTAGAGCCAGTTTCTTTACCCGTGTTATTGGCATCATAAAGACCACACCTAACAAACAGTAAGTACAACCCACACCTCCTATTACCAGTGTGGTTCTCACTGGGGTAGAGTATGTCCATTCCTTCCCAGCTAGCAAAAGCAGATGCAGATCTCTAACAAGGAAATTCTTGAACCCAGCCAGTCCCCTGACTTCACAGTGATGCTTGTGGCAGCCACATGAGAGCATGTGTGAGAGACGAGGCCAGCAATGATACTGGGTCCTCCATGCTGGCCTGCTGAAGAAAGGCAGCTGCAGTCATAAATTCGTCAAGCCAGAAGTGACCTTAGCAGCCACCTACTCCAACTTCCTTCCAAGAGAAATCTCTCAAGGAACGTTCTGAATTTCAAATCAAGAAAAGTTTGGAAGCCACAAACTCAGCTGGCTTACAGTTGTCATGGAATTCGGGGGCTATTTGTTGCAAACAGAAGCAGGATCCACAGGTCATAGCCAACCACCGCCTAGTCTTACAGAGTCTGTGGACTGTCTCAGTCCTGGCTTTCTTCTACCTCTCTGGGTGTTCAGATCGTCTCATGGGCTCTGCTCCTCCATTACCAGTCCTCTTCTTGGTTCTCTCTGTCTTACTCTCTTTCTACCAGACCTTACCCACTCCAGTGGCAGAGACTGCTGGCTCTGCACCCAAGGCTTCCACTGCCCTCCCCTGGTGGAGACTTGTTTCTGGGAAGTAGTACCCACTAATGGCATTGAAACAGAGTGTCTTGAGCTTTTCTGGTCCACGGTGGTTTAGAAGGGGTTGAACCTTTTTTACCCTCTCATCTCCCACCTGCCCCCTAGACATCAATCCTCAAGGCAGCCCTGGAAACCCCAGATTGAAGATGGCAGAAGCATCATCAGTCTGGGTCCCCGAGTAACTGCATAAAGCAGGTGCTGTGCTTCTTTCCTCTTCGCCCACACACGTCCTGACGCCAATCAGGACTCCCACCTCAGACTTTATACAGTGAGAAATGAACCTCTCTTTTGCTAAGCCACTGAGATTGCAGGGTTTAACTGTTGTAACAACTAGCATTACCCATCCGTACAATTACAGTCTTCAGACTCAATTCATGCAGATCACCACAAGTCTACCTCCCTGGGCTAGACTTATTCCCGGGCTTCACACCTGCATATCCAACTAGACATCTCCACTATGACGCCCCACAGATCATCAAACTCAGGATGTCCAGAACTAAGCAAATGAGCCACCACCGTTCCCACGCCCTGACTGTTCCCGTTCCTCCTTCATAGGGTAGTAAATAGCGTTTGTATGCGTCCAGCCACCCAAGGCGTACCAAGCTGTACGTGCGAGTGGTACTAGGTTTCTCCCTATTTTTAATCTCCCGTATTAATCTTTCCTAAGTATCTATCCTGTTCATCCCTTTTCTCTCTCCTTATTGTCGCTTTCTTATCTGGTTTTAATAAGCATAGCCTCACCCACCACTCCAGTCTGTCAGTGCTACCGGTAGAGGTGTCTCTTTGAAATAAAAATCTGATTGTGCCTCTTCACTCCTAAAAATCATGTGACCCCCTTCTGCTTACCTCTCTTTCTTCCCTCTCATCATTCTCCCATTTGCACCTGTGTTCCACCCATAGCAACTGTCCTGACGTTTCCCAAATAAATATCCTTTCTGTCCATGCTGTTGAAGTTTTAGTTCCCTCTACCCAGAACATACCACACCCCTCATGCCAGTGTTCTTTATCTGACAACTTCTGTCTCCTCTTTCAAACCTCATCTCAGAGATCATCTCTCCCCTGGGAATCTTTGATCTCCACACCCACCTTGCAGATCTCACCTTTATCTTTCTTTCCCTCTTGCCTTGTGCCAACTTCATAGAATTTGTCTCTGTGTGATTGTCAGCAAATCTAGGAGCTCTTGCACCGTTGTCGTCACTTGATGCTATGTGGTAATGACTCTGACGACAGCCAGCCTCAACCACGCTGCCTGCAATACGCCCTCAATGCGTGTTTATGGATTTAACCTGCATTGTCATCTACTCCTATCTGCATAAATGGATAAAATAATGCATATAAAGTGTGGAGGGCAATGCCTGGCATATCATATCAATGTTAACAGAATAGTTATTGTTTATATTATTATTGTTGTTTTTATAACATCAACATTAATTAATGCCTTTGACCATAACTAATTTTACATCCCTACCAGTTTTTGCTTTTCTTTTTATTTTGGTTCACAATCGCATGTTAGTCATTTGCACCAAATCAACAGTTTCCTTCTAAAGGCTATAAAGTGAGCAGAGTGCAAGTCAAAGGATCTGGAGTCCTGGGTTCAGGTCCCCCATAACCACCAGCTGTGCAAGCCTGAACTAGTCATTTAATCACTCCGTGCCTCGTTCTGGCCATCTGTGAAGCAAGGACAAAAATAGCTTCCTGACCCACTTCAACAGAACCTAGATAATTAACATAAAAGCATTTTTAAAGTCTAAAAAATGGATGAACGTTAATTATTAGTGGTATCTGTAATAGTACAAGTAATATTAATACAGTGTTTTCTCTGTTGAATAGTGTCATTCATCTGTTTTGCCATTATCACTTTCAATTACTTTTACATTCCTTAATGAGCAGGCAACACGCACAAGTCATCCGTACATTCGTGAGCAAGTTCTCAATTTTATTATCCAAAACATCAGAATAATTCTGGCTTGAGTTCTAAACACAGTTCTCACCTCACAGACGGTGTTGCTCTAAACTGACACTGTCTGTGAGTCTTCGAATCCATCGTTCTATCAAATTTTGTCCTTTATTAGGCATTCCACATGATAGTCATACTGAGTTTTGAATGCATTATTGAACGAATGAGTGATCCTAAAGGATAGAGGCAAAATCTTGAGTGCCCAGTGTTTTATCAATTTCCAGTTTGACTTCAAACTTCCCACTTGTTGTTAATGATGATGATGATTGACATTTTTGAGCTTTTATGTGCCAGGCACTTCTCTAAGCCCTTCACATTCAATCCTCACAATAACTTGGTCAAAAGAATATATGAGCTTGACCCACTATAATGTAATAAGCACCATGAGGTACAGAATCTTTTATGTCTTGTCTGTCTTATTCACTGCTTAACCCTTAGGGACCAGAGCAGTACCTGGCATATAGTAGGCACTCGAGAAGTAATAATTGAATGAAGTGATTTGCTGTTTAAACAGTTTTTTGACCCTTAGGACTTTGGAGTTTTCTGAATATTTGTAATTTGATTTCTTATTATTAGTGGTAGTAACTTATTCTGTTATTGAAACTATTAACTCACTTTATATAATATTCTATAGTTTGTAAATACTTTCACATATAATCCCTTTTAATCTCAAACAAACAATGACATGGTACTACTAGAAATGCTAAAATACAATGTCTCTACCTAATGAAAATTAAAATATTGCTATTTTTACAAAACTGCTATAGTTCAATTTCTTCAATGAACAGTAAGCTCTTCAATTAAATTAAGGATAATTAGGTTTTAAAATAAGGGATTATCATATATCATATTTTTTTAATTGAAGGAAGGAAATACTAGGAAATATTTTCCCAGTTGCCTTGGAGACAGGAAATTCTCGATTGGAAATTTACTTTAAAACATGGAGAAGTAGCTGCAGAGCTGGTTCTTATAAATGTTTGTGGCTCTCAAAAAAGAATCACAAAATATTTTCAATGAATCAATAAAATTTCCTAGTATATAATTAAAATCAGAACTGATATGATCTAAAAGAAGCTTTACTTGTGAAGCACCATGAGGATTTGCAGTAAACCATGACTTGAGACAGTAATGGCCATGATTTGTTCAGCTCATTCTAAATACAGGGAACAGTTCACATAAAATTCAGGGAGTGCTCAGCACTGTGGTGCTAGAGTAGGATTACATTTTGTAGAACCTTTACTGTGTGTCTTTAAATTAAACTTTAAAATGTTATGATGTGTTGGGAATCCCCTGGCAGTCCAGTGGTTAGGACTCTGAGCTTTCACTGCCGAGGGCCCGCCAGGGTTCAATCCCTTGTCGGGGAACTAAGATCCCGCAAGCCGCGCAGCACAGGAAAGAAAAAAAAAAAGGATGTGTTAAAGGCCAAACAAAATTTTATAACCAGAATACAATTATCATTTGTATTTAAACATTGACACCTGTAGTTGTCACTGGTTTCTAGTAGGTGAAGGGAAACATTTCTTTAAACTCTCAGACAAATACGGTCCATTTGTCATTCCGGTCCATTTGTCATTCCGGTGTCTTCAGCACTTGAAGTATTTCAATTTTTGTTCAACAATATAACCTTTGGAGTTTTGCCTAATAATGACTTCAGTTGTGCTGGTCTTCCAACAGATAAATTAAAGTGGAAATGCATATTTTCTAATTATTCATCCAGCCCTAGTTGCATATTGGCAAGGGTGGCCACACTGAATGTGAAATTAAGTCTGCACAACAGCTAGAGTCTATGCAACATCAAAGTTTCCCAAAGTCACTTTCTTAATTGTGTGAAGGATAGCCAGGGCTCTGATCAGTAGTATGTAGCTATATACAATCAGAGGGAAAACATTTAAACATCCCAGCATGGTATTTCCATTTAAATCTGATTACAGTGAAGTAAAACTGTAGCCATTAAAGGTCTAGAAGAACTACAAATATAAGCCATAAAAGAAGACAGATAGTAAATGAGGTAGTAAAAGCATTTCAGCAGGGCAAACAGTTAACAGCGCTCGTTCAAGCCTTCCTGAAGCAGGTTGTGCAATTCACTACAGACCCTGAACCGTTCCCTGAGCTCCACTTACACCCGCAATTAACCTTTCACACCTAATGAAGCTGTTTTCTTGGGAAATTAAAATATACAGTGGTGCCTGCTCTTACACAGACCTGGGAGGAGAGCATTTCAAAATGAATGACTTATCTGAGGCTTTGTTCAAATGTAAAATGGAAGTGCTATGTTTGTATATAAAATGAGGCAATTTGATATGCAGTATTTTATTACCGTACTTATTAATTGTTCTGCATAATTGTAAAAAAACACACATCAGTAATTTTATGATTAGCTTGTTACTGCTGGCGTCTACTAATACCATGTCACTTCCATTAGGAAAAGCTAGAGTTTTACTAAAGATAACTAAATTCCTGATGTTTCTCCTTGGTGGTTTTGCAAATTTAGTGGTTTTAGAAAGATATATTTATGATTTAAATATTTAGCTTTACTCATTTCCATCGCTTCCTCTTTAGGGCATGCCTGCACATGTTTATTGAGAAACGAAGTTCTTAAATTTAGGAGGAAAATATTGTTTTTATCCAAGGTCCTGGGTAAAGGCCTGATTTGGGTGCATCTCCTACTTTTACTAAATACCTCTGGTAGCTCTTAGCATCCAAACCAGTAACAACTAAACAGTGCCCATGTGCGGAAAGAAATCTGCATGGTCCCAAAGAAGTCTGCTTCCTTCCCAGCTTGTCCTGCCCTGGGTGAACCAGAGCAGCCACTGGTGATGTTCCCCATTATCCAGCACCAGTTCAAAACACCAAGAGGCCATGGAAGTGGAATAGGAAACAGGAGATGGCGCTTCTTTCTTATGAGGTTTATAATTCATATTTAAATCGTCTAAATGTTATAGTGTCTGGTATTTAAGAACTAAAAGTGCAAAAAAGGTAAAGCTTATAATAAATATTTAAACCCCAGCATTTTTATTGAATCTACTGGCATATTTTGATGTAAATTTTGCTAGCCTGCAGCATCTGTGCATCATCTTGACATGGTAAATGAAATTCCTTTAGAACACCAGTCTAAAATAATGAATTGTTCCTCCAGTTAATTGTATTGCTTTGATAACAAGGAACTGTGCTAGGCCTAGAGAACACAATAAGTGGATTTCACCAGATGATTTGTGTGACTTTTTGAAAAATGATCTTCTGGACTGACCCTATTTTCATGGAACTCTAATGGCACGGGGGTGTGCCCCTGTGCAGCCTCCTACCAGGAGGAAGCACTTTCTCCTAGGGCACGGGGAGTGTGGGGTCTTCGGCAGAAAACCTCTCACCGGGAAAAAGTTCCTCGGGAAATCTCAACCAGGAGAGAGCGTTTGCGTCAAAGGGCGATATGGAGAACTTACTTCTAAGTTGCTTTTATTTTATTGATACATTTTTTTTTTAATCCAGAGAAGATCTCAAGCTACCTTTATTTCTTCATTGTCATTGTGAAAATGAACCAAGACCAACCCAATTACGAGCAAAGCTTATTTATTCAGAACTTGCCATATAGCAAGGGAGTCATCCAGCATCGCTTGCTTGCACTGTGGCAGAGTGCGAATGTGTGGGAACATTTTATAATGGAAAAAAGAGAAAGCTTCAAGTATATGCTTATTGGAGGCTGTCGGCACCAGAAAGCTGGCAAGCTGGCAGCAGGCTAACTAGAAGCGGGGCATTCTATGTGGTTGGTGAGGGGTGCATATTTCCCTTTCTCTTGTTGGTCCTAAGTTGGAAGCAGGGACAAACATTAGGGAAGCTGTCAGTTATTAATGAAGTCCTGGCTGTTTGGGGCCCATTGTTATGGGGTAGTTGACTCCCTGGGTTGTTACTAGAGATGGCAGTCTGACTCCTACAAGCCTGACATAGCAGGCTGGCTTCTTGTGCTGGTTACTATAGATAAGAGACTGGTTTCCTGTGCAGGTTGCTACAGCCTGTGGGCCAGAGTTCTGTTTCTATATATGGTCAGGCCATTGTGTTTGTATCCTCGGTCTCTCACCAGCATAGAACTGTTACATTTTGGGGGAGAAGGGGAGCAATATTGTCTTTCTTTAAAGAGCTACTGACTTGACTTTTCTTTTTCTCAATTAAGAAAATTAGATTCCTTAGCTGAAAGGTAATGATAGAAATTAATTTCTCTCTCTCTTTTTTCATGAGTCTTCCACACACTAGACAATTTAAGAAGACAGGGTTCTTGTCTCTCCTGTTTACTCTTGTGTCCAGGGCCTCTTATAGGTTGAAGGAGGACCTAGCAATTTCTGGGTTGTTGTTGCTGTGTTTTAAGGTTCTCCATATATTAAAATACGAAGAAATTCAAGCATCGTAATAAAAACTTACACTTAACAATTTGACACAAGGCGTGCACACACACACACACACACACACACACACACACAGAGTTATTATGATTATTGCGCTGTTTGTAATTAAATTACAGGATTTAAAATGCAGAAGAACTCATGGTGTGCCACCAGCTGTGTGGTCCAGTGAAGGACTCAAGCTTAAATTTGAATGAAATGAAAGCATCATTTGGCCCATTAAGACGATAAGACCTGGGCAAGTGGCGCTCTGAGCGACCTCTGTGAGTACACATGGTGAACACTCAAATATCACTGCCTGGAGGAAAGCAGGGTTTCCCGCATACATATTGCCATTTATACAGAATCTGAAAATTCAGTTAATTGTTCAGTTAATTGTTCAGAAAGCTGTCAAATTAAAAATAAGCATGATTTGTAATTTTAGTTTTAAATTAAGGACTGAAATATGGTTTATGATTGATTATTTTCAACTGAATGTGTTTCTAAGCTTACACATCATTAGTAAACCCAGACTTCACATTCACATACCCTGAAATACAAAGATACAGTGACAGTTTAGTATTAGCATAGAATTTCCTGTTTTGGCCACTTAAACTGTTTACTTCTCTCTTGGCTCTGTATCTTCTGTATGGAAAACAATGTTTTCAGCTACATGTAAGTGGGAAAGTGTTTCTCAGGGCTCCTTTGGACGAGGTCATGCCGCAGTTTAATGAATAACATGATTTCATATTTGGATGCTGTGATCACTGGAATTAGTGTAAGTGATCTCTGTTCACATTAAAAGAGACGTATATTATTTGTCATATTTGGCTGTCTCTGGATAAGATGGTACCAAAGATGAAATAACAAAAGGTTGTAAATTTTGCCAGAAATGTGCCAAGAGATCTGTGGAAACTTGAGGTCTGTCTGTGCTGAACTTTCACTTAGCACAACCACGGTCTCTGATTTTTTGTAAATAATGTGCTTCGGCTCCCTCCCTTACAGAAATAACAAACTAATTATTTCTCACAGCATAATAAGTGGTTAAAACATCTATTTTGGACACTTCAGAAGTTCATATGTGCTCTTCAAAGGTCAAGAAAGTAAATTTTACTTAAATTTGAACCTTTGAACTTATGTTATCCCTAAGAAACTCAGGATAATTATTAATATCCTGAAAGAGTAGGTTACTTAACATCAACCCTTAAAAACTAAATATGTGAGATTATCAGCCTAGCCAGTGATGACTGTAACTTTTTAATCCCTTCCCTCTCTAGCACCATTAATTTCTCCTTCTCCATAAATACCTTCTCTTCTGTTTTCAAATGTACTTGAAACTCCTTTTATCTTTAAAAAAATGTATATGTACTCAGATAATCATATGCATTCTCGTACATCTCATCTGACCCTGCTGCTTCCTCTACGTACCAGCTTACTTACCTCTTTCCATCGACAAACATCTTGCACATGAGACTATGTCTGTTGGCCACACTCCCTCTCACTCCATTCCCTGCTTAACTGTCAGGCTTCCATCCTCAGTTAAGTATGGAAATGACTCAAGATCACCAGAATCTTCCTTGAGGAAATCCAAAGGCCTCTTTAGCAAGCCTCACATGCTGACCCCTTAGGTACTTTTTTGCAGACGCCTTGACTTCTCTCCTCCCTTGACTTCCACAGCACTGCGCTAGGCTAGTTGAACTTCCTCTTACAGTGTCCATTTCCCCGCACTGGCATTTCCTTCTGTTCATGAATCTCTGGAGGTCTGTTCTTGCCAGGTCATATTTGAGACTTACCTAGAATAAATTGACCCACAGGAATGAAATAATTCAATGACACCTTGTATAGGATGAAATCCAAAAGTGAGGCCTTCCTCTAAGAGCAGCACATGGAGAAGATGTCTATGAGAGCTCAGGGACTGGTTCAGCTCAATTCACAGTCAAGTCTCCAAGACTTTAGGGAAGGGAAGCTGGTGACCTCTTCTCAAAGCAAGCAGTCTGGTCTCGTGGTTTAGTATGGGGATTTGGCACATTTTATTTTACTCAAAAACCAAAACTAGATAAAATGATTCCTGTGTAGCTGTGATAAACCAGGGTATCTGGTTGAGCCATTGCTTGTATCAACTTAGGAAAGGCTTTACTATTCCTGAACATCTTACCAAATGTTCCTGTCAATCAATGGACAAAACAACGTAGCAAAACAATATTCTTTCAATTACTTATGATAACTAGAGATCCACTTTTGTGTAGATATTCTACTGATAATACTAATGGTCTTTTTCTTATATTTAAGACATCAGCTAAATTTCTACAAGTCATCTTTCTTCTATGTGCATCCACAACTCTATCCCTGGGGTACTTTCTTACTTCTTAAAAGCAATTTAAGAGAATGAAAAGACAGACTACAGACTGGGAGAAAATATTTTCCAAACATATACAGTGTCTCCTACATATGAACCTTCAAGTTGCGAACTGTCAAAGATTTGAACGTGCGTTCACATGTCCAGTCACGTAATTAGTTTACATGTCTGGCGTACATTGTCATGTGCTTGCATCCTCTACAAGTGGTTGTGCTTTTGTGTACTTTACTGTACAGTACTGTATAGAGTACATAGTACATTATCTTTATTTCAAGCCCAGGATGTCAGGAAGCAAACATAAAAGCAGCAGCGTTGTGGCTGTACTACTATACTTTTCAAGGTACTGTACTGTAAGATTGAAAATGTTTTCTTTATTTTTTGTGTTTGTTTTTTTGTGTATTATTTGTGTGAAAAGTATTTTAAATCTATTACAGTACAGTACTTATATAGCCGATTGTGTTAGTTGGGTACCTAGGCTAACTTTGCTGGACTTACAAACACTCTCTCAGAATGAAACTCATTCGTATGTAGGGAGCTTACAGTATCTGAAATGAAAAAGGACTGGTATCCAAAATGTAAAAGAAATCTCTTAAAAGACAACAATAAGAAAACAAACAAGAAAATTAAAAATGGGCAAAAGATCTGAACGGATACCTCACCTAAGAAGATTTACATATGACAGATAAGCATGTGAAAAGATGCTCAACATCATATGTTATTAGGGAATTAAAAATTAAAACAACCATGAGGGCTTCCCTGGTGGCACAGTGGTTGAGAGACCACCTGCCTGTGCAGGAGACACGGGTTCGTGCCCTGGTCTGGGAAGATCCCACATGCCGCGGAGCGGCTGGACCCATGAGCCATGGCCGCTGAGTCTGCGTGTCCGGAGCCTGTGCTCCGCAATGGGAGAGGCCCGCGTACCGCAAAAAAAAAAAAAAAGAAACCATGAGATACAGCTACATGGCTAAAATCCAGAACCTGACAACACCAAATGCTGACAAAGATGTGGTGCAACAGGAACTCTCATTCATTGCTGGTGGGAATACAAAATAGCACAGCCACTTTGGAAGACAGTTTGACACTTTCTTACAAAGCTAAGACATCAAGTTACATGTGATCCAACAGTTGTGCTCCTAGGTATTTGGGAATTGAAAACTTATGTCCACACAAAAACTTGCACATGGGTGTTTATGGCAGCTTTATTCATAATTGCCAGAAATTGGAAGCAATCAAGATGTCCTTCAATAGGGGAACGGATAGACAAACTGTAGTACATTGATACAATGGAATATTATTTAGCAATAAAAAGGAATGAGCCACTGAGCCAAAAAAAAGATATGGTGGAACTTAAAGGCATATTGCTAAGTGAAATAAGACAATCTGAAAAGGCTACATACTGTATGATTCCAACCATATTACATTCTGGAAAAGGCAAAACTATAGAGATATTAAAAAATGATCAGTGATAACCAGAGGCTCAGGAGAAGGGGAGGGATAAATTGGTAAAGCACAGGGGATTTTTAGGGCAGTGAAACTATTCTGTACTTTCATGGTGAGTATATGACAATATGCTTTTGTTGAAACCTATAGAACTTTGTGTACAGCATGAAGTGTGAACCCCAATGTAAACTATGGACCTTACTTAATAATCATGTATCAATATTGGTTCAATTTTTCTGTAAAACTAAAACTGCTCTAATTTTTTTAAAAAAACCTTAATATACTGACTTTTGTTACACACACACACACACACGCACACACACACACAATACTGAAAATTCTTTATACTTTTAGAACAAACGTGTGTTCAGACATAGAAAGGTGTGGAGTCATATCCACAACTGGTTCAATTTTTCTGTAAACCTAAAACTGCTCTAATTTTTTTAAAAAAACTTTAATATACTGACTTTTGTTACACACACACACGCACACACACACACAATACTGAAAATTCTTTATACTTTTAGAACAAACGTGTGTTCAGACATAGAAAGGTGTGGAGTCATATCCACAACTGATTGTGATGTTTTGTCACACACTGATTTGATTGTCCAATGTCACTCAGTTAATTTTGTTAGATCCTTGCTCTTCTTCATGTGTACAGTTCGTATGTCCAAGGTAAGAAATTTTTTTTTAAAACATATATGTGTATAACTGAATCACTTTGCTGTACAGCAATAATTAACATTGTAAATCAACTATACTTCAATTAAAAAAATATTTTAAGTAAAGGGTAAACTACTTCCAATAAGCAGCTAAATGTTTGATTGCTGAATGTAAAACAATGCTAGGCCACCACTGTTGCCATCCCAGAAATATGTAACCAAACATTTAAGTGGGTTTTTTTCCTGTTTTTCCAGGCCTTGCAATTGCCAGTGCCCTAATAGATATTTCACAACAGAAGCCTTCAGATAGTAAAGACAAGACTTCAGGAGTCCGAAATCGAAAACACCACCTCTCAACACGTCAAGGAACGTGTGTCTGAGAAACAGAAACTGCTCCTGGAGGTTCTGTAATGTTTGACTTTGTAAATGGCTTCCATTAAGGCTGGTCTGTGGCCTCGATTTTTATGGAGGCAAATCTCTGTATGGTCCCAAGGCCCAGATACAGTTCCCTGCAAATGGTCAATGACCCGAGTGGCCAAAGAATGTTAATGAGTTTTATCAAAGTAACAGTATTGATGGTCACAGGTGATAAAGTTAGTTTTTAAGGCTATCTTAGGCTTATCACAGATAACATTACTCTGGAAAAACATGTATATTGTTTCTTAATGCAGATGAAAAATATGTAATTCGTATAAACCAAACTGTTTATATCCCAAGACTTTAAAGAAAGACATTTTATAATGCCTGAATGATGAGAATTGTACAGTTTTTGCCTCATAAGCAAACTTAAGTCACTTGTATACAAACAGGAAATGAACCAATTGCAACGGCTTTAAATGCTGTTTTATCTCATGTAAACGTAAAAGCAGGATTTTGATTTAGTAGTATGTAAGCAGTGTCTTTAAGTATTTCACAGGACCATATCATGTCCGAACTCAGTTTTCAAATGTGACTATTTTCCACCCAACTGTAATGCAGACCAAAACGAGTCTATTTGGATGGATGGTGTATGCAACTTCACAGGAGATTGATTAGAATTCTGAGTGAAGAGGACATTGCTGTCGTCCATGCCAACTGCCTAACTCATTATCAGGGCTGATAGAGCATGGAAAAGCCTGTCCAGCAATCAATTTTTGCCCTCCTTCCCAAACCAGCCTCCAATATCACAAAGCTAAAGAGAGCTGAAATAGTTATTTTACAGTGTGCAAGCTTCTGCTCTAATATGGTAATTTTTTAATTGCCTAGGAATCACTGGATCAGACCTAAATGTTCCATCTGCATTTTTATAAGAACAGATCATGTTCTTTTGGCCTTCCTCTCCTAGCGGCTAGATTTTATCTACTTTTTACAAACGTTATGAAAAGTATTTTAGAGACAGCACCTCCTCCAAGTCATAATATGACCCAGGTTCCTTCCTGCCAACTATTTCACTTAGAATCCAAGGAGAGAAGAGCATTTGCTGGCAAGCATCTACAGTATTCCTGTTTCTAACACAAGCGCATCGGTGTCATGAGAGAGTCTCCAGTTTAAGAAATAAAATAAGTTCATTGTTGCCCACATTTAGCATATGGTTAATGATTCAAAAATCTGAATTACGGCAGAAAGGAAAAATGATAGAAGACAGCTTTCACATTGGAACATAGAATCATTTGTGTCCTAATTTTGACAACGGTTCACTAGAACTCGGTAGATTAACAGATCTTGTTTGGAACTGCAGTTTCTTAACTTCAAGGGAACTACAGAATGTGTGTAGAGAGCAGTGACAGAGACATCCAAAACTGCTTTATACAATATAGTTTTGTTCAATATGAAAGTCATTTAACTATAATTGATGTTTAGTACTATCTATGTACTTACCACGTTCTTTGGATTTCTGGAAGGTAATGACACTTTACTGTTTACAGCTAATGCATAGTTACTTGCATGCTATGGTTGTGCAGTAGCAGAATATGACCCTGTTGTGATATTAAATGTTTATTTCACAATGCCATTTAAACATAGCCAACTTAATTTGATGGGAACGAATGTAATATATAACAGGAATGATCATACAATATGTAGTTGCATCATATATAAGATTGCTAGGTTGCATCTAACCATGACTATGTCATTGTTTTGATAATTAGGCATTTATGAATTATAGTATATATTCCTTATGTTGGCATGATAATTTTGCTATTTTCCATGCGTTAAAAATAAGACTGATTCTTAGATCAATTTAATCTATAGCCTATGGGGTTTTTGGGGGGCTAGGGAGTAGAGCTGGTTGTTTTTACCCCCCCTATGATATTTTCTCTCTCAAAAAGAAAAGAAAATTGAGCGAAGTTAGTAAATGTCTCCTGAAAACAAGCAATTTTATTAGCTTTTTGGGGGGGCGCTTTAAATGTTGATTTTTTTTCTCCTGGAAAAATAAATTGACAAAACTGGTGAATACAAAAATATAATCATTTAAAAATTAAATGATTGCCCAATTTGTTTAATACTCTGTAACAATTGTCGTGAGAGAAAGCATATATAACAAAAATACGGAAACATACAGAGTTGTACGTAAAATCTATTTCAGCTATGCTTTTAGAGAGGCTAAGCAAATAGAATGACTGTGAAAGAATTGTCAAGCCTCATTCACCTCGAATCCCATCAGATTCTTAAAATTCAGAAATTTGAATTTCAGACAGTTATGGGACATAACGCAATGTTAAGTTAAAGTCATACTAAACCTTTCTTGGCCAAATATTGCTAACTCTGTGACTAATTATGCAATATCTTCTCGACTTTTCAAAGCTTTTTACTGGCAATAAAACTCTTCACCCTCAGGTGAAGTGGATTGAAAAGACCTTAGGGATAATCACTTTGAATCTGTGTCATGTTCTTTTTCTCCCCACACCCCAAACACTTCTAACTTGGAAGCTTCTTTTTTTTTTTTTTTAATCAAACCACAAGTATATGCAGATACTCTTCAAGAAGTTAGGCATTAAATGACTGATTCTCTTGAAAACTCATCTTAATAGAATTATGTACATTTCAGTTTAGAATGACTTTGAAAAATTCTTTAGATTTTAGGGTTTCTTATTCTTCCAAATATGAAAAATTTTGGTTAAGTAGAATGGAGTTTTAAAAATTAACCTGGGGACACTATTTGGACAGTTAGAGAATTCTCATTGAAAAAAGATGCACATGCTTACAGATCAATTTAATACATTTTAAGAGGATTGGGATTTTCATAATTGCTTTTAAATGAAAATTTATTTAGTGATACACACAGAAGGAAAATGTATGCCATATACTACTGTGTTATGTTCAATAGGAAAACTTCAAGTAGAATATATTTCAACCTGTAATCGCTACTTGCAGTGCTTCTCAATATCTCATTTTCTGAGTTCCAGTAAGACAGCAGTGACTACCTGGCTTTGTGTTGCTGCAGGGTCATTTAGAGTGCAGACTGGCGGCTGGACCTGAGAACAGATGTTGCAACCAGCTTTGAGCTGTGTGGTGCTGGCACGTTTTAACCTTTTGAAGCCTCAGACTTTCCATCTGTGAGGGAAGGTACTGGTGCCCACCTTGCAGAGTTGTTGTGAGCCTAGAAGATAATAGACATAAAGCTTCCACGACGGGCCCTCAGTGCAGCGTAGCTGGTATTAACAATCATGGGGCCACCAGGCTGCTCTTTTCCTACCTGTTGTTTTATGAATTCATCTATTAATTTTTCATTCATCTTTTCACCATAGGTAAAAGCCAAGTAGGTGTTTGCAAATGAAGATTTCATGAAAACTTAAGTTCCTAAATTTCTAGGATATAGAGATTTCTGAAAAACCACTTGGATATTTTGGTCAATAGCAGCTCTAACTCTTTCAAAATATATACAGTATTAGTAAAACATTTTTTAAATCGCTGCTTGGTGACATTTAGACAGAAACATCAATTGTCACTTTCTCGTCAAAATTTGGCAAGAAGGATCGATCCTTACATTTGGTTGTCATACATGATACATCTTTTTTTTCATTGAACATAAAACTATGATTTGAAAAGTGTTTCGTGTAAAAAGTTGTAAAAAATTAAAACTGATCAAATGAATTAATGCTACCCACATAGACAAAAAAAATACCAGCTTCCAAAGACCATTTGCTATTTTGCTAAGGTGAGTTTGGAACTTACTTGATCATAAGACTGCCTGGGTCAGTGCAGATTCCTACCTCTGCCTCTGGAGATTAAGATACGGAAGGACTTGATGAACCCTGAAGATTCATATGCTTAATAAGCGCCTCGGTGATTCTTACGATTAGGCAAATTAAGGAGACATTGCACTTGGCCAAAGAGCTGCCTTTATTTACAGTTAGAAGAATTTCTTTAAATAACGAAATTATCGAAGTCAAAATGCTTTAAATAATTTTCCAAGGAATACAAGCCATCTGGTTGGTGTTACAGCAGTGTTTTCATTACAGTGTACATTTAACATTTTAGTTTTATCAAATTTTTTAAATGAATGAGAACCATCTCAGTATATATGTATGTAGGTGTGCATGCCAGTGTTACAACAGATTGTGTGAAAGTTCAAACCTGCTTTAAAAAGCCAACATTTTATGATATAGTATGCTGTTGATCAGGAGTTTAATTACTGAAATAAAAACATTGGATCTTCCAACCCCCATTGCCAAATGCAGTTTTGTTATATATATTTTTTACCCTCTCAAGATCATCCAGGAAAAAGCATTCAACTGCGGGAAAAGCCCATCTGCCGTCTAAGACTTGGTTATAAAATTTGGTCATTGAATTCCACGTTCAAAATCCATTTTTCTCTCTTCATCTGATTTTTCTTAGCCTTTTCTACATGTTCTCTTTGAATTACATGCTGAACACTGACTGTTCCTGAGAATGGAAGCAAAACTCACAAGAGCCTAAGTGACCAGGATTCCAGCCAGAACTGAGGGTCTCTGCCCTGACCATGTGTTTACATAAGTCGTTCTTACTTACAATGAAAGTCCTCTTTCTGAGACTGGTGCAGCCGTGGCACAGCTGAGGAGTTTTCTAAGAAAAGTCTGCTTGTTCTTTGGCAAGCTTTGGGTTTATTCCCCACATTGCCCTCTGGGTCCTGGCCTATGTCCGTGCTACTGCTCTTCTGGGCCTCAGTCCAGTGTTCCCGAGGCAGAGCAGCCAGGATGATCCAAACACCTCTCTTCTCTCCAACCCCACAGGAGGACCGAGCACCTCCTGTGCTCAGGGCCTGACCTGAGGCCTAACCCTGAGGGGGGTCCTGCCTGTGCTCTGAGGGATAAAATAGCAGACCCCTCTGGGCAGCCCTACACCACACCTCCCAGAGGTCAGGCCAGGGAAGAGGACCACTCTGCCCTGAGAAACTTGCCCAGCCTGGCTAGCATGCCCCAGAAGTGTTAGAAGAGGGAGAAGAGTTTTGGGGAGGAGCCCAGATGAAGATGTGTCTGAAGCAGGAAGAGCTCAGAGTCGAATCCTGGAGCGCCTTTTCCTTACAACAGAAAGCAGCAGCTTCTCCGGACATCCGAGCCTGGGACAGGTTCCTCTTCGACTTCTTGATGGTGGATCAGTGGTTATCAAGGGATTTGAAGATTTCAACTCAAAATTTATTTTTCTTGGCCCTGACGAGGTTTCCTTAGAGAAGTCACCTGTGAGTGGCCGAAGTGAGGGGCCGGCATTCTCTCAGGTCTAACCCACAGCCCTTTCTGATAAACGTGCAACTCCCTCTCCAATTTCCAGCAGACTCCCCTGCTTGTTTAGCATTAGGGGGCCTGGCACAGCCACAACAGCCAATACACTCTGTTGAGCTTTGCTCTCTCCAGCCATTCAAGTGAAAACAGCAGGTATTATTTTGCTTTGTAAATATGAGACCACATGGTATTTTGCACGAGCTTCTGGAAACTGCACCTCCCTCCCCCATTCTGACCTGTCTGCCTTCCAGGGCTCCCACCGTTTGTTGAGGAGATAATTCTGCCCTGTTCAAGGACTGGTTGTGGAGCAGCCCTAAGTGAACAAGAAACCGAACCCCTCAAAGATCCCTGCAGAAACACTGTATTCTCCTCACCATCAAAAGCTTCGACCACTTTTATTTTGGGCAGAAGTGAAATTTTCACTCAGGCAAGATAGCTGTTTAAGCACAAGCCTCTTTACACCAGCTGTGTGCGTGGTCAGGTAGGAGCTGTACTCTAGAAAATCCACCTAAGAGAATGGCGTTAGTGAGCAAATTCTTCTAACAGTTCTTTGTGCCTCTGTCGCACCTGTTGCTGAAAGATATCTTAAATGGTGTGCTTTTCAGTTATGTATAAGTTATCTTGGAATAGGTCCTGTGTGGGACACACTTGAGTTTTAATGTGAACTCAAATGCCAACTTTTTTTAATGCCTTGGACCAGTTGTCTAAACTATTTCTAAGTAACCTGGGATAAAAATGCTCACCTACCTTACTTAGGTGTTGTGATGGGCTTATGTTGTTGAAATAGGAAGTAGATTAGAGTTAAATGTTTTATCCTTACACCATGCAAAGATTTAAGGTTAAATTCAGGGAATCACCAAGGAACGATTCTTCTCTTGATGATTTTTGGTAACACTAAAGGGCATATATGTGCCAAAGTTCCCAAATAATAAAATTGCAATAGAAACCACTGATATATGTTACCTGGTAATTCAGAGTTGTGCTTTTCAGGATTTTTACAGTGTCTATTACATTCTGCAAATATTACCTTCCTCAACTTTAAATGGTAATTTTACAGCAAATACCACCAGATTGTTTTAGATTTTCTTTCCCATCATCACACATCTTTCCTGACCCTTCATTGATTAGTCAGCTTATTTCCCCCAGCAGCAGACTAGTGCTCTCAAACCACTATCAATGCTTTAAACATAAATAACATAAAATAGGTCTTGCACATCTTTGTTCCCTTGTGACAACGCACATTGGCAGCAGTAATCTTTTCCTTTAGATCTAGCTTGTTTGAAATACGGTGGTACTTAAAAGGAGGGCCGGCTGGAAGGACACCAATAAAAATACCAGCTCAGCTTAAAACAATTTGATTTCAACCCAAAATGAATTACCTTGCAACACAAATAGATAATGGCAAACGGGATATTCTACTTATCAGGACTATTCCCTGCTGAGAGTTAGAACTCCAGGTTCATTTGAAGCTCATGTCCTGGGAGTATAAAAAAATATGGTCTCCTGAACATTTATGTGCAGATGAACTAGTTGGAAGAGGAAACAAAGACTGAATATACAACATCCACTCCTTGCTGATTTCTGAAGTGACAGCTCCAGTTTGACCTTCCAATGCAGAAATTCAAGATGTTGGCTGTTAAAGGAAACAACTTTTCTGTAAGGGAAAAATACCAAATAGCATCATTTTGTTTCTCAGGAAGCAGTTGTCCATGATGAGCTTTACAAACTAGAAGTTTGTAAGGATATGTAACGATGTTTTGTTTGTGTTTTTATACATAATATGCAGTGTTTTAGTGACAAGAATTTCCTTTTCTAAACCATACTTAGAAGATGGTTATGTGGTAGACTTTTCAGTAGTAATTCTTACGTTGACAGCACATATGAACCTCATGGGTTTTGCACATTAGTGAATTGAGAATTACTTTGTCCTAAAGTCGAATGGCCAAAAAAGAATATACCTTCATGGGAATCCCTTGAGGAAAAAATTAACAATTTTTCTACTGTTCCAGTATGTCATAAGATTCTTATATCCTTTCACACTTCATAAATGCAATTAATGATCTCTCTCTCTCTCTCTCTGGTGCAAATTACTTTGTGTACATATTCTTGATGTAGTCTTGATAATTGCCCTTGCAGTGTAATCTCTAAGAGATTATTTAGAATATTTGCAAAGGTTATGGCAATGTCAAATATATCATCTTGGTGAAATAGAAAACAAAGAATAATAATTAGTCATTTCTACAAAGTTGGGAATTTACTATGACTGTTGGTATAAAGTTTAATTCCACTTATAAAACAAGTCACTTCGTGTCACTAAAATTAAAGCAAATTTCCAGAATCGTGTCTTAACCACGTTAATATCAATTCGAAATGGAAGCATTGTTTGGCTGTCTTGTGCTTTATGTTATATGAACCAGTCTGTAAACTATACATGAACCAAAAATATCCAAGGAAGCAGAGGGGGTTGAATCAATTCCATCAATTTTTTCAAAGACTGTTGACTCATGATCTAGTGGTTAAAATGGAGACCCGGGAAAAGCAGAATAAAACCAAGATTCTATCCTCAGCTGAATGACAAGTCTCACACACCATGCTTCCTTCCTTCCAGGGTGCTTATGAGGAAAAGAGAGTTTTCAGAACCTCAGATCCAGTCCCATATGACTGTTGTTATCAGAAGGCTGTCCGGATGGCACTGTGTGTAAGCCTTTGGTAATATTATTTACATTGTCATAACACCTACAACAATTTGATTTCCTAATGCTTTTCCCATGGGTTAGTATTCAGCGTTTCTAGGTTTTGAAGGTAGAGGGATGCATCATATCTCACTGGCCTACAGAAGCTCTTGTAACTATTATATTGATACATAAAGGAATAAATGACAGGTGCAGCATCATAATTTGAATTTCCATTTGTAAGCTGGATTTGGTGAAGTTTGACCCTGGTGCTTTCTGTTCCACTGTTAAGTGACAAAGTTACTCATCTGTACATAAGCATCTGAAATTTTAGCAGGTAATTACGTAAATGAAGTATTTTACACAAAGCATTAAAATTTGTATCAGAAAGAACAGCTCACATTATTTCTCAGTCACTATTGGCATATGTAAAACACTTTTAAAGCTCTCAACAAGATAATAAAGTAAAACACTTTTCTCTCTTCCTTCTTAGTCGTTATCTAGATATTTTTCTTTTAGATAAACAATCGGCATTGTGTTTACTGAAGCTCACATTGATATTCCCCAATAGTGTTTGCAACTTGAGTTTTATTCCAGCAGCTACAAGAAATGAGTCCACAGTGCAGAGCAGGAGGTCCCTGTGGAACCTGAGATTATTTGTTCTCTCACTGTTCTAAAGGTAATTAAGGAGCATTGCATGTTTCTCAATTAATGATTTCTCATTCAACAGGGGATCTTTGATGCTAATTTGTTTTAATCAGGGCAGAGGCTGCTCAAAAACTCTAAACAATTCAGTGAAGAGGAACTAGGAATTTTTAATCAAGTAGAAGAGATTTAAGTGCTATGAGGGATGCATCCATCATGCACTTTCAATTCCTGTTCATTTAACTTTGTTTTTTTGAGTTTTATAAATCAATGTGAGAATTATTAAATAGAGTCTATTGTATTACATAATATGGTTTTCCTCATGTATTTGTGTGTATATTTCATGGACTTCTCCCATTTAAAGCCTGTTTATTTACAAGCATTTCTCTCTCTGCATAGGATGTATTTATACATACATCTCATACCCTTATTTATTATATACACTTGTAAATGTAGAACATGTTTATGTAAAAGTATATTCACATATATGTTACCAATGAACTACAGAAGTTGAGTCATAAATGAGCATTAGGTTTAAAAAATTCTTTTCACCCCTTGGACAATGTCCTGAATGACTATTCAGAGTCTGAGCTGCTGAGTCACATTGCATTATGTACATGGAAACACTCATAATCTATGTAAAAGTTGCACCTTGAAGAGGAATTACAGTATGATTAGACCATAGTTTTTGTAAAAAATGACTTCATCAGGCGACTATGGCTTATGAACGTAAATAATCAAAGTAATGAAATTAAAATACTGCCTTTCTTTCCTAACCATCAGGTTTTGATCACCTCATTTTGATGTCCTCAAATCAAGACCACTTTGCAGGAATGTCAATCATGTGAAATGAGGTGGGTTTTTTTTTTTCCTTCCTCTAACTGAATATAGAAAAATCTCAAGAAATGCTTGAGAGGCCTAACTAGTTAAATACTTACTGGTTCACTATATTGAAATAAGTGAGAAAGAAAAAAATATATATTTTAGCCAGTGGTTCTCAAACTTTTAGAGTACATCAGGATCACCTGGAGGGCTTATTAAAATAGATTTCTGGGGCCCAATCCTAGAGTTTCTCATTCAGAAGTTCTGGAATGCCGCTCGAGATGTTTTATTTCTAACAAGTTCTTGGGTGGTGCTGAGGCAGGAGCTGATGACCCCACTTTGAGAACTGCTGTTGTAAACAAATCAATCAGAAGGAGGCAGCCATGGTTTGAGTGCAGCACTGAACAATGAGTCCGTGTCCCTCATACATTCCAGTGTGTTTTCAGAGATTCTCTACCAGGAAGCAGTGGGCCTTGTGTGTCTCTGAGGTGAACTCTGGGTGAATTTCTGGACCAGTTGGGCAGGGGCTAAGTGGGGAATTTAGGCAGAGAGATGACATCAGTGCCTACATTTTAATTCATGGAGATCCCCTGAGGGCTTTGCTGGAATCACAAACATTTGCAAACAAACTTTTGAATGGAAATAACAATCTAGTACACCTGTGCTAATGGGCAGTGCCAGAAGCCAGGCTGACTTGTAAAGAGCTGGACCAGGCTGATGTTTTCCAGCCCTGCTGATAATAAGAATGATCTGGGGCTCTGTCGGGTATCTGTTTTAAATAAGGGCTCCAATTAATTCAACAGACAAGTTTGGGGAACTCTACTTAAGGGCCCAATTCTTTTTCCTTTCTCGAAGTGGTGCTAAAATTGCTGATATAGAGCTTCGGAGGGAAGCCCATTCATAAAGCCTCCGTCTGGGCAACTGCCCACCCACTGCACAGGCTGACCTCATTTGCTCAGCTTTCCTTGACATGTAGCATGGTTATGTCGGTGGGTCATGAATTGGCCTAGTGTTTCCCTCAGCTGTATAATTATCCCACGTAATGTGATAAGTTCAATTGTGATTTGCTTTGGTTCCATCAGTGCTGTAGGGTTTTTCTGACTCCTGTATCATAAGGCAGTTTGGGGTTGGGGAGACTAGGTTCTTACGTATATGTATGAATGGTAATTTAATTGCATTTACATATACCCTTAAAATCAATCAGTGGGTATGAAACAAGCTTCTTTTTTTTTTTTTTTAATATCTTTATTGGGGTATAATTGCTTTACAATGGTGTGTTAGTTTCTGCTTTATAACAAAGTGAATCAGTTATACATATACATATGTTCCCATATCTCTTCCCTCTTGCGTCTCCCTCCCTCCCACCCTCCCTATCCCACCCCTCCAGGCTGTCACAAAGCACCGAGCCAATATCCCTGTGCCATGCGGCTGCTTCCCACTAGCTATCTACCTTACTACGTTTGTTAGTGTGTATATGTCCATGACTCTCTCTCGCCCCGTCACAGCTCACCCCTCCCCCTCCCCATAACCTCAAGTCCGTTCTCTAGGAGGTCTGCGTCTTTATTCCTGCCTTACCCCTAGGTTCTTCATGACATTTTTTTTTTCTTAAATTCCATATATATGTGTTAGCATACGGTATTTGTCTTTTTCTTTCTGACTTACTTCACTGTGTATGACAGACTCTAGGTCTATCCACCTCATTACAAATAGCTCAATTTCGTTTCTTTTTATGGCTGAGTAATATTCCATTGTATATATGTGCCACATCTTCTTTATCCATTCATCCGATGATGGGCACTTAGGTTGTTTCCATCTCCGGGCTATTGTAAATAGAGCTGCAATGAACATTTTGGTACATGACTCTTTTTGAATTTTGGTTTTCTCAGGGTATATGCCCAGTAGTGGGATTGCTGGGTCATATGGTAGTTCTATTTGTAGTTTTTTAAGGAACCTCCATACTGTTCTCCATAGTGGCTGAACCAATTCACATTCCCACCAGCAGTGCAAGAGGGTTCCCTTTTCTCCACACCCTCTCCAGCATTTATTGTTTCTAGATTTTTTGATGATGGCCATTCTGACTGGTGTGAGATGATATCTCATTGTAGTTTTGATTTGCATTTCTCTAATGATTAATGATGTTGAGCATTCTTTCATGTGTTTGTTGGCAGTCTGTATATCTTCTTTGGAGAAATGTCTATTTAGGTCTTCTGCCCATTTTTGGATTGGGTTGTTTGTTTTTTTGTTATTGAGCTGCATGAGCTGCTTGTAAATTTTGGAGATTAATCCTTTGTCGGTTGCTTCATTTGCAAATATTTTCTCCCATTCTGAGGGTTGTCTTTTGGTCTTGTTTATGGTTTCCTTTGCTGTGCAAAAGCTTTGAAGTTTCATTAGGTCCCGTTTGTTTATTTTTGTTTTTATTTCCATTACTCTAGGAGGTGGGTCAGAAAGGATCTTGCTGTGATTTATGTCATAGAGTGTTCTGCCTATGTTTTCCTCTAAGAGTTTGATAGTTTCTGGCCTTATATTTAGGTCTTTAATCCATTTTGAGCTTATTTTTGTGTATGGTGTTAGGGAGTGATCTAATCTCATACTTTTATATGTACCTGTCCAGTTTTCCCAGCACCACTTATTGAAGAGGCTGTCCTTTCTCCACTGTACATTCCTGCCACCTTTATCAAAGATAAGGTGTCCATATGTGCATGGGTTTATCTCTGGGCTTTCTATCCTGTTCCATTGATCTATCTTTCTGTTTTTGTGCCAGTACCATACCGTCTTGATAACTGTAGCTTTGTAGTATAGTCTGAAGTCAGGGAGCCTGATTCCTCCAGTTCCTTTTTTTGTTCTCAAGATTGCTTTGGCTATTCGGGGTCTTTTGTGTTTCCATACAAATTGCAAAATTTTTTGTTCTAGTTCTGTGAAAAATGCCAGTGGTAGTTTGATAGGGATTGCATTGAATCTATAGATTGCTTTGGGTAGTAGAGTCATTTTCACAATGTTGATTCTTCCAATCCAAGAACATGGTATATGTCTCCATCTATTTGTATCATCTTTAATTTCTTTCATCAGTGTCTTATAATTTTCTGCATACAGGTCTTTTGTCTCCTTAGGTAGGTTTATTCCTAGATATTTTATTCTTTTTGTTGCAATGGTAAATGGGAGTGTTTTCTTGATTTCACTTTCAGATTTTTCATCATTAGTATATAGGAATGCCAGAGATTTCTGTGCATTAATTTTGTATCCTGCCACTTTCCCAAATTCATTGATTAGCTCTAGTAGTTTTCTGGTAGCATCTTTAGGATTCTCTATGTATAGGATCATGTCATCTGCAAACAGTGACAGCTTTACTTCTTCTTTTCCGATTTGGATTCCTTTTATTTCCTTCTCTTCTCTGATTGCTGTGGCTAAAACTTCCAAAACTATGTTGAATAAGAGTGGTGAGAGTGGGCACCCTTGTCTTGTTCCTGATCTTACTGGAAATGCTTTCAGTTTTTCACCATTGAGGATGATGTTTGCTGTGGGCTTGTCGTATATGGCCTTTATTATGTTGAGGAAAGTTCCCTCTATGCCTACTTTCTGCAGGGTTTTTATCATAAATGGGTGTTGAATTTTGTCAAAAGCTTTCTCTGCATCTATTGAGATGATCATATGGTTTTTCTCCTTCAATTTGTTAATATGGTTTATCACATTGATAGATTTGCGTATATTGAAGAATCCTTGCATTCCTGGAATAAACCCCACTTGATCATGGTGTATGATCCTTTTAATGTGCTGTTGGATTCTGTTTGCTAGTATTTTGTTGAGGATTTTTGCATCTATGTTCATCAGTGATATTGGTCTGTAGTTTTCTTTCTTTGTGACATCCTTGCCTGGTTTTGGTATCAAGGTGATGGTGGCCTCGTAGAAGGAGTTTGGGAGTGTTCCTCCCTCTGCTGTATTTTGGAAGAGTTTGAGAAGGATAGGTGTTAGCTCTTCTCTAAATGTTTGATAGAATTCGCCTGTGAAGCCATCTGGTCCTGGGCTTTTCTTTGTTGGAAGATTTTTAATCACAGTTTCAATTTCAGTGCTTGTGATTGGTCTGTTCATATTTTCTATTTCTTCCTGATTCAGTCTTGGCAGGTTGTGCATTTCTAAGAATTTGTCCATTTCTTCCAGATTGTCCATTTTATTGGCATAGAGTTGCTTGTAGTAATCTCTCATGATCTCTTTTATTTCTGCAGTGTCAGTTGTTACCTCTCCTTTTTCATTTCTAATTCTATTGATTTGAGTCTTCTCCCTTTTTTTCTTGATGAGTCTGGCTAGTGGTTTATCTATTTTGTTTATCTTCTCAAAGAACCAGCTTTTAGTTTTATTGATCTTTGCTATTGTTTCCTTCATTTCTTTTTCATTTATTTCTGATCTGATTTTTATGATTTCTTTCCTTCTGCTAGCTTTGGGGTTTTTTTGTTCTTCTTTCTCTAATTGCTTGAGGTGCAAGGTTAGGTTGTTTATTCTAGATGTTTCCTGCTTCTTAAAGTGGGCTTGTATTGCTATAAACTTCCCCCTTAGAACTGCTTTTGCTGCATCCCACAGGTTTTGGGTCGTTGTGTCTCCATTGTCATTTGTTTCTAGGTATTTTTGATTTCTTCTTTGATTTCTTCAGTGATCACTTCATTATTAAGTAGTGTATTGTTTAGCCTCCATGTGTTTGTATTTTTTACAGATCTTTTCCTGTAATTGATATCTAGTCTCATGGCGTTGTGGTCAGAAAAGATACTTGATACAATTTCAATTTTCTTAAATTTACCAAGGCTTGATTTGTGACCCAAGATATGATCTATCCTGGAGAATGTTCCATGAGCACTTGAGAAAAAAGTGTATTCTGTTGTTTTTGGATGGAGTGTCCTATAAATATCAATTAAGTCCATCTTGTTTAATGTATCATTTAAAGCTTGTGTTTCCTTATTTATTTTCATTTTGGATGATCTGTCCATGGGTGAAAGTGGGGTGTTTAAGTCCCCTACTATGAATGTGTTACTGTCGATTTCCCCTTTTATGGCTGTTAGTATTTGCCTTATGTATTGAGGTGCTCCTTTGTTGGGTGCATAAATATTTACAATTGTTATATCTTCTTCTTGGATCGATCCCTTGATCATTATGTAGTGTCCTTCTTTGTCTCTTTTAATAGTCCTTATTTTAAAGTCTATTTTGTCTGATATGAGAATTGCTACTCCAGCTTTCTTTTGGTTTCCATTTGCATGGAATATCTTTTTCCATCCCCTTACTTTCAGTCTGTATGTGTCTCTAGGTCTGAAGTGGGTCTCTTGTAGACAGCATATATAAGGGTCTTGTTTTTGTATCCATTCAGCTAATCTGTGTCTTTTGGTGGGAGCATTTAGTCCATTTACATTTAAGGTAATTATTGATATGTATGTTCCTATTCCCATTTTCTAAATTGTTTTGGGTTCGTTATTATAGGTCTTTTCCTCCTCTTGTGTTTCTTGCCT
Organism: Pseudorca crassidens; assembly: GCF_039906515.1. NCBI lineage: Eukaryota > Metazoa > Chordata > Mammalia > Artiodactyla > Delphinidae > Pseudorca > Pseudorca crassidens. The sequence continues at coordinate 14,651,815 of NC_090311.1, read as the reverse complement.
AGAGAAGATCCTTTAGCATTTGTTGTAAAGCTGGTTTGGTGGTGCTGAACTCTCTCAACTTTTGCTTGTCTGTAAAGGTTTTAATTTCTCCATCAAATCTGAATGAGATCCTTGCTGGGTAGAGTAGTCTTGGCTGCAGGTTTTTCTCCTTCATCACTTTCAGTATGTCCTGCCACTCCCTTCTGGCTTGTAGGGTTTCTGCTGAGAGATCAGCTGTTAACCTTATGGGGATTCCCTTATGTGTTATTTGTTGTTTTTCCCTTGCTGCTTTTAATATGCTTTCTTTGTATTTAATTTTTGACAGTTTGATTAATATGTGTCTTGGCGTATTTCTCCTTGTATTTATCCTGTATGGGACTCTCTGTGCTTCCTGGACTTGATTAACTATTTCCTTTCCCATATTAGGGAAGTTTTCAACTATAATCTCTTCAAATATTTTCTCAGTCCCTTTCTTTTTCTCTTCTTCTTCTGGAACCCCTATAATTCGAATGTTGGTGCGTTTAATGTTGTCCCAGAGGTCTCTGAGACTGTCCTCAGTTCTTTTCATTCTTTTTTCTTTATTCTGCTCTGCAGTAGTTATTTCCACTATTTTATCTTCCAGGTCACTTATCCGTTCTTCTGCCTCAGTTATTCTGCTATTGATCCCATCTAGAGTATTTTTAATTTCATTTATTGTGTTGTTCATCGTTGCTTGTTCTATCTTTAGTTCTTCTAGGTCCTTGTTAACTGATTCTTGCAGTTTGTCCATTCTATTGTCCATTCTATCTCCAAGATTTCGGATCAACCTTACTATCATTATTCTGAATTCTTTTTCAGGTAGACTGCCTATTTCCTCTTCATTTGTTAGGTCTGGTGCATTTTTATCTTGCTCCTTTATCTGCTGTGTGTTTTTCTGTTTTCTCATTTTGCTTATCTTACTGTGTTTGGGGTCTCCTTTTTGCAGGCTGCAGGTTCGTAGTTCCTCCTGTTTTTGATGTCTGTCTGCAGTGGCTAAGGTTGGTTCAGTGGGTTGTGTAGGCTTCCTGGTGGAGGGGACTAGTGCCTGTGTTGTGGTGGATGAGGCTGGATCTTGTCTCGCTAGTGGGCAGGTTCACGTCTGGTGGTGTGTTTTGGGGTGTCTGTGGCCTTATTATGATTTTAGGCAGCCTCTCTGCTAATGGGTGGGGTTGTGTTGTTCCTGTTTTGGTAGTTGTTTGGCACAGGTTGTCCAGCACTGTGGCTTGCTGGTCGTTGAGTGAAGCTGGGTGCTGGTGTTAAGATGGAGGTCTCTGGGAGATTTTCGCCGTTTGATATTATGTGGAGCTGGGAGGTCTCTTGTGGACCAGTGTCCTGAAGTTGGCTCTCCTACCTCAGAGGCAGAGCCCTGACTCCTGGCTGGAGCACCAAGAGCCTTTCATCCACACGGCTCAGAATAAAAGGGAGAAAAAGTAAAGGGAATTAGTAGAAGTATGAGGAAAGAAAGAAGGAAAGGAGGGAAGGAAGGAGGGAAGGAAGGAAGGAAGGAAGGAAGAAAGAAAGAAGCAAAGAAGGAAAGAAGGCAAGAAGGAACGAAAGGTGGGAGGGAGGGAGGAAGGAAGGAAGGAGGGAAAGAAGGAAAAACAGAAAGAAAGAAGATACAGTAAAAATAAAATAAAGTATAATAAAGTTATTGAATTAAAAAATTCTTATTTAGAAAAAAAAAAAAAGGGACGGATAGAACCTTAGGACAAATGTTGGAAGCAAAGCTATACAGACAAAATCTTACACAGAAGCGTACACATACACCCTCACTAAAAGAGGTAAAGGGGGAAAAATCATAAATCTTGCTGTCAGAGACCACCTCCTCAATTTGGGATGATTCGTTGTCTAAAGGAGGGAAGGAAGGAAGGAAAGAAAGAAAGAAAGAAAGAAAGAAAGAAAGAAAGAAAGAAAGAAAGAAAGAAAGAAAGAAAGAAAGAAAGAAAGAAAGAAAGGACGAAGGTAAAGTATAATAACGTTCTTAAAATTAAAATTGATCATTAAGAAAAAAATTTTAAGAAAAAACCATGGACGGATAGAACCCTAGGACAAATGGTGGAAGCAAGACTATACAGACAAGATCTCACACAGAAGCATACACATACACCTTCACAAAAAGAGGAAAGGGGAAAAAATCATAGATCTTGCTCCCAAAGTCCACCTCCTTAATTTGGGATGATTGGCTGTCTATTCATGTATTCCACAGATGCAGGGTACATCAAGTTTATTGTGGAGCTTTAATCCGCTGCTTCTGAGGCTGCTGGGAGAGATTTCCATTTCTCTTCTTTGTTCTCACAGCTCACAGGGGCTCAGCTTTGGATTTGGCCCTGCCTCTGCGTGTAGGTCGCTGGAGGGCGTCTGTTTTTTGCTCAGACAGGACGGGGTTAAAGGAGCCGCTGATTCGGGGGCTCTGGCGCACTCAGGCCGGTGGGGAGGGAGGGGCACGGAATGCGGGGCGGGCCTGCGGCGGCAGAGGCCGGCGTGACGTTGCACCAGCCCGAGGCCCGCCGTGCGCTCTCCCGGGGAAGTCGTCCCCGGATCCCGGGAAGCTGGCAGTGGCGGGCTGCACAGGCTCCGCGGAAGAGGGGCGTGGAGAGTGACCTGTGCTCGCACACAGGCCCCTTGGTGGCGGCAGCAGCAGCCCCAACGTCTCCCGCCCGCCTCTGGAGTCCGCGCCTCCAGCCGCGGCTTGCGCCCGTCTCTGGAGTCCGCGCTTTCAGCCGTGGCTCCCGCCCGCCTCTGGGGTCCGCGCCCTCACCCGCGGCTCGCGCCCGTCTCTGGGGTCCGCGCTTTCAGCCGCGGCTCGCGCCCGTCTCTGGGGTCCGCGCTTTTAGCCGCGGCTCGCGCCCGTCTCTGGAGTTCCTTTAAGCAGCGTTCTTAAACCCCTCTCCTCACGCACCAGGAAACAAAGAGGGAAGAAAAAGTCTCTTGCCTCTTCGGCAGGTGCAGACTTTTCCCCGGACTCCCTCCCGGCTAGCCGTGGTGCACTAACCCCTTCAGGCTATGTTCAAGCCGCCAACCCCAGTCCTCTCCCTGCGCTCCGTCCGAAACCGAAACCCGAGCCTCAGAGCCTCAGCTCGCAGCCCCGCCCGCCCCGGCGGGTGAGCAGACAAGCCTCTCGGCTGGTGAGTGCTGGTCGGCACCGATCCTCTGTGCGGGCATCTCCCCGCTTTGCCCTCCGCACCCCTGTGGCTGCGCTCTCCTCCGCGGCTTCGAAGCTCCCCCCTCCGCCACCCGCAGTCTCCGACCGCGAAGGGGCTTCCTAGTGTGTAGAAACTTTTCCTCCTTCACAGCTCCCTCCCACTGGTGCAGGTGCCGTCCCTATCCTTTTGTCTCTGTTTATTCTTTTTTTCTTTTGCCCTACCCAGGTACGTGGGGAGTTTCTTGCCTTTTGGGAGGTCTGAGGTCTTCTGCCAGCCCTCAGTAGGTGTTCTGTAGGAGTTGTTCCACATGTAGATGTATTTCTGGTGTATCTGTGGGGAGGAAGGTGATCTCCGCGTCTTACTCTTCCGCCATCTTCCTGCTCTCGAAACAAGCTTCTTGAAGATGATTCTGTTTTGACATATATCTCGTAAAAGTTCAAATATTTAATAGCACCTACTATGTGCCAGACACTTTGCATGTTATTTAATCCTCTTACAACCAATAAGAAAGGAATATTAGAATCCCTGTTTTACAGATGAGAAAACTAAGGCTTAGCATATTAAGCTTCCCAAGTGCAAGTGGCAGATATGGGAAAGAACCTATCACAGTGTGCTGCTTCGCCTGAACCTGCTGGTGATTAATTAACACAAAACCTTCAGACAATGGCAAGAAAATGATGTCAGAAACTCCAACCATCATTCCCTTACTATAATATCTAATAACTGAAACATTTTTGATCGAAGGGATATTTTCCCCTTTCTAGTGAGCAATCTCATCTTTTGGAGCTATCATGAAAATGAGCTCTAACTCCTCAGCTCCAGGCAGTCTCAGACTTTCAGATGCTGTGACTCACCATGCCCATTAGTCGGCCTGGTTAATCACACCATCATCGTGCGTGTTCATGGTCTGGCTTCAGACCTAATCATGTCATATCACTGAGTCACAAAAGTGCCAGTGATCTAATCGCATGTGACTTTGCAACTACAAGTTACATCTCGATGTGATCATATTGTCAGTATTCCACTTTGTTGGGACTGACAAATCTCTAGACTGTGGTTGGAATGTTCATCAAAGCTCAGTGTAAAAGGTCATCAGAAAGGCGGTCAGGGCCCTCATAGGGACTCACTTGTCCATCGTTACTACTCCCTTTGGTTAATGTTCAGCACACCGCCCTCCTCTACTCTCTCCCCACCCTTTACTGAACAATCCTGTCTTTGTTGGATTCTGTCTTGCACCATCGCTTACCCAGCTCTTCCCGGGGTTCTGAACTCTCAGAGAATAAAGCACAGGTTATAATGGGTGCCCTAAATTTGTATCAGTTCAAATCGCGTTACAAGTTGCTATGAAAAGCATTACAGTTCTTTCCTAGAACTCTCATGTTACTATCATGAACGCCAGCTACGTTTGGAAAACTTTACTTTACACAGGTTCCACAATAATAGGAATTGATGCACTGCACTTTTCAGTTAAAGCGTGATGACGGAACTAGTCAGGCTCCTTCACTTTTTCTCAACCTCAGTTTTCTCATCTGTCTCGCGAAGGTCCATCTCAGGACATACTGGCTGGTTGTCTCTGAATTCTTACTGGCTGACGATGCTATTGTGCTTGCCTGGGTTCCTGTTCCTTAGATTTTTATGACATCAGCTGTGAGAAGGTTGTGTTAGAACCCATCAGGTTAGTTCAGCCTCACAAGAAATACCTGTCCTTAAAATGGCACACAGATCTTCACAGGGGTGGCATTTACAAGGTCAAAGGTTTTATTCTGATTTTGGCCTGCTTGGGTTACGTTTTGGATTGGCATGGTATCACACTGAAAGAAATGGCTGTTGCAGCCTTCTCGCACATTTTCTTTATCTTTTATAACAGAACGCCTTTGAGGTACACATACTTCAAATATTCTTTATTCACCACCACCAAAATACTCAATTCTTATTTTATTTCTCAGTGAAGCTTAATTTCTACCCAAAGGACAACATATTGTGACTTCATTGTTTCAGCTGTGTGTCAAATCTTCATTGCCTCTAAAGGGACATTCTTTCTACTCAGAAGATAAAATGAGATGTGGAGAATTACTGAATCATTTGGGCATCAAAAGATTCTTCTAGGGCTTCCCTGGTGGTGCAGTGGTTAAGAATCTGCCTGCCAATGAAGGGGACACGGGTTCGAACCCTGAGCTGGGAAGATCCCACATACCGCAGAGCAATTAAGCCTGTGCACCACAACTACTGAGCCTGTGCTGTAGAACCCACGAGCCACAACTACTGAGCCCGTGTGCCACAACTACTGAGGCCCGTGCTCCTAGAGCCTATGCTCCGCAACAAGAGAAGCCACTGCAATGAGAAGCCCGCGCACTGCAACGAAGAGTAGCCTCTGCTCACCGCAACTAGAAAAAAAAAAAAAAAAGATTCTTCTATATAAAGAACTATTAGTTAACAGAAACAGGAATGTTAATGTCCTTTAGTCTCCAAAAGAGATGGTTGGAAATATTTTTGTGGCGGCCAACTTTCAGAAGAAGCATCCCAGTTACTCTATGATTATATCATGGAGAAACAATTATTCTCCATTCGGGGCCAAAATAAACAGCAGTTCTCCAACAAGCATGGCTCTAACAGTTCAGAAACATGCAAATACTGGGTAACTAGCTGGTGTGTTTATATGCAACATGCAGATGTATGACCTAGATACATCTCTAAAAATTAACGGCGCTGCACTGGGCTCAGCTAATACTCTAACAAGTTTTTTCATTTCTTTAATGATGAGCATAAGCCCTGAGGGCATTGTGTTTGATAGAAGTGACAGCTCTGCAAGATGCAGGCTCCTCTAGGAGTGAGTGTGCTGACTCAGAAAATAGAAGGACAGGGCTGGATGGGAGGGGAATTGTAGGACATAATTTAACCTGCTCGATTAAAAGTTATGTAGCTAATCAGTGCTACAGGCATGCTATAACCATATGCCAAAGACAATGGTGACATCCTTAAGATTTACTCCTTAAAAGAAAAATCAGTATAGAACCTAGAACCTGCACTATGAAATGTCACAGGTCTTTCTCCTTTGATTGTTTGACATATTTTGAATCCCATATCATCTGAATAAAGGAAGTTATTTTTTCCTTCCTTCTTTATTCCCCACTCCCCCTACCCCCAGCCTCAAGAAGGTCCATCATGTTCCTGAAACCACACAGGACACTGAATTCTTTGTCATTCAAATGTGCTTAGAAATAAAATCACAGATGTTTGTGTATTTCTACGATATTGCATAATTAAGTCTGATCTCAATGAGGAAATGAGAGGGAATTCGAACAATCAATTCAGCAAGAAAAATAGGTATTTATGTCTATTTGCCTGGGGTTTTCGTGAAAGTAGCTTAAGTTACACTGAGGATTAATTAATCCTGTGACTGATTGCTGTGATGCATGGAGCTGAGGGACACCTGACTGATTTGGGAAGCGTGTGCATGAGATGTGGTACCCCGGCTGAAATAAACATACTGAAAAGGACATGCACGAAATATCTCATGTGGAGGGGTTTTAGATATTTTAGATAAAAGGGGAAGTGTGTGACTTAAAGGGTTTAGCAGTTGTGTCAACATCAGAATCCTAATTATTATAGGTAGGATTTACCCAATTGTGACTTATGAAGATGATTAAAGGGTTCTTGAGACCCTGTTACAAACTCAGGAATGAGCACCAAAGGCACACTTACCATATTGTAACTGCATAAAGCCTCACAGTAATGATTGCGTGCCATGCAGTGAGGTTCATACAGCAAGCTAAAGTCGCTCCTCACTGTGAAGAATTGGTGGGTCTTTAGTCTTCTTCTGGTGGTCGTATCTGGACTCCAATTCTCTGTGCCTTTCCTTGTTCTGTAGGTTCCTTCTGAGGTTAGGTGTATCCAGCTACAAACAATAGCAACCTGAGCAACCGTGGATTAAACCATATGGAATCTATATATTACTTAACAAGAAAATCTGGCAGTAGGAGTCCTGGGATTTTGATGGCTCAGAGATGTTCCCCTCATTTCCCTCCTCAGTGAATTGGCTTTTCTCCTCAAGTATGTGTGTCTTGGTGACGAGATAGCTGCCATAGCTCAAGGCCTCATGTCCTCTGATGACATTGCACAAAGCAGGAAGGGAGGGGTGAGGGCAGTATTGTTTTCTCTTTAGAATTCTCTTGTCTTTCATCAGGAAGGAAATCTCTCTCAGAAGTCCACCCTGACCTTCAGCTCATCTTCTTGTAGCTTTCATTGGCTAAGACTGAGTCACATGCTTACCCTGGACTAGTCTCTGGCAAGGGGCGGTGTGATTGCTGTGATTGGCTTAGATCCTCTCTGCTCAAGGTGTGGTCCAAGGAGAAGCACATCCACTTCACCAGGGAGCCTGTTAGAGTTGCAGGGTCTTAGACCCACCTCAGACCTAATGAGTCTGCATCTGCATTTAACAAGAGGCCCCATGGTGATCAGGTGGGCATGAGACTGTGACCAATGCGGATTCACCCCCTGGGGCTGGGCATGTTCGGTTTGGGAAAATCAGAATTATGCCTGCAGTAAAGATGGGAAGGGCCTTGGGGTGGGCAACCAGCAGTGTCTGCCACAATCTTCTAATCTCTCATCGCTTGGAATTATCACTTGGTTTGGTGACCATGATTTTCTCTCCAAAACAACTCTGCAAAGTGATGTCTGCTTATGGTGTGTGCTAACCCGGGGAATACTTTGGGTCCACTTGAGGGGCCCTGCAGCAACGTCCCTCATCTACTGGCACTTGGACCAGGCTGATGACCTCCCTGAGTGCTGAGGCAAAGGGCACAGGTGTCATCCACTCCCTTTGGCTAGAAGGATCCCTTCCTGCCTGGGGCCCAAGCTGAAAACGGTCTCCCTGTTTTGGTGGGCTGAGTAATGGCCCCCAGAGATATCCATGTCCTAATCCCTGAAACCTGTACAGTTACTGCAAAAGAGACAGATAGGATTAAGGTAAGGATTTTGAGATGGATAGATTGTCCTGGATTATCCAGTTAGGCCCTAATTGTAATCATAAGTGTCCTTATAAGAATAAAGCAGAGGGAGGTTTGACTTCAGATAAAGAGAAGACAGTGTGACATCAGAAGCCAAGATTGGAGTGATGCAGCTGCAAGCTAGGGAATGCCACTGGCCACCAGAAGCTGGAAGAGGCAAGGAAGGGATTCTCTCCTAGAGCCTCCAGGGGAAAGCAGCACTGCCAAATGCTTGGCTTTAGCCCCATAAGACTCATTTCAGACTACTGGCCTCGAGAGCTTGTAAAAAAATACACTTCTGTTGTTTTAAGCCACTAGGTTTGTGGTAATTTGTTACAGCAGCCCCAGGAAGGTGATACACCCGTCTTTCAGTCCCTACAATTCCCTGTGGCACAATTTTTAATCCAGCAATGTTGCCTTTTCATTATTTTAATATAGTTTGCCGATGGAATTATAGATTCATTTTTACAAGACATTCAAACACTGTCAAAATAAGATCCTCTTTGGGTTAGGATAAGAAATTAGCCCCAGGAAGCCTAGGGAGGCAAATCACCTGTGCGTGACCACTGCAGGTCCCTGGTCACCATCATCATCTTGCCTCAACCAGATGCAGAAAGGGCATGTGGGGGAAAGGAGAGAAGGAGGAGGGAGGCATGAGGTGAGCCCCGCCCTCAACACACACACACCGCTGAGCCTGACTTCAGCAGCTCAGAGCAAAGAAGTACAATTAGAAAACCAACTTTACCTGTGCTTTCCAGTGCCGGGTAAATTGCACTTTTCTCCACCAAAACCATTTGACAGAAAGACTAAGAAAGGTCAAAAGCAGAAGCTCGGAGGGGACTAAACATGCCACTGAAATGAATAAAAGGTGGTCACTAGCAGCCATGGAGAGACGCAAGATGGGACCAGAAAAGACTTAGTGGGCATGAGAAGGTCTCATGCAAAGCAGGGGCTGCCACGGTGGGCAGAGGCCACAGCTCCCGTCTCAGGGGGGCGGTAATTCTGCAGACGGTGGGGCGTGACCTCCAGCGGGGAGGAGCCACTCCTGGCGTTGGCACGTTTGTGCTAGTGAGGCTTTTAGAGAAGCTCTTTGGACAGTGTTCATCACAGGCCATTCGGATAGAGATGGATGAGGGTCTGACATGAGACAGACTAACGTGAAGAATGGTTGTTTGCACTGCTGGGAAGGAGAGGGAAGACGCTGTCACAATCTTGCAAGCGCAGCTTCTTCTCAGAAGTAAGCTCGCAGCCTTGATGTCTGCTCCTAAACGCACTGTGCTGCTAAATGATGCTCGTAACCGCCCATCCCACCGCCGGCGAGTCGGGCGCTCCGGAGCCGGCTTCTCACCTCCAGTTCTGCGGGACACAGAGCCTCGCCCCTGGTCCTGACTCCTTTGTTTGGAAAGAGCCAGCTTACCTTTCGCTGCTCAGCTCTCTGGCCACCATCGCTGTGCCTTGCATCGCAAACTTTTGCCTGTGGAGAGGCCTGATATGTGACGTTTATTGGGTGGGCTTCTGTTTTTATTTTTGGTTTTGTTTTCTGGACTTTGTCCTTTTTGTTTGTTTGTTTGTTTACATCGTCTTAGTGGTACTCCTCCCACAAATAAAGCAGATGGTCAAGCAAAGCAGATCTGGCTCCTTGTTCCCTGAGAAAGAATGACCAAGTAAAATATAAAAAGAAAGAAAGTACATTAACATTCAGTTCTGGATTTTGAGATCCTGAGGTCCAAGGCGTAGCACGAGCAAGAGGTGTGACAGGATATTTAGCCAGTGGGCCTCTGCCCTCAGACACTTTCAGCCACGGAAATGGGCTGAGGATGCTACGTGGACAACGTAGAGAATCTAGAGAAGAAGAGAAAGCTGGACGAAGAGTTGAAGCCCTTGTCCCTCTCTTTGCTCTAAAACCACAGGGCATGGGAGAACGCACGTGCACACCTGTGCACATCGGAGCCGTAAGGTCTCGGCTGTTGGCAACAGCCCGTGGATCGCCCAAGTCCAAGACCAGTGGAGGACCAGCTGCCTTGGAAGATACCAACGGGGATGCTGATAGGCAAAACAGGGTGGTGGCCATCACCAGAGATGCCATCATGAATGGAAGGTGGCAGGGGACAAACAGCATCTTCCCCATTGACATGGGGCACACCCCTGCTTCCCATCACCTTGCCCACAAGAGGGTGGACATGGCTTGAGGGACTGATAATGGCTGGAAACCTTAGGAGAGACCTTCAGGTCGCTGAGTTTCCTTAACTTGCCTTAAATTCTGCCACAGTTGGCATAGAAGCTTGAGGGAAAAAAATAGCTTGAGTAGCGGGGAATAGTTACCCTTTTTACACACCTGAGTTAAGTGGCTTATGAAGTATTATACCCAATATGACAACTTTATTTCACCCAGCATGAACGAAAACTTTACTTTAAGCCCTAGATTTCAGCTCACTGTTTGGAGAGAGTTTGGGTGGACGTTTGATCCACTTTTACTGCCTTCCCAGCAGAGCTGATCTGAACAGATGATGGCTTCCTCTGGGCGGTCTCATTCACCCCGTGAACTCATCGAATGTGATGCCTAAGTGAACTAAAAATATCCACGATCCAAGCAAAGAGCCACCCAAAGGGGACTAACACGTATTAACACTTGCTGTGATGCCATTGTTCTAAGAATACGATCTCCTGCTCCATTCAGTCCACACCAGTCACCTGTGACGCAGCTGCTGTTACTCTCCACTTACAGAGGCAGAAACAGAGTCTTGGTGGTCTGCCCAGGGAGGCGGGACTCACACTGAGCTGCCTGCCAAGGACACCCAGAAGTACACTGAGCACAAGGTCCACAGGAGACCTAAGAGGTAGGAGGGAGAAAATGAACAAATCAGACCCCTTAGGGGACTAGAGATGCCTCAACCTGGGGGACTCCCTCTCCAGAGGCTGGGGTTCAGTCTGGTGGATGGTAGTTGAGGAAATAATTTGAGATGAGGCATAATCAGTAAACAGTGGGTTGCAGGACACCAGAGGGTCTGATTAAATGGACATCACATGGAAAATCATAAGCCCGCAGGAGTCAAAGGGTAAGACGCAAAGCAGAATCTAGTGTAACCATGGCATCCGACACGGAACCTAGAAATCCTAGAGGCGCCACCTGCAGGTGGAAGAGCTGTAGGCGCGGCCCAGGTGTCACTGGCTGCCACCTCCCGTACCCACGTCAGTAGTGAGGTGGGGGGGGGGGTTGAGGCCTAGAGAAATATTTGGGTGCAGGGATGCCTTGCATCATCTCCTCAGATGACCGTCCTCTCCCTCTGGTGGCCATCATTCACACACTCAAGCTGGCCCCGGCGTGGGGCCTCAGGCCCCAGCAGCCAGCTCTGTGGTCATGGGTCAGCTTCTTCTGCTGAGCAAGTAGCTGCACGATGAGGGATCAGTTACCTCTTTTTTTTTTTTAACATCGTTGTTGGAGTCTAATTGCTCTACAATGGTGTGTTAGTTTCTGCTGTCTAACAAAGTGAATCAGCTATATGTATACATATATCCCCATATCCCCTTCCTCTTGCGTCTCCCTCCCACCCTCCCTGTCCCACCCCTCTAGGTGGTCACAGAGCACCAAGCTGATCTCCCTGTGCTATGCGGCTGCTTCCCACTAGCTATCTATCTTACATTTGGTAGTGTATATATGTCCATGCCACTGTCTCACTTCATCCCAGCTTACAGTTCCCCCTCCCGGTGTCCTCAAGTCCATTCTCTACATCTGCGTGTTTATTCCTGTCCTGCCCCTAGGTTCTTCAGAACCACAGTTACCTCTTCTCTTACATTCTCCTCTGCAAGATGAGAGCGTTGGGGAGAGCTGAGGCCACTCCCACCTCCAACACACTGTGATTCTCTCATTATAGTAAAATGGGTTTAGCCCCGATGTCTTCATCCATTCAGGCTGCTGTAACAAAATACCATAAACTGAGCGGCTTATAAACAACAGAAATTTATCTCTCTTAGTGCTGGAGGCGGGGAAGTCCAAGACTGCTGAGTCAGTAGATTCAGTGTCTGACGAGCCTGTTTCCCGGAGAGCAATTTCTTACTGTGTCCTCACAGGGCAGAATGGACCAGCCAGCTGTCTGGAATATCTTTTATAAGGACACTAATCTCATCATGAAGGCTCAACCGTCAATACCTAATCACCTGCCAAAGGCCGAACCTCCTATCACCATCACCTTTGGGGTTGGGATTTCAACATATGAATTGGGGCGGGGGGGACACAAGCATTCAGACAGCAGCACCTGACAAGGAGAAAATCCTGACTTCAGCCTTGAGTAAATGCAATCAGTCCAAACTGTTTATTAAATGGTTTTCTTCGCAGAGAAAGAAAACCATGCTCATGGTGATGTGACTGCCATTCAAAGTTACAAAGGTTTGCTTATAAGATTCTTTGCTCCTGTCTCAAAGGAACTGACTTACAACTTTGTCCATGTGTAGCTTGTTTTCTGAACATTTTTTAAGCAACCGAAACTTCACCGTTGTCTAAAATGCCTGACCCTTTATAAGGCTCCAGTGATTTTCCTCTGGCAAGCTTCCTCCTTCACACGTACTAACATTTCACTTCGCCGTCTTTACGGTTGAGTCTCCAACTCCCTCTTCGTGTTCCTCACAAGAATTCGTGTCTGCAGGCAGCCAGCGTGAAAACTGGGGAGCAATCTCTCCTGAGCTCCCGCCCCTCCAACCGGTCCCGGGCACTGGTTCATTTCTCTCCACCTATGATTCTATGAGAAAATGGCCGCCCTCTTTGCAGATCTTCAATTTCACATACTTTTCTGGGTTCCTCTGAATTTGCTGAGAGCTTAGACAGCACTTGATTTTATTTTTCCACCCCAATAACTTTCTGTCTTTTGCTATGTTAACAGAACTCTTCTGAACCCATAGAAAATTTCTCTTTCACATAATACAGGATCTCTTATCCTTCCAAGTAAACAAGGTTACATACACCTGCTTAACCCAATCAATAAACAAATGGATTATCAAGTATCCTTCAGATAAATAGCCGATACCCCTTGACTGCCAACGCCAGTGACATCTTCGAAATAAATCTAATAGAGAAAGACTGGAGTGACTGATTCCTGTGTGTGTTTTTTTTCTTTCTTGAGATGAGATGAAACTTGAGCCTGCAGACAGCCCTGTCATTGATTTTTAGTCTTTTATCCTCCATGAAAGAAGCCCCCTTGTTCCAGCTTTAGCAAAATAGCAAATAGCCTTTGCCTGTATTTCAGGTCCTGCCTCTCTCTCACCTCCTTGGATTAGGGGGCCACGTGGTCCGTGGTGATGCTGGATTCATTAAGAAAGGCCTCTGAACTGCCTCATCCACTGGGCCCCTTGAACCTGTTAGAAGGCAGTGGACCTGTGGTGACTGCAAGTTGCTGGGAGCGCTCACAGCTTCTGCTGAGAACAGGCGTAATGTGAAAGGCTGTAAGAGAGCAGTGAAGTGTGGCACTAATGAGATTTAAACACATATATAAGATGCGCCAAAAGATGGGGAAATATTCCATTATTAAAGACCAATGACGTGAGCTTCCGACTAATGAGCTCACAGCATACTCAGTGGAACCATCGGAAGAGTAGCCCAGGGGGTTACCCTGCAGGTAGTTGTTTTATTCAAGTCTGCATTTCATAAACCATCTCTTCTCTCCAGACCTTCCTAGGACTCGGCTTCTCGCCGGGACCCCTTGCAAAGGAGCAGCTAGTGATTACACTTGACACTTGAGAGGAGAGCCTCCAGTCGGTCAGCCAGGCTGCCTGCCTTCTCTGTCGCCTCCCCGTGGAGTCCTCCACTATTCAGATGTCTGCTGGCACCTGCTAGGAAGTCAGGACTGTGCTGGGGGTATAATGAGCGGAGAAAACCACAGCTTTAAGCTTTCTGGTTTTATGGGGGTAGCCACTGTCTGCACCGCAGTGTGATAAGTTCTGTGCGACTGTAATCATTTGAGTGTCCCCCACCACAGTTGAGTGATTCCCGTACACTATGTCCGTCATTCAATGCCCACAAGGGCCTGAAAGATGGTGCTGTTACACCCATTTTATAGGTATGGAAACTGAGGTGTCTAATCTTAAGGAATTGCTCGAGGTTTGCACCCTTGTCTGCAGGAGTCCAGGGCCAGAGGTCTCACCATTGCAGAGCCAGAGGGAACAGGAGGATTTTTGTTTTTTGTTTTTTTTTTGCGGTACGCGGGCCTCTCACTGTCGTGGCCTCTGCCGTTGCGGAGCACAGGCTCCGGACGCGCAGGCTCAGCGGCCACGGCTCACGGGCCCAGCCGCTCCGCGGCACATGGGATCTTCCCAGACCGGGGCACGAACCCGTGTCCCCTGCATCGGCAGGCGGACTCTCAACCACTGCGCCACCAGGGAAGCCCAGGAGGGGTTTTTGAGGGCGCCCCGGGAACTTTCTAGCTGACTTTCACAGACACATGGGGGTAGAGCCAGGTCTGAAGGAGAAGCAGGGTTAAATTCAGCAGGGGAGGAGGAGAGTCATTTCAAACAAACAGAAAAAAAAACGTGACCCACGGACAGAAGGCTGATCTGATGCCTGTGGCCCCATGGGGATCATGACTGGCGTGGGGATGGGAGACAGGGCAGCAGATGAGGCCGGAGCGAGGTGCCCTTGTTTTCTGGTAAATGCTGCTGTCCCAGCCTGACCTCTAAGGGTGCCCTCTTGTTCAGAAGTGTCCTGGTTTGGATGGTAAACTGCATGGTTACCTTGGGCGAGAAGGAGAAGCCAGGAGGGGCTTCTTGCTAAGGAACAAGACTTTCACCCCACAGGCGTTTATAAGGAAGGCGCGTCTTCAGTCTCACACTCTCTCAACTGAGCTATTTTGGTGAGGATTGTAAGGAAGGCTCTGACAGCACACGGAAATTTTGGAAATGTTATCCCAATAGCATGGGGGAGGGGTTGGAGAAAAACGAGGGACCTAGCAGGAGGTCATGGCCGGGGGCCAGAATGTGGGCCTGAGCCCAGGCAATGGCTGTGACAATGACAGGAAGGGGACAGACTTGACCAGAGGTGCCCAAGAGGTTAACTGCCACGTCTCTGGAGCTTGTCACTGAAGACGGGGACAGATGGGAGTCCCCCGTGGGCGGCTGGGGATGTCCTGCGTGTTCAGAGGGCACAGAGCAAAGGCTCGCGTTTCGAACTCTTGAACTTGAGTTGCCAAAGAACTTCCCACAGTCAGAAGGAAACGTGGGGCAGCTGGTGGGAAAGGAGTAGAGCCCGGAAGGTAGATTCGGGAGCAGCCATAGGAGAGCCGGACACTGAAATGGAAGAGATACATGAGACGACAGAGGAGAGGGGAGCAGGGCCCCAGGCCAAGGCCAGGCTGTCAGAGAAGAATGAGGGGACGAGAGGAGCCCAAGGATGGGAGACAGGATGCATGCAGGGGCGGCCTGCGGGGCCTCGGGCTGGACACCGATGGCTATGTCTTGGGAGAACAGTGGTAGGAGGTGGAGGTGACCTGGTGACAGCGGGGTGGAGACTTCCTTCAGGGCCCTCGAAGGATCCGGAGCAAGATCCCTGAGGGAGGGCTTCCCTGGTAGCGCAGTGTTGAGAGTCTGCCTGCCGATGTAGGGGACACGCGTTCGTGCCCCGGTCCGGGAAGATCCCACGTGCCGCGGAGCGGCTGGGCCCGTGAGCCATGGCCGCTGAGCCTGCGCGTCTGGAGGCTGTGCTCCGCAACAGGAGAGGCCACAACAATGAGAGGTCCGTGTACCACCAAAAAAATAAAAAAAAGATCCCTCGGGGAGAGGGGTCACCCCACCCTGCACCCTACACCCCACCTCCCTGGCCTCCCGGCCTTCGCTCTGGCTGCGCCCAGTGCCTGGCCCACCCTACCTGGCTTGCCACTTAACTCACTCCAGACGCTCCTCTTCTCATATTTTCTCACCATCCGCAGAGAACCAATCAGCATAATCCTGTCTCAACCAGCCCAGGTGGCCCAAATCCAGATCGGAGGACCACCCCTCACGTCACCACCATCACCTGCCTGGTCCGAGCCGTCACCCCCTGTCACCACCTCACCAGGCCCTGCTCCATCCTCCATGCTCCATCCAGGGTAAGCCTTTTAATGCATAAGTCGCATCGTGTCACTCATCAAACCCTCCGATGGCCACCAGCCAACTTAAAATCTAATGTGCTTGCTGGGATTTAGGGCTGCAGCTCTAATGTCCTCTCTCACTCTCCAGCCAACTGTTCCTGAAACCCTCCCTGCGGCACAGGCCTCAGGCCCCTGCACTATGTCCCTTGGTCTGGAACATTCTCCCCTAGACATTCACATGCCCCACTTCCCCCATTCACTCTCTGCTCAAATGTCACTTCCCCTACCTTCCCTGACCACCCATCTAAAATGCATCCCCTTAGCTCACTCTTTCTCTCCCCTAGCCTGATTTATTTTTCTTCATAATAGTTATAACTTCCCATTATATTTTTTCCATTTTTCCGATATAATCTATATACAGTAAAATTCACCCCCTTTTTTAATGCACAGTTCTCTGAACATTGACAAAAAACGTACAGCCCTTTAATCATCACCACCATCAAGATATACAGCAGCTCCTTCACTCCCCAAATTCACTCGCTCCCCCTTGGAGTCAAGCCCTTCACACCTGTCCTCAGCAGTCTGTTTTCTGTCCTTACAGTTTTGCCTTTTGCAGAGCATCACCTAAAGGATGGAGTCATACAGTACATGGTGTTTTGCGCCTGTCTGCCTTCCTTCGTGTAATGCGTGTGGGGTTCATTCACGATGTTGGATATGGCGGGTCTTTCCTTTTTGTTGCTGTGTAGTATTCCATTGTGTGGGCGACCAGAGGCTGTTTATCTATTTCCTACTGAGGATATGTGAGTCGTTTTCAGTTTTGAGGGGACATGATTACAGCTGCTACAGCAACTTGTGATCAAGTTCTTGTGAAGACATAAGGTCTCATTTTTTCTTGAGTAAATACCTAGGAGTTGAGTTGCTGGGCCATACGTAACTGTATGTTTAACTTTACAAGAATCTGGCAATCCTTTGCCAGAGCGGCTGTACCATCTTACGTTTCCACCAGCAAGAGACGGCAGCTGCAGTTGGTCTGCATCCTCACCAGCACTTGGTGGTGTTGGTTTTTTGGTTTGTTTTTTGTTTCACCGTTCTAACCAGTATACAGTGGTATCTCGTCATGGTCCCGTCATTACGTATTGATTTGTGAGAGACTAAATATACAAATGGACAGTGGCTAGACCACATATGGCAATAAACTGTAACCCACCACTTCTGCAGCAGCCAGCCCAGAATGGTCCAGACTGAGTCAGACAGTGCCAGCTCCCTCTAATTTTTGCCTCCCCGCCTCCAACTCAGGACCTACCCAAGAGAGACAAATATGTTCCCCTAACGAAGCACATAGGATGCCCTATTAACCCCTCTGGAGCTTCCTGAGGCCAGCGAGCTCCAGCCAGGGCACACCTGAAGTCTTTCCCCTATGTCCACCTTAAAGGCATCCCAGTTCCCTGCCTGCCTTTGACTCTGCCTAACACGAGTGACAGTGGCTGACTCCCTGCTCTAGGAAGCTCTGAATATAACCTCTGCTTGTTCTCCTCTGAGTGGTCTTCCTTTATCTTCCAAGTCTGTGTATTCACTGTCTTCTTCCATCAGGACAGGGTGTCTGTGCCCCTCTGGATCCTCACTGCCTGGAACGGTGTCTGGCATTCTAATAGATGCTCCAAAAAACCTGTTGATGGACTTCAGGAAACTCCAGGCTTCAGTTTGGGCCCTTGGCTTATTTCCTTTGAATGGGGGCAGAAACTGTAGCCCAGGAAGTTGCCGGAGCAGTGAGGCCTGGGGCTCTAGCAGGTCCCTTGGCCTCTGCTAGGGTTGGGGTGGGCCCAGCTCTTCTCCTTCTCCAGACCCACCCCGTCTGCTGGTTGGCAGCATCCTGCCCCATCTGAGCAGCCCCCCTCTGCTTCCACGGGGAGAGGTAGAGGGTTTGGGCCAGCACAGGAGTGCAGCGAGAAGGCCTTCCAGTTCTTTCTAAGGACCTTGTCTGCTGTGGAAGAATGCTGAGAAGCCCCGGGAAAGGAAGCCTACAGAAGGCTCTGTCGGAGGCAGCCAGAATCTTCTCTGCTTTTGGAAGCTGCCTCGTGGGAAGGGAGGCCTGTTAGACTAAACATCTCGTTGCCCCAAATTGCACCCATTTTGGAAACGCTCCCCGAGCTGTGTCTCTCCCTGGGAAAGGGATTTATAAACCCTTAGTCTGAAGCAGGTCTGCATGCATCTCAGCTCAAGGGCTTTCAAAAGGCCCTTCTAGAAGTCAACTTCAGAAATTGGACTTGCAGTAGCAGAAAAAGCAGATGCCCTAGACCCGGGTACGGTGTGCCTTGGCCCTGGTCTCCATGGGTCCCACCTCAGGAAGGCTGATGTGGGGATGGGATTAGCGCTCCAGGGGGACCTCAGAGCCCTGGAGGCACCCACACTAAATCAAACAATAAAAACAAACAGCAGAATACAACTTTCAATGACTGCATCTCCATATGTGAGGATTTTTAATATTTTTTGTCGCTATGGTGTCAAATTTATTTTCTTAAATATGTCTAATTGTTCCTTAATCAGCAGTTATTTAAAACACCTCGGCTTCATCTCAGATTAAGTATTTAATGATCTGCAAATGAAGATTTGAAGATGCTACTTAACAGAGCTCTTATCCTTTTGCAATGTGATCCATTTCACCTGCTATCTGTAAGAAAACCAGCTGCTTGGTGCTGTTGTTAAGAATGAGTTAGGTGACGCAGGGAGAGAGGGGGAGACTCCATCCCCACCCTGAGCCTCGTCCCCATAAGATGCCTCAGCTTGAGGAATCCTGAGCTTCTGAGGGATGCCTCTGGCTGGGGCTGTGGATACGGGCTCTGGACTCCTTAGCGGTGGGTGAGGCAGCCAATCTTCACATTTGTGCTGTTGGCAACCACAGGGAGACTGATGGAGTCTGGGTTCCACAGCTCTGGCAGCGCTCAACAAACAGGAGCATTTATTACTACACACAGCAACACAGATAGTTCAGACACACAAAAACAGGTTGACGTTTGGGAAGCACTGGGCAGAATTGTGATGTTTGAAGCAACTACACCTACTGCCTAAGATGCTTGGTTGTGTTTGGGGAGAGAGAGTTTTGTATGAGATTTGTTTCATTTCTATTGGGTTAGTTTGCTATGTCTTACCCGGCAATTCTGTGTAGGGCACACTCCAGGTTTACTTCCGGGGGAGAGATCAGAGCCATCAGATTACTGACAACGAATGAATGGACGGATGAATTGATGGGCACTGAATTGCTGGAAGACCCAGGTGTTGGGCCAAGGGACTTTACATTTTCTCTTTTCATCTGCCCAGCAAAGACTTCTTGTGAAGCATCTTAACAGCCCAGGAAGCAGACTCCCTCAGTATCACTGAGAGGCAAAGACGGAGTCTGATCCCAGCTGCAAGGGCTCTTGGGGACGTGAGCCCCCGGGCTTGGGTAGAAGCAGCGACTTCAGTGATCACGAGCCTCCGTGATACTCGCCCTCCCCTTGTCCTGATCTGGGGAAAGGAGCCGTCGCACAGCAGGGGTGCTGCCGTGGGGAGGGGGAGAGGTGCCTGCAGAGGAAGGGATCCCACACCATCTTTCCCTCTGTCTGAGTTTTTCCCCCTGAAGCTTCCAAGTGATATTCTGATCCCTGACACCCTCCATCTCCTGCATCGGTAATGACCCGCCTCCCGGGCCCTCCGCTGCTTCTCTTCTGTTTCCCTGACCCAGCACTTTTTCCTCAGTGCATTATTTTCCCCCAGATTTTCAGATTCCCTGTGGACGATAATCAGACAGCAAGCTGCACACGCTTGGCAATTTTGGGTTTTAATAAAAAATCATGTTTATTCCTGTGAAGACTTTCTTTTTCTCCATGAATTCTCCTAACAAATGCAGTTTTTGCTCGACTCGGGCTTTTTCTTTTTCTTTTTATTTTTTTAACATCTTTAGTGGAGTATAATTGCTTTACGATCGTGTGTTAGTTTCTGCTTTCTAACAAAGTGAATCAGCTATACATATACATATGTCCCCATATCTCCTCCCTCTTGCGTCTCCCTCCCTCCCACCCTCCCTATCCCACCCCTCTAGGTGAGGGGGCTTTTTCTTGAGTTGGGTTCTTTAAAGCTGACTCTGTTCCCAGGTTAGCTCTGATCTCAAGAGCTGGGATCCTGCGCCAAGGCTCTGAGAGTCCCAGGTCCTGCGGAAGACTCGCGTTAGCCCCTTTCTGGCTTTTCCTCCTAGTGTGTCCAAAGCAATTTAGAATATCAAAGGTAAAGGGGGAAAAGAAAGAAGAAGTGATCCCTGCCTGCACGAGGACGTAAAAGTCATTCTGATATTATGAGGAATAAAGCAATGGCACCTTACATCTTAGTCAAGAGCTACGGGGGCAGCAGGCCATCTGATGTGTCTGTGGCCTCCAGGTCTGTCCTGGGAGCCACCTCAGCAGGGGCCACTCTGATGCTATGTCACGGATGTGGAGAAGGTGACGTTCACAGAGGATGGTGGCCCCGTCAACCCAGCCCTTCCCCGTCCATGCCACGGCAAGTAGCTGAACTCCGTTTCTTCCTTCCCTCCCTGTCTTAACTCCCAACATTGGAGGTGACTGTCAGTGAGTCAGTGAAAAAAGTGACGATGAAGAAGAAGTAGTGTGCTTCCCTGGTGGCGCAGGGGTTGAGAGTCCGCCTGCCGATGCAGGGGACACGGGCTCGTGTCCCGGTCCGGGAGGATCCCACATGCCGCGGAGCAGCTGGGCCCGTGAGCCATGGCCGCTGAGCCTGCGCGTCCGGAGCCTGTGCTCCGCAACGGGAGAGGCCACAACAGTGAGAGGCCCGCGTACCGCAAAAACAAAAAAAAAAAAAAAGAAGTAGCAAGAAGGAGTAAAGACCTTGCATTGCCTCGGTTCGTATATCTGGACAACAGAAGAACTAGGCTAGATTGTCGTCTGGCACAATGACCTGGAGAGCTTTCTAACACCACACCTGCCTGGTCCCGACCTATTTGATAGTCTCCGAGGAAGGGGCAGCCTGTGCATTTTGATGTGCGTTGCTCGGTTGCTGCAAATTGGTGAAAATGATGACTGTCTGGGTCCCTCCCCATTCAGGTGCTCCGTCAGTGCGCCTCTGCTGCCGGAGACTGTAAACTCCTGGGAGGTTGTTTCTTTCTTCCCAAAGGGAGGCATTTTTCTCAGCAAAACATAGGAGGCACTCAGGAAACATTTCTGGAATCAAATAGTTGAAGTTATCTTCTTCTTAAGTCTCATTTTCTTATTTCTGCTGCTTTTATGAAAATACATTGGTGGGAACAAACAATTTTGTAACCTCTAAACTGTGTGGATTTGATCCATTTATAATACAAAGTTAGTCTAGCCCAAGTTTATCACCCTGAAGCTATTAGCCACTTGGAATCTCTCTCCGATGGGACGAGAGGTCATGCATTTACAACGTGTGGGTTTTATGAATAATTGTTTCCTCTTCCATGCTGAGCTTGTGTTTTCTTGATGAAAAATCCATGGTTTTTTCCCACCTGATCTGAGGCTCCTCTCACCCTTGGAGACTTCTCAGCCCTTGCTTTAATAACTCTGGCCTTTTTGACCTTGCATCTCAGCTTTCTTATGTATGCCCCTAGACTTGGTAGAAAGATCCAGAGTGTGTGTCCAGCAAATGGCCTCAAGGGGGGCCTGGCTTGTGGGCTTACCAACTGCGTTTTCTAACGCTTTTGCGTTTTAAGTGCTCCTAAACCAGCAGCCGACAGCACTCGTCATTAGGGAAGCTGTGGACGCTGAGTAGGTGCATCAGTCCGATTACTGGCGCACGTCTGGCAGACTTGCCGCTGTGGGTCGGGGCCCACTTGCAAGTGTCATCAGGGCTCTGGCAGCCTAAGCATGTGTTTTAGGCTTAATTGGCCTGAGGCTGGTACATGGACCCCGGCTTTGTCCTCTAAAGCAATGCACGTGGCACTGCAGTTGGAAAGAGGGGGAGCTGCTTTGGTAAGGCCTTTCACCAGAAGAATAAAGCCTCGGTGTCGCCACATCAAAGGCAGGTGGCAGCGACCATCGGCTACAGCTCCGTGTACCTCGGGCTTGCTGGGTAATGTGGCATGCAGCATACCTGAAATGACAAAAAGCACTTTTCTTTTTAATTCTCAGCGCCAACCAAATGCTTTCCCATGATGTTTTTCTCCCATAAATCAGCCTTGAGAAGAAAGCGTGCGCACACAAACATTTCTTATGAGTCAGCACTTTCTTTACTGCATTGTAGGAAAATAGGTGACAGTGTTTTTCCCACCCCACTGTCCGGCTAGTGGATGTAAGGAGCGCTGGGTGGAAATCAGATGACAGGCTGTAGCCCTGGCTCTGCCGCAGTGTTCTTGTGACCTTGGAATTGACACTTAACCTCTTCCAGCCTCAGTTTACCCAAGGGAAAAATGAGAACCCTAATACCGATCCTGTCTGTCTCACTGGTAATTATAATAGCTGAGTGAAAGCCATCTCTGAGAAGTGCAGATTATCCAAATGCACGGCATTGTTCATTCCCACGACTTGAACTGGCGTTTTTGTTTTGTTTTTCCCTTTGGATCTGTGTTGTGGACTATTTTTCATCAGCCACGGAAAAGTGTCTTCAGAGCTGGTGTCTCTGGAAGCAGAAGAGCCGCTCACCTTCCTCATCTATCACTGTTTGTCACATTTCCTAAAGAAGATCTCTGTAGATCATGCGCCAGTTTGTTGGGGGCAGCTATCCATCAAGGTGGAACCTGGGTCATTCATCTTTACACCTGGCAGCTGCCACCGACACAAAGCAGATGCTGCCCTGAAGGGCTAAGAAGTGACAGGAACAGCTCCTCTGGGAGGGAGCCACAGCTCCCCGTGACTCGTAGTGTGTACATTTCGGGAAGAAATTCCAAAGAGAGGATGTGTGTTTGAAATTATTGCCCTCCCAAACCCCTGTCCTGTTTCATGTGTTTCTTGCCCACATCTAACACCCAAGAAGGAAGGAATGGTCTCAGGAGACTCTGGTTCCATTTCCAGGTATCTTCATGTTGACATTACGATTAGTATTCAGTTCACAGAATGAATGGAAAGGTCAGGTGAGGCCTTTGTGACCACTCACACTTTGAGGAATTAGACATCATTTGTGCAGTGAATATCTGAGCTTGCGCTCTGCTCCAGGAGTACAATCATGAACAAGCCAGACGGAGCCTTTGTTCCCGAGATCTGACAGTCCGGGGGAGGACAGGGTGACCGGTAACAGGCAGTCACTGTGTAATGTGACATGGAGATGTAGGGGGGCTCGAGGGGCATCTGGTGAGGCGACTCTCTGGACATGGAACCTCAGGGAAGCTGCATAGATGTTAACCAGGTTGGGTGGGAACTGTGGAGGCAGAATAGGGTTCAGGGCAATGGGAGAGCAGGTGTAAGGCCCAAAGTGGAGGGAGGCTGCGCTAGAGCAGCGGTCCAGGACCAGCATCACGAGCATCACCTGGGAAATTGTTAGAAATGCTAAGTCTTGGGCCCCATCAAAGGCCTACATAATCAGAAACTCTCTGGGTGGGGCCCAGAAGCTGTTTTTTTTGTTTTTGTTTTTGGTTTTTTTGCAGTACGCGGGCCTCTCACTGTTGTGGCCTCTCCCGTTGCGGAGCTCTGGACGTGCAGGCTCAGCAGCCATGGCTCACGGGCCCAGCCACTCTGCGGCATGTGGGATCTTCCCAGACCAGGGCACGAACCCGTGTCCCCTGCATCAGCAGGTGGACTCTCAACCACTGCACCACCAGGGAAGCCCCAGAAGCCCATTTTAACAAGTTCTCAGTGATCCTGAGGCACATCCTAGTCTGAGAATCACCACGTTAGAGGAACTGTAAAGTGTTTAGACCAGAATTTAGCCCAACTGAGCATCCTTCCTTCTGGAGGAGACATTACCTCCATCTTTGGCAGTATGGTGGGGCCCCTCCTGGCACCCTGCTCTCCTGTAGACTCTCAAGCCACTGCCCTTCCCTGACGTGGTCAACTATGGGGTTTTATTCTCAGCTTCTGGTGGGAGTGGTACTCAACCTTCTCACCTCCACATCCCCCTCCCCCAAAGAAGTACAGAGAGAAATAGACATCCATAGTTACAGTTAGCGATTTCATCAGCCATCTCTCAATTACTGAAAGAAGAAGAAAAAACAGAAAATCAATAAGGATATAAAAGACTTGCACAACAATATCACCCTGCTTGACCTAGTTGACTTTTATAAAACATTCTACCCCCAAACAGGAAAATACACATTTTTTTTCAAGTATGCAAGGAACATTTACCAAGGTACACTACATTCTGAGTTACAAAACGGGCCTCAATAAATGCAAAAGGATTCAAGTCACACAAAGTATTTCTCTGACCACAGTGAAATTAAATTAGAAATCAATTACAGATCTATATCTGGAAAATTCCAAAATATTTGGAAACTAAATAATACACATCTAAATATCATATGACCAAGGAAGAAATCAAAAGGAAAATTAGAAAATACTTTGAACTGAATGAAAATGAAAACACAGTGTACCAAAATTTGTGGAATACAGCTAAAGTGGTATTTAAAAGGACACTTTTAGCATGAAACGCCTATATATGAGAAGAAGAAAAAAATCTAAAATAAGTGACCTTATTTTCCACCCTAAGGAACTAGAAAAAGAAAATCAGATTAAACCAAAAGTAAGCAAAAGAAATGAAATAAAGACCAAAGTGAAAATCAGTGAGGTAGGAAACAAAATAGAAAGACTGGACTAAAGCCAAAATCTAGTTCTTTGAGAACGTCAGTAAAATTAATAAGCCTCCAGCCAGATTAATCAGGAAAAGAGAAAGAGAGAGAAAAGACACAAATTACTAATATCAGGAATGAGAGAGGTAATTTTACCACAGATTCTACAGATATTGCAAGAATAGCAGGGTATAATGTGAACAAATTCATGCCAATAAATGGAACACCTTTATGCCAATAAATGTAAAATCTTGGATGAATGGACACATTTCTTGAAAGACACAAACTGCAAAAGCTCAGTCAAGAAGAAATAGGTAACCTGCATAACCTTATAGCTTTAAAAAAAACTGAATTCATTTAAATTTTAAATAACTTTAAAACGTACCCATAAAACCAAACCAAACAAAACTCCAGACCAAGATGGCTTCACTGGTGAATTACAACTGAACATTTAAGGAACAAATGATATCAATTCTACACAAACTCTTCCAGATAATGGAAGTGGATGGAATACTTCCCAAGTCTTTCTGTGAGACCAGCATTACTCTGATACCAAAACTAGACACATATTGCAAGGAAACTACAGACCAATATCCCTCATGAACATATATGTAAAAATTCTTAACAAAATTTTAGCAAATAGAATTAAACAGTATATCAAAAGAAAAATACACCATAACAAGTGGGGTTTATACTAGGAGTACAAGACCGGTTTAACATTCAAAAATCAATCAGTTTATTTCACGTTAACAGAATAAAAGAGAAAAATGATACAGTCCTCTCAATAGATGCAAAAAGAGAGAAAGAAAGAAAAGGAAGAAAGGAAGAAAGGAAAGGAAAGGAAGGAAGGAAGGAAGGAAGAAAAAAAAGTATTTGACAAAATCAGTATCTATTCCTAGTAGAAGATGTTGGCAAACTAGGTAGATAAAGGCATCTGAAAAACACAGCTCCTGGTGTGTTCTGAGACTCAGTTTCAGCACTGGGGTGGGGTAGATTTCCCCACACATACAACAAGCAATTCTTAGATACTAGTAGGGTATCCTAGAATGCAACTAAATTCTGACACTGTCTACCAGGAGACAGCATCAGATTCCATAGGTCAAGGGTTCAGTCCTACCAGACTGCTGCCTCAGACCCCCACCCACTTCAGAAGCTAATTGCAGGCTCAAGCTGTTATCTGTGCTTCTGACTAACTGGCTATAAATCAGAGGTTCCCATGACCCCCTCCTCAGGTCTGATTAACTTGTTAGAGTGGCTCACAGACTCAGAGAAACATTGTACTTCCTAGATCTCCGTTTTATTATAAAAGGCTATGACTCAGGGACAGCCAGATGGAAGAACTACATAGGGCAAGGCATGAGGAAGGGGCTTGGAGCTCCCATGGCCTCTCCGGGTGCATCACTCTCCCAGCACCTCCAAGTGATCACCAACCTGGAAGCTCTTCAAGCCCTCTCCTTT
Source organism: Pseudorca crassidens (assembly GCF_039906515.1). Lineage (NCBI taxonomy): Eukaryota > Metazoa > Chordata > Mammalia > Artiodactyla > Delphinidae > Pseudorca > Pseudorca crassidens. The sequence goes on along the minus strand of NC_090311.1, from coordinate 14,625,468 downwards.
GGGGTTTTTATAGAGGCCTCATTACATAGGCATGATTGATTAAACCATTGCCCATTGGTGATTGAACTCAATCTCCAGCCCGTCTCCCCTGCCTAGAGGTCTGGGGGTGGGACTGGATGTTTCAATTCTCTAATCACATGGTTGGCTCCTCTGACAATCAGTCCTCTTCCTTTGGTTATACCTATGGCTTTCCAAAACTCACTTCACTAACACAACAAAAGACACCTCTATAGCTCTCTTCATCAAGGAAATCCCAAGGGTTTTGGAATTCTGTGCCAGAAAAGGGGAGGAAGATCAAACGTATATTTCTTATTATACATCAGAATATCACAACAGTTAACATCATATAAAACGGTGACAGATTGCTTTGCACCTAACATCTGAACAAGGCAAAGATTTCTGGTCTCAGCACTTCTACTCAAAACTGGGAGATGCTAGCCAGTGCAATAATACAAGAAAAAAGTATAAAAAACATCCAGATTGGAAATAAAGAAGTGAAACACTCTTTATTCACAATGTCATTGTCTGCATAAGAAATCTACCAAAACAAAGACAAAACTGAAAATCTATAAGAACCAATAAGTTACTATAGCAGGGTTGCAGAAGGCAAGATCAATATAAAAAAATCAGTTTTATTTTTAATTACCAGAAACAAACAATTGAAAATTGAAACAAAAATATCACTTAAAATAGCATCCCAAAATATGAAACATAGGGGTTGATCTAACAAAAAGATAGCTGTTCTTGGGGCAGCTGGTGAAAGATTAAGTGGGCCTGTGGATTGGATTATAATGTGGAAACCATAATTCCCCATTGGGAGGTTATGTGCTGGTTCCCTGGAATAGTGTCCCTGTTTTGGGTATAACACTCTGGAGTATTTTGTGTGAAGTGGCAAGCACAATTAAGCAAAGATGTGTACACTGAAAATCCAGACATTGCTAAGAGAAATTAAAGAAATCTTAAGGAAAAGGAGAGGTTCTCTGCTGCTTTCCTGAGGCCATGAACTGAATGTTAGCCTAGAACACTAGCTCCTCATAGTTCTGGAGGCCAGAAGTCCGAAATGGAGGTGTCAGCAGGGTCATACTCCCTCTGAAGGCTCTAGGGGAGGGTCCTTCCATGCCCATTCTAGCTGCTGGTGCTTGCCAGCAATCCTTGGTGCTCCCTGGCTTGTGGTAGCACAATTCCCAGTTCCTGCCTCCTTCCCATGGCTGCTGTCCCTCTGTATGTATCTGTGTCTCCACATAGCTTTTTTATGAGAACACCAGTCATTGGATCAGGGTCCACTCTAATCCAGTGTGACTTTGTCGTATTGAATTACATCTGCAAAGACTCTATTTTCAAATAAGGTCACATTCTGATGTTCTGGAAAGAAGCGAATTTGGGGTGGGGGGACACTAACCTGTCCAGGCTCTGTAAAGGGTGCATCAAAGAAATGAGAGTATAGCAAGTAATAAAGCTGGGCTTTTAATTTAGTGCTCAATCATGCAGATTTATGAAGAAAGTTTTGGAATTATTCTAAAGGCAATGGGTTGGCTTTCAATGCTTCTGAAGAGGAGATAGAGGGAGGTCAGATCACTGCCTTTAGACACTGTGTGGTATCCACATAGTAGATAATTTCAGAGGGAAGAGCTTATACAAAGCATCCTAAATCCAGGGCTATTATGATTTTTCTCCTTATCTGCAAAGAGAAGAGCCCACAGAGAGGGGCAGGAGCATGACTGAATTATGGGGAAGGGCACTGGTTGGATGCAGTAAAATAAAGGAAAAGAAGAATTGCAGGGGAACATGAGGTTTTCAGCCTGGAAAGAAGGAAACCTTTACAGAAGGAATTACAGAACACTGACAGGAGGAATAGTGACAACATTAACCAACAGAGATGACAGAGGAGCAGCTAGTTGTTTCAGGGGCCGTGGGCTCAGAAGGTGGGAGTTGAGTTTGGTTGTAAAAATGGAATCCTAGCATGAGTCATGTGGATCAACCCAATAGATGAACAGTGTCAGAAAGGTTAGGAGACAACACTTCTCCTGAATGCCAGCCCATGGCTTTTCCTGAGGCACCCAGCTGGGACTTCTATAAGCAGCTGGAAACAGGGATGGGGTGCCTAGGAGAGACATGGTGACTGAAAATGTAGCAGGATGTCTTCTTTCACCAGGGTGGAGACTTGGACACTTCTGCTAAACAGAGGAAGGAAAGTCCTTCTTCCAAGCGTTTCTCTTTCCCTCAAATTGTGTCGGCTTGGATTGGGCTGCAAGCCGATGCCTACATCAGTCAACAGCAAGGGGAATGGAATCAGCTGTCTTGAACCAATCATTCTGAATGGGGGAGAGGGGTTGGAATAATTGTCTGGATGTCAACCAATCCGCCCAGAGCGTGAAAGCACTAATGGGGCTGGTGGGTCTCCAAGAGGAGGTGCATACTTCCCCACTCTGATGTAAACACAGAACCATGTTTCTACATCCAGTTTGAGGAAGGCTGTCCTACAGAGCAGTAGCAGAAGAGTCTCCACATAAAGACTGAGCAGGAATAGCCAGACAGGTAGGAGAAGAACAGGCACCCAAGGCCTCAGGCACATCAGGCCCGGAGGAGTTTCTAGAAGGTAAACACTTTCTCTAAAGATTATCTTAACCTTCACCCAAAAGGTAGTTTGCCTGTGTTGGCCTCAGGTAATAAACATCCATGTTTCGAAAAACCCTCTTCCACTTCTCGCCCCCCATCTCCCACCTAGGCCCCATCTGTTCTGCTTTAACAGATTCCACAAGCCAAGAGATTCCACTCAGTGTGTTGTCAAGATGGAGAGCAGCTCCCATGGTCCAGAGCAGCAAATGTCCCAGCGACCGATGACCGTTTTCTGGAGCAGGACTGGGTGTGCTTCCCATCACAGATGTCATTCTTCTGAAGAAAAAGAGAGAGTAAAGATTTCCAACCAGAAAGTTAATGGCCAAGGCCGTGCTATTGCCCCTCCCCGCCGCACACACACATGCTGCCAGAGTTCAGCAAGCTCACAGATGGAGCCCACTTAAGGCAAACGGCGCCTCTTAAGAACCACTGTGGCGTCCACATTAATTGCTAGTGCAGGAGTGGTGGGTGTTACACAGCAGAAGGGATCCATGGTCTCTCGGCTGAATGAAGGCTGCTTCCGGTCTGTCCTGCTCCACTCAACTATAGACACATGGCGAGGAGGAAGGTGCTCCCTGGGGCGGGCATTCAGCATCCAGTCCTCGGGCCTGACGCACCCTGTCCGTTGCTCACTGACCCTGGTGGCCCAGTTACACAGGCTCATTTGTGTGCTCACCCAGCTGTCTCGGTTTAGAAACCTGAGGGAGTTCATGATGGGAAAATGAACTTGGTGCATGCACTCCTGATAGGTGTGGTGTCTGCTGCCTGCAGATACACGAACTGCATTGTTGCTAGCTGGGTTTTCTCCCGGTGAGACAGAGATTAATTACAGGAGGTGAGCGAAGACTCCCATTCATGAATATGGGAGCGTGCAGCGGTAAAGACAGAGACAAATTAGGAGTGCCTGCACCCCTGGTGCCTGTCAGAGGAGGACTCCCACAGACGGGCTTTAGGTTCATGTACTTCAGAGGATTGTTTCCTCCTTCATGGCAGCAGAAGCTTTCTAAGGAGGGTATCCGGATACAGAACAATAATGTCCGCCATCTGCATTTCACAATCAGGGCAGACCTGCAGATGATGGCTCAGAGATTGAAAGAGACGTTTGAATAACTATCTCACGGAAGTCACTTTTAATCATTGCTCTTGGAGGCTGGCTCATCAGTCAAAGCAACAACTGCTGCTGACAAGCAGCTTTCATACATCTGATACTAAGGTGTAGCCCAGAGACCCCAATCGCTTTGAATTCTCTTCAGCCCATTAAGCTACTCCCAGTGAGTCAGAACTGGTGACCTTGAATGGAGAAAATGATGAGTCTAATAAAGGATCTGCAGTGAACTTGTCAAAGTGGGGCATTGGAACAGTGGTGGGGCTGTGACTTTCTGAGAGAAGTTTCCTCCCCGATAGGTAGGTGTGTGTTGGCAATGCTCTACTCCTTTCCAAGGCATCTATCTCTAAAGAATGCTGGGATTGTGGAGTCTGAGGTTCCTGTTCTCTGCGACTCCCACAGCAAGATGATGGCGGGGCCAAAGGGCCGAGCACATCCCCTGTCCCCTCTCGGGTCAGGGGCTTAGCTCCTATGGGCCACCTGAGCCAAGTCCAGCCCTTCTCTGGGGAGGAAGTTCCTATAGTAAGACTAGGTGGGGTGCGGGATAGAGTCAAGCAGGGTGAGTGGGAAAGGGGAAACCAGCCACGCTTTAAAATACTTTCTTTCCAATAAATCTTAAATTCTGCATCTGGTTGGTTTGTCACTCTTTCCCTGGCACCCAGAGCAGAGACTGGCTCACAGTAGGTTGTTTCATGAACGCTCTTGCTTATCTCCCCAAAGTCTTTCCACGTGACGCAGGAGATAGATGGGTCCCAGGCTGAGCAGCTGGAGTTCGTCCCCTGTGGACAGATACTCCAAGATAACAGGAGGGAGGAGAAGCTAAGCCCTGCCCAGAGCACTTATGTCTCATTCTTGAGGTCAAGGAGGCCTTCCTGACTGCGCATACACACAAAGCCTCCTTGAAGGTCAAAAGGGGGGGGGCGCCACCCCATAGTAGGTGATGTCAACCTACTCATAAAACGCTTCGCTAGAATCCATTTTGGCTAAGAGATGCACGTGCACACAGGGGAGAACCCTGAGATATACCGAATAGGGACTCAGAACCAGGCAAAGCAAGATGACTGGCCAAAGGAAACCCACGTGTCTATCCACACATAGCCTTCTTCCTCCCAATAAACACTTGACTTGTTTCACTACTTTCTGTCTCTATGTGGAAATTCATTTCTGCACAGCTGATGGACCAGGGCCTTGTCACTGGCCATTGGTCCCTAGTGGTCTAGTGGCTGGGATTCAGCACGCTCACTGCTGCTGCCTGACTTCCATCTCTGGCTGGAAACCAAAATCCTGCTTCAAGCCACTGTAGGCTGAGGCCACCCGAGATCACACAGAGGGGTGGGTCTTAAAATTTAGTGCTGATTTTATGGACCTTACCGCCAACCTACTGGACTGGAATCTGAGGGTGGGGCTGGGATGGGATGAAAATCTGCATGTGCGCAAATTCCAAGCCCCACAGGGTGGTGTGCATTGTGTAGGATCTTGAAAGACAGCCTTTGCTTGTGGAATTCAAATGTAACGAGACCCTTGGGAGCAAGGACCTTCACAGAGTCCTGCAAGCAGAGCATCTTTTTCTTGGTTTTGATCTGTCTCATCCATAAGCCCGTCCGTCATTATTTACTCATCAGAACAGACAGTTAGAAGGAAGGGAGGCATTAGACTGTCTCTGTCTTGTACCGTGAATAAGCTCTTGTATATTCTAGTTTTGACTCTAACTGAAATTAATCAAAGACAGGACGTCCTGTTTGATTATAGAAGCCTTCCTCGAATGCGATCCCTTGCACGAAACATTGACTCCAAGCAGTGCTGTGCTCTGGCCGGCTCAGCGCGGCCGATGGTGCCCATCTCTTCCCAATCCCTGCTCAGAAGTCCTATCGGTAGCTTAAAATTAAATATGCAGGGAGCCCACTGACTCTGGGCCAGCCAGTCATATCCAGTCTGAAGATACAAAATCTTACTTTTGAATTCAAGGGAGTGTGAAAGAAGGAACACCTGCCAGAATGAGAGCCACATGTAGCCCTACAGGGCGCCACACTGGGAGGGCCAATGTGACCTCTGGGCTATACTGTAGAGCCCTCTGGGCACCCCTTCCCCACACCCTTCTGCCTACAATGGTTCTCTGCTCTGACCCCACCCACACTTGCCTTCTTGTTTATCCTGCTGGTCAGTAACACTAACCAACATGCATTTCCTGAGCATTTAATGTGACTATCCCTGTGCCTGGCACTGAGGGGCGTGCAGAGGTGTTTGAGGCCCTGCCCCAAAAGAAATTAGGATGGAAGAGGGGCTGTGGAAGAGAGGTAGAACCTGTGAACACATTCATGAATGATGAAGTGAAAAGCTGGCAGTGAACTGAAGTTCAGAGACTACAGAAATGGGGGTATGCTGGGGGCTTCCGAATGAGGTCCAGCTTCCCTATGATCCTGCAGGTGACTGTGCCTAGGGAGGCACAGCTTGTGCTGTGACCTCACTGCCTTTGAACACCTGCTTACACCTGTCTTCCCTGCCCCCCGCCCTTGGGTGCCCCACAGGACACGGCTGTGGTCTGCTGTCTTTATAGCCGGGCTGTACATGGCAGTGTCCAGCAGATGCCTGACACCCAGCAAGCAATAGTGGGTGGAGGGTGAGTGGATGGACTTGAACCTGAAGAATGGGCGGGGTTCGAAATCTAGGTATTGTTGAGATTCCAGGCAGGGGTGCAGCATACCCAAAACACCTGAAAAAGACTTAACCAGGGGTCCTGAGATGTCAGCCGCCCTGAGGATGGAAATGCCCACCATTGTAGGAGCAAAGGGAATGAGGTTGAAGGGGAAAGTGAAACGCCTGTGAGCTTGGCCCTGACTGAGTAGGTCAGAGGTTTTCTAATTCTGCTCTTCCAAGAAGCCCCAAGGCAAGCAGAGGTGCTCTTGGAGCTCTGAAAATAATTTAAATTTAATTTTCCAAATTACATATTTTAAACAGTAATACAATTGCGTCGGCACACACAAATTTGGTTTACCCTAAATTTTAACACGTTGTTGACCTCCAGTCAATTAACTTGTGCTACTGATCAATTCTCTGAATAAAATTCTGGCCATCGCTATTTAATTGAAGATTATTCTGAGATTGCCATGTGCTATTAAGCTGTAAAGGGTGTCGGTTTTACTGATGCGAATCAAGATTTTCTCCATTTTATGCAACTTAAATCACATACAGAAATAAATTACATGCTGAGGCTGATATAAAATTACTGTTTTCTTCCATAAACCCAGATTTTAAATTTCTATATTGCTCAAAACAGTTTCATTATTGTCACTCATTGAGTGACTTCATTGTATTCACAAATGTTTAATCATTTGGACTTATGAAATAAATTTATATTAATGTTGCAGGGTACCTAAGCAGAGAAGTAGACCTTAAGATTTTTGAAATCTTATTGAGCAGAAGCTAAAAAAAGCAGCCAGGAAAACCCAACCTGCCTTTTAACGAACTAAAACTGATCATCTTATAAGTGGTGATGTCAGACCTCCTTTGGGGTAAATGGTTTCTTTGTTTTGAGAAAAACATCCAACTGGGGTGTTTAATTATGGAAACGTAGAAAAGACCCTTTTCTAAATAGAGGTATTTGAGATTCAAGGCATGGCTCTAAGAAGCTAAAAACTGCTGTGGGAGTGGGGAGGGAAGTTAGCTAATGTTGAGGGACAGAAGCAAAGATGATGGGTTGAACTGTGTCCCCAAAAAAGGGTGTGTTGGGTTCCTAACCTACAGTAATTCAGAATGTAGGTTACACAATGTAGGGGCCACATTACTCAATTTGGAGACAGGGTCTTGGCAGAGGTAATCAAGTTCAGATGAGTTTATTAGGGCGGGCCCTAATCCAATATGACTGGTGTCCTTATACAAAAAGGGAAATTACGGTCACAGAGACAGGCTCCCACACGGGGAGAATGCCATGTTACCACAAGCCAGAGAACTACAGAAGCTAGAAGAGAGGCCTGGAACAGAGCATCCTCTACGAGCCTTCAGACAGACCATGGCCCTGCAGCACCTTGATCTCAGACCGCTAGCTTCCAGAGCTGTGAGAGAATACGTTTCTATTGTTTAAACCACTCAGTTTGTGGTACTTGTTATGGCGGCCCTAGGAAACTGTACAGCAGGCTAGGGCTTCTCTTGGAGAAGATGATGGAGTATATCATGGCATCTGCTGCTCACCTACCCCCTATAGGAGTTGAGCCCCTGTGGCTAAAAGGAGAAAGACGGTCAGCACCTGAGGGGACCTTCTGAAGAACATAGCACAAGGCCGATACCTCAGGGCCCAATTCCATCATATACTGGGATTCAACATGAAGCTGTTTGAAAAGGGAATTCTGGTATTAAAAAGAATTCATGTGGTAGACCATAGGGAAAATTTGAGCTCAGGGTGGCAAAACAAAAGAGGTATTTTTAGGAAATCTATTTATTGGTGTTATTTAATGTCACCTAACAGCTGCAGCCCACCAGGACATGGGGAGACATTCCGGCAGCTCAAGTCTCCCAACCCAGACCAAGGTGGGGACACCTCCAGTCACTTGGTGTGTGCCCTTGCTCAGAGCACAGAATCGCCTAGAAAGGTGACTGGACTCCAAGCAGGAGCTCTCAGGAGCCACAGGTTATCATCCAGGGTCAAGTCTGAACCTTTTTCTGAGCTCTTGCACACTCACTAGTGAGCGAATGGGAGGGGGTGACCAGACAGGGCTTCTGACCAGAGCTAGTAAGGCTTTCTACACCAGCTTCTCTCTGGCTGCTGACCTGGTCAAAGGGAAACCATGTTACTCTGAGTACCTTGTTCCTGACTTAGTCTGTTCCCTTTAATCTATAAATTGAGAGGGAAGGGGCAAGGAAGACAGAGCAGGGCAGGCTGGACATCTGGTCTGAAGAGGTAGGTTGCTCTAATGGCCTTTGGAAGACCTCTCCCCAAACATCTGGGTCCCCCTGAGCCTTTGGTGACGGTTCGGAGAGTCACCGTTTAACAAGTTCACCCACCCTCAGATATGAGGTCACCTGACTCCTCATCAGGGCTGCTGCCTGGGCGGATGGTCACGTGATACGCCGTGGCATCATTGCACACCATTTAATGAGTTGAGTTTAACTTGGTCGCTTTGCTTGATTTGACCATTTGGTTACTTCACGTTCTCCTGGTCTTTGTAGTTGATTGCTGGTGAGGCACTATTGTTCGTTCAGAAGTTGTATAAATTCAAGAGACCCCCCAAAGAAGGAAAGTGATGCTTAAGCTGCTAGATATGGAGCAGGATGAATGCCTACCTGATGGCCTAGCAGGGCCGCTCAGAGTAGCAGACCGTGGGACGGGACTGGAGTGTCTTCCTGGCCCCAAACATCTCACCCACAGACCTATGCTAGAGCCAAAGTTCCCAGTAATGTGGTGAGCTTGGGGTAATTAGTGGGCTGTCAGTTTTGTAGAGAGGGCTCACCCTGCTGAGGGCAAATATATTTTCTTATATCTGGGGTCACTGCCGAAGTCATTGGTCCTTCAAACTACACTGCCAAGCGTGGGGCTGGGACAGGTGAGTCTTGGTCAAAGGAGAGAGGATGGCAAGGGGCTCCCAACACAAGTAGCTTTTCCCTGCCTCTCCCCACAAACCTCAGAGGTGAAATTTCCTGGAGTCCTGCAGCCCTACCTGATCCCACCCTCTACTGGCTACAGCCCTCTGCTTTGACCAAGTGCTTAATTAGAGATTGATTGTTTCAAGTGTAAAGAATGTTGGCCTTGGGCTCTCTTTCCTCCCTTAAATAAGTCCCTTCCCTTCTCCAGCTCTATTTTTTTTACGTCTTTAATAGAAATTTCCACAGTTCTTTAACTCTGTCATCCAATAGTCTGAAAGTTTCTTGCAGGAAGGGATGGCAGATTTTCCTGGCATGGATATACTTTGCCCTGTAAGACCCAGCTGGGGGCGAAGCACATGAGGGGAGCCTTGTAAGTCCTTGCAGGCTGACTTCTGGGTGGGTGGGCTTCACCTTGTCTCAGTGCAGCCAGAATCACAAAGGAAGAAAGTCTTGACTCCACTGGCCACATTTCCCTGAGTAGATGTGTCAATGACATCATAGTGACCAGCATTTATTGACCGCTCTCTATATGTCTGGGCTTGTGTTGGCTTATTTAACTCCCAGAGCCCCACTGTCCTGCATGTATGACTACTGAGCTCTTGAAAAGTGGCCAGTCTGAGCTGAATGGGCTGTAAGTATAAAATGCACACTGGATTTAACAGACTTAGTGTGACAAAAAGATTATAAAACATCTCATTAACACCATTAATATTTTATATTGATTATTTATATTGATTATATGTTGCAAAGCTACTATTTCAGATCTACTAGATTAAATAAAAAATAGTTAAAATTAATTCCACCTGTTTTCTTTTTACTTATTTTTAAGTAGCTACTAGAAAATTTTGCATCATATCCGTGGCTTGTATCTGTGGCTCTCAGTATATTTCTGCTGGACAGCATGCTTCAGAGCCACAGTCGCAAGGGCTATTATTTTCATTTTCAGGTGAGGACAGTAGGGCTCATAAAGGTTAATAAATGACTCAAGGTCACATGGGCAGTAATGGAAAGAGCTCGGTTTTGACCCAGGTCTGTCTGGCTTTAAACACTGTGCACGTGACCATTTCATTTTACTGTCTCCCAAATTCATGACTCACTAAGTGTATTTTGATTCTCAGTAAGAGATTAAAGCCCACCCATGGGCTAATGAAAGAAGTGTTTATGTGTTTTGCACACCAGCATCACATTTGATGAAAGTCTCATCACTCCTTGGACCATTCTAAGCTGGCAGCCCATGGTGTTCAAGTTCAACCACTGAGCCCCAGCCTGCGTGCTCTCCGGAACTTGGCTGGCTTGTTCAGTGCTGTCTTTTAGGAGCATGGCATAGTCCTAACTCTACATGGGTTTGTTGATTGATGAAGGAGTAGGCGGAGTGAATTTTGCTCTGATATAATCTTGAGGTCAGACAGAGGTTGGAGCGACAACTGTCCTGGGCAGACAGAACAACAAAACCAGGGACACACTGGGATTTGTGAATCCTATCCAGACCTTCCGACCTGTCACTCTGCTCTATCAGCATTTAATAAAAGGCATTTCCTTCTCCCTGACGGCTAGAAGAGCAATATTATATATCTGTGGTTTGGGATCTGACGGGAAATTAGAATTTACCCAGGGAGGCTGGGCAGGGGGAGGGGAGAGAGAACCAGAACAGCACCTGGAATTTGTGAGCGTTTTCTAGGAGTTTTTTTCAAGAACACTTTTATTTCAAGAGAAGGCAAGAACAAAGCAGTCTTGAATGACAGAGCTTTTGTTTCTCATCTAAAAAAATATCCAAACGCAGTGGGGTTGTACAAGTGTCACAAAAGAAATTAGGTTTCTCCTTTTTCCTGCAAGAACAAATGTTTATATGTGCGTCACTTGCTGGGTCTCACGGTAAGGAACATAAATAAACGATTTTGTTTTGCTTTCCAATCAGAGCAAAAGCAAGTGAAAATTGTGAGCGTGTGTGTTTTGGGGGTTGGGACCTAGAGGCTGGAAGTAGCTTATAGGAGAAAATAAAAAATTTTAAAAAAGGCAAAAAAGCTTTCTTTCCCCTTTTTTTCTGCCCAGCTAAAATCCCAAGTAAAACTTTCCTGTCCATTTGTGGGACTGTGACTGCAGGTTCCATGTCCCTGAACTTTGGCTGCTGTCCTGCTCCCACAAAATAATATGAGATTTCTAAACTGGCCTCAGTGTTAATCAGGGCCACGGGGGATAAAGCTGTACAGACTGCTAGGGGCTCTGATCCAGTGTGTTCATTCATTTATCTTGCTTTTCCATGACATGTTTGCTGTCAGCTGCAGAGCTAAATACTGAGGTATTCTGAGGTGGTTAACTTCTGCTGAAGCTGAGAAAATAGCTTTCAGAGCCCTTTATCACCAAATCAATCTATCTGGTAAACCCCTGCAACTAAAGTAATACGTTTTCGCAAATTTTCTTCTGGTGTTTGACGGCCCGAGAAGTTTTTTTTTTTCAATTTAATTTAATTTCTGTCTCTCTCCCTCTCTCTCTTATATTTTTGTGAATTGAGTTTTTATTTCCCCTGCTCATTATTTAAAACTCCTTTGGAGGCAAAGTTCGTAAGAGCCTCATGTGGATTTTTCTGGGTTTTAACCCAATGCTGCCCTGCCCCTGGCTCGCCTCTGGTCCTGTGTGCTGACTGGGAAACAGCGAAGTCAAGTGTGCCTAGAGGCTGACCCCAGAGGGCACTTCTGGGCATCTCCCTGGCTCTAGGGACCTGTCACCTGGCAGTCTGTGCCCTTGAGCTCCCAAGGGAGGGGGTGGCCTAAGTCAGAGCTGTCCAGCTGAAAAATAACATGAGCCACCTATGAAATGATAACTTTTTTAAGAGCTACATGAAAAAAAGTAAAAAAGAAATAGATGAAATTATTTTAATAATTTATTTTACTTGACATATTCAAAATGTTATTTCAACGTGGAACAAATATAAACAAATTATTAATGGATCGTTTTCGGTGCTAAGGCTGGGAAATCCCGTGTACCTGGCACAGCACGCCTCAGTTCAGCCAGGCCGCATCTCAGGTGCTCAAAAGCCACATGTGGCTGGTGGTACCCTAATGGGCAGCTCAGGTCTAAGTTAACAGGCTCCGCCCTCTCAGTGCCTGCCAGCTGTTTGGGAACAGCCATGTGATGGTTTACGGAAGACTGTGCCAAGTCAGCCTGGGAAGTGGGCACCATGCCTCTGTACTGAGTTACTAGGAAGAAATGAATGGGGGTGGGGGACGGGGACAGGAATCTCCAAGAAAGCCTCTAGAGGAGGCAGGACACAGAAGATGCCATGATGCCAAGGACAGAGGAACCTGTAAGCTGGGCTGAGAGCATCCGCATCTCCAGAGGCAGAGAAGCTGAGGCAGAACTTTTCCCTTCCCTCTCCCAAACCCCCTTCCCTGAGTCAACCTCCTGGCAGCCCAGGGACACATGGTCGGAGGGCAGTCTCTCCATTCGCAGTGTTGCGGAGGACATGGACCATATGGCAACGGCCCTCAGAGACACTCCCTGTACGTGGCACAGCAAGGTGGATCGAGCAGGGGCTTCCATGCCAGCCATCCTGGCTTTGTCACTTAGCAGCTGTGGGCTTGGGGCAAATGGTTTATCCTCTCTGAGTCCGTTTACCTCATCTGGAAGATGAGAACAATGGGAGCACCTACGTCATAGGGTAGTTGACAGAGTTAAGTGGAGTCCTTGGCTCAGGGGCTGGTATCCCCAAAGGTAGCTCTTCTATGTTGTTCAGAACTGTAAAAAGTTGGTCAAGTGTGGGTTTCTGTTACAAGCAGCATCAGCAGGTACCATGTGTGTCTGGTCACAGGTCATGGGCTTTCAAGACTCGAATGGTAGGAGAGAAGGAGGAGGCCAGGTTCCGGGTGGCTCCATTGCTTCCTGTTGGTCGTTTGCATGTACCAACGCTCTACCTGGTACATTAAGCTGAGACATGACTTTCTTCCTTTCAAACTCCAACATGTTGTACCACATTTTTGATCACTTGGGTTCTGATCAGGAGGTCCCTTTGTCACATTGCCCTCTTCGAACATCGAGGAAATGTATTTCCTATTTTTGGAAGGGGAAAGGGTGTTGGGAATGATCATTCTGGTATGATCGGTGTACATGTGTGTGCATGTGTGCACGTGTGTGTATGTGTGTGTGTTTCTGACTCTAAAACAAGAGCCCACCCCTAGGGTCCTGATATCTGCCGCAATCCTCATGTTTCTTTCGTATTTCTTTGAATTAATTTTCCATTTGTGTGTGTGGCCTCTGACTGCACTGCAAGCTTCATCTGGCCTCATGTCTCTACCTGCAACATCACCTACTCCCAGTCCCTGGGTGGGAAGAGGATTGGGGCAGGTCCCGTCTCCTCTGCATCTTCTTTCCGTGGCTTGGCCGCTGCTCCCAGGACTGTGGCCCAATGTCCATGAGGCAGGCTTGGCACAACCCCTCAAAGCCAGGGTCTACTTCTCCAGAGCCATAGGCCAAAAAGGCCCTGACCACTCCATTGCCAAGTCTCTGGAAGCTTCACTGTCATTGTCATCTCCACCATTTATTAAGCTTTTATTATGCTCCAAGCAGTTACATGCATTTTCTCTAATCCTCAGAATAGTTGTACAGGGTGGGGAGAGTTAAGCCGTTTACCTACGTCTCGGACACAAGACCAACTCATCATCCTCCAGGGCCACTCGCTTCTAAGCCTTTGAGTTACACTTACCCCCAAGAGAAATAAGTTTTGTTAAGACACAGTCCTGTGGGGGAATTGACTGCCTCCATGCTTTTATCTGCTCTGGGCACTATAATTTTGACTGCAAAGTCAGGCAGGGTGTGCTCAGTTAAGATAATTATCTGTAAGTATCTTAATTGTTCTTTCACTCGGGGACTTTATAAAGACAGCCAACAAATTAGCTGACAACTGAAAACACAGTGTGGAGGGAAAACTATACACGTTACCATAGTCAACTGGGTTATTTACTTCAACTACTATTCTTAATTTCTCCTTTTTCTCCACCTTACTATTAGTAGTAGCAGTAGTAGCAGTAGTTAGTATTTAGTGAGGTTCTGATTCATTTCTAGTTCTTTTTTTTAACAAAACAACTAGTAAACCTTTCAGTAAAAATGGGTAAAAAGAGGAGAGACTTCATGGTCCAAGAGCGATACAGCTTTTCAGGCATTGTCCAAATCGTCAGATTCTCTCTATGCACGTCACCCTGCCCTTCTGTTTTCCTACCTGGCACTCAGATTTTTCTTCATCACACTAAGCACCTTTCACTCAGTCTGTGCTTTTGGACTTGCTCATACTGAAGCACAGACCCATCAATTCCATTGCACAAGAGACTGTGTTTTCTTCTAAACACCCACCAAAATGCTGCTGCCTGCTTTTCTCAGAACCCCAAGCCCAGCTTCTCACTCTCTTGGCTAGATGCGCAAATCTGAGTCCTCTTGGGTTGCAGTTTTGTTTACATGCAGTACAATGCCATGATTGGTGGGGTGTATTAAACAATGTTTGGGGTTTAAACTGAAAAGGAAACCTCCCATTGGACAAAAATATGAAGACCGTATGTGACACGAGTCACCATTTTTCCCCCTAGACATAGAAGCTCAGGGAAGTCTTCTCATCTTAGCATTTCATGCTCATTTACACATCGTCGTGGTCGGTGTGAATTGAAGTGTGAGCATATGGTCTCACTGTGGTCATCTGTTCACTGCGCAGCTGTCCCATAACTGTGCTCTGATTGTGGATTATGAGTAAGGCATTGGAAGAGCTAGAGGTGGGGGAAAAGGAGTAGGACAAAATGTTTTAATCAAGATTTCACAATCTAGAAGTCTAGGAGTCTAGATGAACCCAGAGGACATCATTTCTTCAAGAGCAGAGCTTCACTGGGCACCAGAGCGTGCACTACAGGTGAAGTCTTCTGGGACCTGAGCAAGGGAGACAGCACTGTTGACTGGACCAATAGTAAAACTCCTGGGAGAAAGCGGGATGGAGGTTGGACCTGGAGTGATGGGTAGGCTTTGATAAGTAGAGGAGTGTAGGAATGGCAGTCAGAGCAAAGGATGAAAATCTTCAGTGACATAACCCATTCAAAAGAGACCAGCCTGGGCTTCCCTGGTGGCGCAGTGGTTGAGAGTCTGCTTGCCGATGCAGGGGACACGGGTTCATGTCCCGGTCCGGGAAGATCCCACATGCCGTGGAGCGGCTGGGCCCGTGAGCCATGGCCGCTGAGCCTGCGCATCCGGAGCCTGTGCTCTGCAACGAGAGAGGCCACAACAGTGAGAGGCCCACGTACCACAAAAAAAAAAAAAAAAGAGAGACCAGCCTGGCTGGGGAAAATAAAAGTTCATGTTGGGGACAAGCAGGAGAAATGGTAGGAAGGAAAGACCAGTGTTCAACAGATGGTCTAGGACTGTGCTGTCCACTACGCTTGTCAGTAGCCATGTGTGGCTACTTAAAGTCTAAGTTAATTAAAGTGAAATACATGAAAAATTAAGTTCATTGGTTGCACTAGTCACATTGCAAATGCTCGATAGTCACATGTGTCTAGTGGCTACTGTATTGGACAGTGCAATTATAGAACAGCCATTTCCATCCCTATAGAAAGTTCTAATGGACATTCTAGGATACTAAATACGAAGCTGAAGAATATGGATTTTTTCATGAGGGCATCGGGGAATCGTTTATGGTATTTAAGCAGCTTACATGAGGGAAAATTAGCTTAATTTTTTAAAAATGAACACGCGTTGAAGATTTTATTTAACTCATTAATTAATGAGGGAACCAGTATGATGTTACAACAGTTCAGTAATTGAATTTTTTTTTAATTGAGGTGAAATTCACATAGCCTAAAATGAACCATTTTAAAGTGAGTACCTTAATTTCTAGTTGTGGTTGGGAAAGAGCTTTTTACATATTAATGTGGTGGCCGTATGAAAGACGTATTAGTAGGGCAAGAGATAGGAGACCGGGAGGCCAGTTGGAAGTCTGGGCAGCGCACTGGGTTCGAGGAGCTGAGGCTTGTACCAGGGAATCGGGAGTGGAGAGAGTGGGTGAGGAAGAGAAAGCAACATTTACAGGCAGAGCTGGTCAGATTGCTGACTGGATAAATAGATGAGAATTAACAATACAAAATTCCTGAAAATTGGAGAGGTTACTGGCTTGGAGGAGCAGATAAGTTCAGACCAGCTCTTACTCTGAATTGAAGAGCCATCCAAGGAATGGCTTCTACAAAGCACTGGAGGTGGAGCTGTAGAGGGACCAACATGCGGGGCCAGCACATCCCTGGTTACGTTGGGGAAAGGTGTGCAGATGTCTTGCCATAGAGAAGGGCAGAAGGGCAAAGCCTGAGCACTGAGGAATATCCACAGTGAGGGACATTCTGCAGAAGAAACGGAGCAGGTGGTTAAGTAGGAGGGGGAAGGAGGGCTTGGTTCTTTTAGCAAGTATTCATTGAGCACCTGCTGTATGCAAAGCATCTTGCTGACACCGAGGATGTTGTGGTGACGATGATGCTCAAAACCCAAACATCTCCCAGACTCATGGGACATACGGTCCAGTGAGGGAAGAAGAAGATAGAAGTTCAGAAACAGGGACGTGGTCATTGCCGAATGCTGCCAGGAAGTCAGTGAGGGAAGGGAGCCCTGAATAAAGCTTTTGGGTTTGGCAAGAAGGCAGCTGTCACCAGGGGCTTGGAGAGACAGCAGCTGCAGGAGATCAAGAGAGCAGAAGCCAGATTGCAGGAGACTGAGCAGTGACTGGCAGGTGAGGAAATGGAGACAGTAGCCATCACCACCACTTCAGGAAGCTTATCAGTGAGAGGAAGACGAGAAAGCCCATCTCTAGAGGAGGGAGCAGGTCTGAGTAGAGGCTTTTGTGGGGAACGGTGCTCTTCTGAGGGCAGATGACAAGAAGCTGGTGAGGAGCAAGCTGGGGAAATTACTAGAGGGAGGTGCTAAGTGTGGGAAGAAGGCTCCTCAGGAGCTGTGAAAGCATGAAAACTACAGTGCAGGTGACAATATTTTTAAATTAACTCCTCTTAAATGAAAAAGCTATGCATGCTCCTGGCAAAAATTCAGAGAATGAGGGCTTCCCTGGTGGTGCAGTGGTTGGGAGGATCCCACATGCCGCGGAGCGACTGGGCCCGTGAGCCACAACAACTGAGCCTGCGCGTCTGGAGCCTGTGCTCGGCAGCATGAGGGGCTGCGACAGTGAGGGGCCCGCGCACCGCGATGAAGAGTGGCCCCCGCTCGCCGCAACTGGAGAAAGCCCTCGCACAGAAACGAAGACCCAACGCAGCCAAATAAATAATAATTAAAAATGAATATCTGGTAAAAAAAAAAAAATTTTTTTTTTTTAAATTCAGAGAATGAAAAAGTGTCTCTCCCACCCTTCCCAGAGGTAACTGGTACCAGTTCCTTATGTATCCTTGTAGATAACGTTTCCACATGCAGCTATGTGTGTGTCCAAGTTTGTGTGTAAAATCCCAGCCCCTCTTTTTAATTTATATAATTGGGAGGGAGCACACGCTGTTTTCTTGATTTTTTTCCCTTTTACAAGGAAGGTTTGGAGATCATCTTCTATCACATAGAGAGCCATCTAATTACTTTTAATGGCTACATTTTCTTAAATGTGATTTTATTTTGTACCAGCTCCCAATTCACAGGCACTTAGGTTGTTGCTGGTATTTTGCTGTTATATACAACATTGCAGGGAATATCTTATATTAACATTTTTTTCTATTTTTATTATGATAAAATATACGTAAAATAAAAATTTTAAATGTGCAGTTCAGTGGTATTAAGTACATTCACATTGTTGTGCAAACATCATCATTCATCTCCAAAACTTTTGATCTTATAAAGCTAAAATTCGGCACCCATTAAACAATAATTTCCCCTTTTCTGTCCCAGTCCCACCGCCCTACACCCTTGCCTCCTCCTATCCTCTGACAACCACCATTCTATTGATACTTTTGGTCTCTATGAATTTAACTACTCTAAGTATCTCATATAAGTGGAATCAGACAGTATTTGTCCTTTTTGTGACTGGCTTATTTCACTTAGCCTACTGTCCTCAAGGCTCATCCATGTTGTGGCATGTGTCAGAATTTCCTTCCTTTTTAGGGTTGAATAATATTCCACTGTGTGTATACATACCACATTTTGTTTATCCATTCATCCATCAGTGGACATTTGGGTTGCGTCTACCTTGGCTATTGTGAATAATGCTGCTGTGAACATGAGTGTACAAATATCTGTTTGAGTCCTTGCTTTTCGTTCTTTTAGGTATATACCCAGAAATGGAATTGCTGGATCGTACAGTAATTCTATGTTTAGTTTGTTGAGGAACTGCCATACTATTTTCCAGGGACTGTTCCATTTTACATTCTCATCAGCAATGAACAAGGGCTCTAATTTCTCCATATCCTTGCCAACACTTGTTATTTTCTTTTTTTTTTTTTTTTTGGTTTGGTTTTCTTCATAATAGCCATCCCAGTGGGAGTGAAATAGTATCTTATTATAGTTTTGATTTGCATTTTCCTAATCTTGAGCGATGTGGAGCTGCTTCTCATGTGCTAATTGGCCGTCTGTATATCTTCTTTGGACAGATAGCTATTTAAGTCCTTTGCCCATTTTTAAATTAGGTTGTTTGTATACTAATATCTTATAGACATTTATAAGATAAATTCATATTTGTAGAGTTGTCAGATTAAAGGGTAGGTGCATTTGAATACTTTTACATATTGCAAGTTGCTGTCCAAAGAGGTGGTATGGATTGAATGTAGTGGTGGTATGCATGCATTCTCAAAAATTTAAAATGAGTAGAATCATACAGTAGGCACTCTTGATTTTCTGTCTCCTTTTGCTCAGCATAACTATTCTGAGATTCATCTATGTTGTATGCATCAATAGTTCATTCCTTTTTATTAATGGTAGTATCCCATTGGATAGCTATACCACAATTTGATGGACATTTGGTTTATTTCCAGTTTGGGACTATTACAAATAAAGCTGCCATAAACATTAATTTACAGGTCTGTATGTAAACACATGCTTACATTTCTCTTGAATAAATACCTAGCAGTGGAATGACTGGGTCGTATGGTAGCTGTACACTTTAATTTTAAAGAAAGTGTCAAACTATTCTCCAAAGTGGTTGTACTATTTTACATTCCAGAGAGCAGCATATCTGAGTTCTAGTTGCTCCCCATCCTGGCCAATACTTGCTTTGGTCAGGCTTTGTAATTTTAATCATTCCAGTTAGTGTATAATTGTATATCAATGTGGTTTTAATTTGTATTTCCTAATAACTAATAATGTCAAGTATCTTTCCATGAGCTTATTTGCCGTCTGTATATATTCTCTGATGAAGTAGCTTGCTTGTATTCTTATTATTGTGTTGTAAGAGATTCTATATAATCTATTGATAAGTCTTTTTTAGGGTATATGTTTTACAAATATTCTCTACCATGCTGTGGTTTGCATTTCTGTATTCATAATAGTGCCTTTTAAATAGAGTTTAGATGCGATAAAGCCCAATTTATTGATTTTGTTTCTTTATTACTTTGTGTCCTATTTAATAAATCTCTGTGAAATCCAGGATGGATTAGATTTTTTTCCCCTATATTTTCCCCTAAAAGTCTTATAGTTTTAACATTTACATTTAAGTCTATGATCCATTCTGAGTTAATTTTTGCATATCACATGAGGTAAGGGTTGAGGTACTTTTTCTTCTTTCAATCCAATTATTCTTTTTGACTTTATTTAGTTATTTATTTATTGGCTATTCAGTTATTCCAGCACCATTTGTTTAAAAGACTGTACAATTTTCATTGAATTGCTTTGGCACCTTTGTCATAATCAAAAAGACCAAAGTAGGCGTATGTGTGGACTCTATCCTTTTACAATGATATATATGTTTACCTTACACCAATGCAATACTGTCGTAATCACTGTAACTTTGTAATATCATGAAATCATTTAGTGCAAGCCCTCCAAATTTGTTCTTTTTATTCACGTTTGTTTGGGCTTTCTAGGTTCTTTGCTTTTCCATATGACTTTTGGAGATAGCTTGTCAATTTTGGATAAAGAAAAACATGCTGGGATTTTCGTTGGGATTGTGTTGTGTCAAACCTATAGATCAACTTGAGGAGAATTGACAGTTGCCTTTCCAAGTTTATTTCCTCAACTTCAAAAGTAGAAAACAGGGCTTCCCTGGTGGCACAGTGGTTATGAATCCGCCTGCCAATGCTAGGGGACATGGGTTCAAGCCCTGGTTTGGGAAGATCCCACGTGCCGCAGAGCAACTAAGCCAATGTGCCACAACTACTGAGCCTGTGCTCTAGAGCCCACGAGTCACAACTACTGAGCCCATGTGCCACAACTACTGAAGCCCGCGTGCCTAGAGCCCGTGCTCTGCAACAAGAGAAGCTGCCACAATGAGAAGCCCACGCACCGCAATGGAGAGTAGCCCCCACTCGCCACAACTAGAGAAAGCCCATGTGCAGCAATGAAGACCCAACACAACCAAAAATAAATAAATTAATAAATAAATTTGTATTAAAAAAAAAAAAGTAGAAAACAGTTGTGAAGCCAGAAAATGTAAGATGATGAGCTGACTTAGCTTCTCATCTTCATTTTTGGGAGATACCTTTTCTGGCTGTAGAATTCTAGGTTGAGAGCCTAAACCCTCCCCCACAGAAAACCAAAAACCAAACAAACAAAAACCCTTTAACAATGTCACACCACTATGTTCTAGCTTGCATTACTTCTGAGAAGAAATTTTCTGTCATTCTTATCTTTATGCCTCTGTACAATTTTTCCTCTGCCTGGTTTTAAGGGTTTTCTTTTTGTTACTTGTCTTAAACAACCTGATTATGATGTATCTTGGTGTAGTTTATATATGTATTTCTTGAGCTTGAGGGTCCTTGAGATTCTTTGGTCTGTGGATTTATAGTTTTCATCAAGTTTGGGAAAAATTTAGCTGTTATTTTTAAAATATTTTATCTGCCCCTTCCTCCCCATCAAGAGGACTTGATGTTGGCTCATGGACCACTGTTTTTTGTTTTGTTTCCTTTTTAGTCTTTTTTCTCCCCTCTCTGTGCTTCATTTTGGGTATTTTTTATTGCTCTGTCTTCATGTTCAATTTTCTTTTGTATTGTCTTATATGCTGTTAATACTATCCAGTGTATTTTCCATCTCTTTTAACTTTCATCTCTAGAAGCTTGGTTTGAGTCTTTTTTACTATCTTCCATGTCATGGAATATAGTTATAAATGCTTTAATGTCCTTGCCTACTAATTCTAGCATCTGTGTCGTTTCTTGGTCCGTTTCTATTACTGACTTTTCTCCTCTTCATGGGTTGTTTCTTCCTGGTTCTTTACATGCCTGGTAATTTTTGATTAGATGCCAAACATTGCGAATTTTACATTGTCTGGTGCTGGCTCTTTTGTGCACCTTCCACAGCATCCTAGTCTTTACCCTCTGTGGCCCCCATCGTGGTTATAACGGCTTGTTTGATGGTCACGGCTATCTCTGCTGCTGAGCTGGAGGCTCCAAGGGTTCAGAAATCGGGTATGTCCTGGCCCTGCTGATTCTCCAGCAACTAAAAGCGTGCCTGGTATATTTCAGGTACTCAGCAAGTATGTGTCAAATAGACAAATACACGAATGAACCAATGGCTGGCTGAAAAAACAACACTCAGATGTCCTTGTGTTTCAGTTTTTCATTGTTGTGTAACAAATAACCCCTAAAGTTAGCAGCTTAAAATGACAACCATTTTATTATGTCTCACAGTTCTGTGGGTTGAGTGGGTTCAACCTGGAAAATCTTTGGGTGGTCTTCCTTGAGTCTTGCAGGAGACTGCCATAAAATGGGGCTGGAGTCATCCGGAGGCCGACTGGGAGGCCAGAATGTCTGGGCCTCTCTCTCTTTCCATGTAGCCTCAGGACCTCCTTCTGTGTAGTCTCTTGCTATGTTCTCTCCAGCAGGGTAGCCACATTTCGTGCTTCGGGGCTCAGTCTCCCTGAGACGTATGTATTCCAGGAGGAAGAAATCTGAGGCTGCCAGTCCTCTGAAAGGCCAGGTTCAGAAATTGCTCAGTGTCACTTCCACAGCCTTCTGCTGGCTAAGCAGCCACAGAACCAGCCCCGACGCAGGCAAAGAAATTGAGCTTCACCTTCTGATGCAGCACCTTAAACGCACCTGCTCCGTGAAGAGGCCCTAATGTCACATGTTCTTTTCCTCTGAAGGACTTGTCTGACTTAGATTTAGTTGCAGCCCCAGTGGGAAGGCCAGGAGGTCCCCTGGTCTCAGTTCTTTCTCCTCTGAGACCCTTAACCTGCTGGAGGAATGTCCTCAGGGACAGCTTCAGATCTAGACACAGAGTTGCTGGTCAACGTATCAGCCTAGTCCTGATTTTATCTAGTATTCTGAGTGGAGGGCAGGTTTACTGCAAACCCGGGACAGTGATTTGTTTTCTTACCACCACTTTTTTTTTTTTTTCCGTGCCACTACTTTTAGAATTCCTAGTATTCGGAACTAATTTCTTTCTTTCTTCTTTGAACTTTCATTTGCCTCTTGAATTTGCCTTGGACCTGGAATAGTTTTCATTTTTGCCAAAAATGGCCTTTTCTTTTTGACTAGTGTTTGCTTCTTAAATCCTAACACGATTTGGAGAGTAGGCCAATTGAGAAAAAAGTGGCAAGTATCGGTCTTGTAGGATTGGAAGAGTCTTTCCCTCGCTCTTTGCCAAATCTTAATTCAGGGAAAAATAAACTCCAGTGAAAACCCCAGTAGGTGTTTTTCTAACACTATAATCTCCAAGAGGGCAGGAATGAAAGCCATGAAGTTCTGTTTTCACAGCACCTCCTTCCATAGGCATTTAAGAACTTGAGACATGCTTGTCAGAGCTGATGTTAAACAGAGGCTTGACAACCTCCAGGAGTTTTGATTCTCTGGTTTTATTTCCTCATTGGCTGCCCCTGAAGATCACAGTCCCCTCAGACCCAGATGTTATGACGATCCTGACCCGCGGCCTTTCTCTCTGAGGTCACCAGAAGTTCAGCTGAACTGAACATCACACATTTCCAAGTTTTAGATTCCACAGCAGACATTCTTACGAAGAGCTGGACTTTTCAAGTTGTATTTCTCTACCTGGAACTTCTGACTCCCTCCGTCAGCAATGGAAATGCATGTTTATTTTCCACTAGAAGAAAGGAGAAAAGCTGCTTGCTCCCGTGCACAGATTTATACACCGTCAGTCAAGCCCTCTTCCCTGGAGATTATCTGATGAATAAATTAGCCTTCTATAAATATACTTTGCAAGCACTCTTGTACCATTCAGAACCATTATTGTAATTCATCAAAGCAAACCTATAAATGGCACAACTACATCCAGGAGGGAAGAATTAGAACATAAGGATTTACCCATATTTTTGAGCAGATCTGTGCCTTCAATTTGGTATCCACATTATTGGGACCTTACCAATATCCTTGGAAAACAAGCAGCCCCATACCTGGCCACCTTCCCACCTTTTTGACCTTTTCACTTGGGATACAACACTTTGCAAACGATGTCTGATATTTTCTGCTAGATAATACTTTGGGCTATTTTTTAAGCCAAGTACCTGAGCTGATAAGAGTCATATTTTTCCCATCTGTATTTCCAACATATTGCCAGAGGTTCTGGGCAATAGATATGTTTTTGAGTAAATAGAATACTAAATCGAAGCAATGGATCATAAGTTAAAGGCAACAAGGCTCTCCCTTCACCATCCAATAAAAAAGGTCACTAGACAATGAGAAAGAAATGGAATGATGGGAGATAGAAAGTTTTAATAATGCTGTCATCAGAAAGATCAGTCAAGCTTTTCTTCCTCTTCCTGGACCTAAGAAGATAAAGTCCTCATCAGAGCACAGGAAACACGCCTGTCTTCCATCCCAAAGATGGGTGGTTCTGGGGAATCGATCACAGCAGTCCCTGCTCTAATCTCCGGAAAATTCATCAAACTTGTCTCTCCTGGGTTTGGGGTTGAGACATTGCCCTGAGGAGGTACAGGGAGGCACTCATTTATTGGCCTTTTGTGTGATTTTTAAAGGAAATAGGAGCCACTTCATCTCTCCCAGGCAGGCTGGGCTTTCTTTCAGTTTTGAGACCTTTACTTCTAAGTGCCCTCTTGTCATTGGTGGAAGTGGGAGCAGAACGGGGTAAAAGAAATGCCCTCTCCTTTAGTGGCTGCTTAGCTGAAAGTGTGTGTGTAGAAGCTAGAGGCTAGAAAGCCTCTCACCTCGCTTCCATCCAACCCCACGCCAAAGCCTTTGCTATGGTACATGTTTAGACTGCCCTGAAGAGCAGGAGGGGTGACGGGTTAGTGGGGGATGAAAGGATAAAGCTGATACGTGGTGTTCTCTACTCTCTACCCTTCCCTCTTTGAGGAGCCATTATCACCCCATCTCAAAGGCTCGCAATGCTGAACCTTGGCCTTGTTTTCTCAGAAGAAGTTGACAAAAGGAGTTGACTTATTTTAATGTTTAATAAATTCAGCAACAGTGCCAAGTGATGGTCGATTGTGAATTACCTCTTGCAGAGCAGCTGCTGCTGTTGGAGAGTTCTGCTGGGCACATAAACAAATCACTTTTTCCTATAATCGTTCCTAGCTCTATGGTGGCTGAATTGCTTGTGTTGTTTATGCATTGTTTTAGAAGAAATAGGCCGTCATACAGTGTCTTGGGAAGTGAGCTTCTGTCCTGGGTTTAACTGGCATCTGTGACTCTGCTAAATTTTTTCAAACGTTTTTTTCTCCCTCCTACTTCTTCTAAGCCGTATGTGATGTTTTATTTAATATGGCATGCAAGATATTGGTCTTCAGTCCAAATTGCAATTTCACATCAAAACCGATTCTCCTGACAATTGGATGTGGATGGTCCATTTCTGAAGTTTACATGTGCCCTGATTCTTGAGGGAAAAATAGAACAGTTCATCTAGCCTGAGACTTTGTCCACAATAAAACAAAGATTCCCCCCACCCGCCTCAGCCAGCGTGATGTCATTTACAGTCTCCTGCAGCTGCTTTGGTGCAATAAGGGATCGTGGTAAAATACTGCAGCCATTTCCCAAGAAACAGTCCCATGAGCACTTTAAGTCTGCACTGGCATGCACCTCTAACATTAGCAAGAATCTGGGGTGACTGAGGCAATTATCTATGAATTTTTGAGTTTCTCCTTCACAAGATCTAGGCACTGCCTGGCCTTCCATCTCTTGTGGAACGTACAACGTGATCACAAGCTTTTATAGACCAATCTTGTTAATGACAGTTGGGCCAAAGCCACTGAAAGAAAAACTTTAAACTCATGTGCTGAATATTTTTCAGTTCTAGTAGCCTAGACAATGCATTCAAAATGGTTGCCTATGAAAAATAAGATTGCAATTTACACAGTACATTAATCA
This sequence comes from Pseudorca crassidens, assembly GCF_039906515.1. NCBI lineage: Eukaryota > Metazoa > Chordata > Mammalia > Artiodactyla > Delphinidae > Pseudorca > Pseudorca crassidens. The sequence goes on along the minus strand of NC_090311.1, from coordinate 14,599,752 downwards.
TTGTTCTTAAGGTTGAGATGAACAGAGATGCCCTAATTCTCTACCAAATGCTGTAGGGTGGCATTCAGCTCTCTCTAAAGAATGACCCCAATTAGCCTCCGTGTTTTATCTCCCACTGCTTCCCTGTTTGGTGATTAATTTATTCAGTCTGTGCAACCAATGTTCATGGAGTATCTTCTATGTGCCAGGCACCGTACTTGTGCTGAATAAACCTGGCCCCTTTTTCTCTAGACCTATAGGACTCCTGCTGTCCTTCAAGGTCAAAGAACGTTTCCACTTCCTCCTATACCTTCTCAGGTGCTCCCAGGCCACAGGGATCTCTCCTGACTCCTTTACATTCTCCTTTAGCTCATTTTGCATTATTCTCTCGTTTCCCCCAGGAATTCTTCCGTGATTCTGTGTCCTGAGTCGCCAGTGGGTGTGTTTCTTCCTGCAAGGCTGGGATTGCTTCTTGATGTTTCTCCCTTGGCTGCACAGCTCACAGGAGGTGCTCAGCGTGTGTTTGAGTGAGTGAGTGGTCATAGGGTCCCACTGTCCTGCCTTCTCTAACCGCAGTCCTGCCGTCCTTCTCTGATGTTCCTCCGAGCACACTGCTGCTCAGAGGCTTGGCGCTCACTGTTCCCAACTGTCTGGAACACGCTGCTCTCCGTTATCTGCCTGACTTTCTCCCTCACTCCCTCCAGGCCTTTGCTCAGTGTCTCCTCCTCAGAGAGGACCTCCCTGACCACTTTGTATGAAATACCACCACCCCCCCAGTCGACTTTGCTTTTTGTTATCACTAACCACTGGCCATATTCTTTGCTCATTGGTCTGTCTCTCACTCCTCACTAGAATATAAGCTTCTTAACTTAATGGAATTTCCTTTTTTTTTTTTTCACTGCTATATCTTGAGTATCCAGAGCAGTGTCTAGTTCATGGGAGATGCTCATATCTTTATAGAGTCAATGAATGGAAAAGTATGTTTTTCAGGGCAACTCTGCCCTTGGGGTGGGTCCCTCCTGAAGGATTTGTACAGCACAGCGGTGGGTGTCAGTACCACACTAGGAGCCCAACTTCAGGTGGATTTGACAATATGAGCTCTGGGGTTTACTACCCTGCCAGAGTCTCAGGCCTGGTCTACCTACGTGCTTCCTTGGTTTCCTCACCTGTAAAATGGGAATCTTTACTGTTGTAAAGAAAAACTACCTTAATTCGGCAAAGTTGCTAGCACAGTGCCTGGCGCAGTAAGAGACTGGGCCACGTCAGTTATCACTGAACCAGATAGGATGGCTCTGGTCAGCTCCCTTAAGTGTTAGCCACGAGAAAGACAGTGGAGACAATGAGGTTAGTGTGGGCTCTATGAATGTCCTTCATTCATGAATTGTTGAGAATGCAGATGTCAGTGGCTGTTGCTGCTCTGAATGGGAATGGGCTTGCTTTCTTTTCTTTTTTTTTGGCTGTGCCACACGGCTCACGGGATCTTAGTTCCCCAACCAGGGATTGAACCTGGGCCCTTGGCAGTGAAAGTGCAGAGTCCTAACCACTGGACGGCCAGGGAGTTCTCAGGAATGGGCTTTTCAATGACAAGTCTAGAGGGTGTTAGTCAGCTGCCCTGATGAGAAGTGCTCGGGCCATAAACTTGGCTGTGTGCTTCACTGAAGCCCCTCCATCTGGTTGCCCCACAAAATCCAGGCTCTAAGTGAGGGTGGTGGATCTGGTTTTGCCATTGGTTGGTACTGGTCTGACGTAGAGATAATAGAAGGAAAGAAAGAAGAAAATGGGAGAAAATTCTGATGTCAAAACCTAGGTGAATCTTGATGATTGTCTTTGGGGAGTTCTCTCCAAGTTGTTTTAAATACACAGACAGTTTGACTTTCTTTTTTTTTTTTTTAAGTGTTCCTTTCATACCTTTGTTCAGACGAGGAGAAGGAGATAAGAGCTTCTAGATGGCTTTTTGTCTTGTCCCCCTGGTAAGCACAAGTGTGTTTCTTGCAACCTAACCTAACAGGTTTATTGTAACCTGAAGATACCCCAGGGCTTTGGTCTAGCACCTTCCGCATGTGTGTGTCAGAAACTTGGCATTGACCATCATCAGTGCCAAAGCAGAACTAACTCACAGTCCACTGCCTGCCCATCTCAAACGGTGTGTGTCTATCTTCACACAGTGCACATCTTTCTTACTACCTAAGTTTGGCATTTGGTGAATTCTCATAACTCGACAAAGGGACCGGAGTTCTCTTTCTATTACCTGTCATTAGGATGCCTAAGAGTAATTTTCCTTCACTGATCCTAAGTATTCTTCAAAGGCTAATTTGACCTTGAGAAGAAGAGTCGTTTTCATAGGCAATTTGACAGCAGAGTTGAAAAATTACCTCTATGCACCCTAACAGGCACTCTTTTTGGGAAAAGCCACGGAAAGCTGAGAAATGATGTGTAGATGCTCTTCAATCATGTTTTCTCAAAAGGCATAGCTGATCCTGAAATGATGGAGTCTGGAAGAGAAGATCAAGTTTAAAAAAAAACTGAAGGTGTTTCATTTTTCTAATACAGCTGAGACATAGTGGTCAGACTATTTTTCCATCCTGCTACCACAATTTTAAATTTCTTACTTACCATAAATTTAAACACAAAGAAAGAAAATAATAACCTATCCGTTTCTTGCAAACATCCCCTCTTACTGACAGCACCTCTACTCTTTTCTTGAAAAATGCAGATCGGCCAAGGCCACAGCCTTCAGGAGGGACAGACAATTGGTTGGATAGGTTGTGCGTCAGCGACCTCCGCGGTCTTGGCTCAGGAGATCTGGACTTGGGCCTCACAGTGGATTTCACATTTCAGAGCACCTGATGAGGGGAGAGCACTGAGTGATAGAAAATTTGAGGCATTTATAACACTTGTGATGGTTACCAGGGCAGGTTCTGGACCTGAGTTCACATCCAGGTTCTTCCATGTACAAGGGGTTAACTCTCTGTGCCTCAGCTTCTGCATCTTTAAAAAGGGACTAACGACCCCGCCCTGGGAGTGATGGCGGCTGGGATGAGATAATTCCAGCTAAGGACCTAGAGCAGGGCCTGCCCCCGTGCAGCTCAGACGTTGTTGCTGCAGCTGCAGGTCTAAGTGTTTCTATAATAGATTGAGTCTCTGCATCCGGGAGGTTAAGATTTCCTGGAAGCAGGGCTTGGGAGACTTTTAAGGCATAGAATTCAAAGACGCACACGTTGTTTTGCCTCTGCTTTTCCCATTTCGATGCCAAAATCGAAGTCCGGATTGTAATTTTGAGGACCACGTGTTGACAACCCTGGCAACGCAAACAGGTGTTGTTTTTAAGCCCACTAGAGACCACTGACATATCTGAATTCAGAAGGCCTAACATGGCGTCATTTTAATTCACCGTGTGTAGGCTTGGTATGTGTGGCTATTTAATTTTTGGCCTAAGAATTTCACCAGTTGTAAAATTCCCTGATATCTGTTTATGGGATTACCTTTGCAGAATCATAATTCAGCAACCCTTTATCACCAATGAGATTTGTAGAACCTGCCCAGAAACTTATAGGATTTATTCTGCAAAGTGTCACCCTGCTCCACTTACATGTCTGTTGCAAGTGATCTGCTTACCAACATATTAAGAAATTCCCCTTAGGAAACAGCAGTGGTCTCAGGCCAACACACGTAGGCCAGCTACTGCTGGAACGCCCTTTGTTCCTACCTATTTGCACACCATTGTCTGAGATTGCTGCAGCCATCCTTGTGTTAGTTACTGTGGGACTTCTCTCCTCAAGCTTTATGAAAACCTTCACTTATTCTTCCTTGAATGACAGGTCTGTCTTGTCTGTCATGGGAACAGTTCTGCCAATTCAAATGTGAATATGGTAATAAACAGTAAAATGATTAAAAAAAAAAGTGTTGAGTGTCCAAAAGTTGAGTGTTGGACACATGAAATCTAAACACCCTCCCACCATCCCAGCTCTGTCTCCCAGGGAAAGGAGTGAGGACTTCCTTTTTTTATGTTTGGGGAGAAACAAAGTTTCACAGCAGTGGTTTCCAAACCTCAGTCATTCTCCAACCATCTTCATGTCTCCTGCCATGTCTAAGTAATGCCTGTCTTAAAATTTACTTATTGTTATTTGCATTTACCTAAACATACTGACTTTTGTTACTTTGCCTCATTCTGAGTAATCCTACGTCTGAAATTACATTTGGGTGTGCTGATTGTATTTTCAATAATACACAGGAAAGTAACTACATAGATATTAAAATGAAATCTACATCTGTCTCGCCTAAAATGATTTCATCCACCAACTTTGGAACACAAAGCATCCTTTGGGGAATACGGCCCCAAGAGTCTGGTGGAAGAGTGAGTTTCTAAGGAGGGAATATTTATTTGAGGCAGAACCATGACCAAAGGCCCCTGCAAAACTGTGGCCCTGGGCCCTCGATGGCTTGCTCAACTGTCAGCCCAAAGCCGAGGACTCCAGAAGGACAGACACAGAGGAGCCGTTTTCTGTCAGTGACAAGGGAATATGTCTCAGACAGCTGTCACTGAACAATTAATCTTCAAAATGAGATCTCAGTTACCAAACATGTGTTCTCATGAGCAAGGCCCTCGTCTCATCATCCGAAGCTGCTATTAGACACAAATAATATATATTTTTTCCATTCATAATTATCTCCTCTTACCGCAGTCTCGATGATTATGATGTATGTTATAACTGGTTGACTCCTCGCTGTTGGAATTGTTAACATATTGGGAAAATATGCACAAAATCATTCTTTCCAAGCTGACTTTTGCCGTTAAAATTAGAAAGACTAATATGAGTTTGAACAGCATGAAGAGGAAGAGTAGGTGATCAATTCTTGTGCTTGGAAATGCAATTGCCTCTCTGGAGCCAGGATTTCTTGCTTTTGCGTCTTATTTCTTCTTGTGCTTGTTATAATAAAGACAATAAAGTAAAGGGAAAGGGGGTGGAAGCTGAGAGGGAATAATGGGATCTTTTAGTATAAAGTGATTTTGATTTTCATATTTTTCTATTTGTATTGACAGACTTAGCTATTAGAATTTTGACACAAATAAAATGCACTTGGTTTTTCGAGGGGTTTTGCAGTAAATTTTTTATTCTAATATCTCTTGATTTGCTGTTCATCCAGAAGAGAGAAAAAGTATTGAAAATTAGAAGGAAAAATCCAGATAATAAACATATTTTTAAAGCATTTGTCACTAAAATTACACACACATCTATTGAACTGACAAAAACCAAGCCGACTTGTTCAGATCTGAAATGGCAATGGTGTCTCCAAAGAGAACAATGAATCCTTTGATTTTTTTTAATGGCAATTGTGATTTTTGTTTTATTAGTCATAACTGGATGAAAAATACTTTCTTGCTCCATTAGGAAAATAACTTTCCATTCTTTCTTCCATCCCCTTTGAGAAAATCACTTGTTTCCTGCCCAGGATTGGTTTTCTTTCTGCCAATGTTCCATGGGTGTTTTGTTGCATGAAACCATTGGGAGAAACAGGTCAGTCACTCACGGAAGCTGAAGTTAATTGTGTTTTTGGCCTTTCATTCCAGAAACATTCTGTGAGCTGCAAGTCCCAGAACTGAGGTCCAAAACTCACTCCCCAACCCCACCCTGTCACCAAAACAACCGTGTCATTTTTCCCTGACCCTACAAAGACCTTCCCTTACTCTGGGTCACAACAGTGCCATCTTCCCTGGGGGTGGGGTGGGGGGGGGGCAGGGCTCCAGCATGTGTAGGAGAGCACCTTGTCCTGGGCATCTAGAAACCAGAAGCCTGCCTTGGTGAACCCCCCAAACTTGTTTTGAAATATCAACACTTTCCCTGTTTTGAATAGTAAGCACAGATTTGTTCAACAAAGAGCTGTCTGTCCCTCCTGCCTCAAAGGATTATTTCAAAACTTGAGTATTTTCCTCACACCCAGCACTAATGAGAAGTGGAGGGTGATGGGAAGAGAGTAAGTTCTTATAGACACATATTATGAAAAATTAATGTCATCCCAAAGCAGACCACCCAGACAGAAAACACATCTCCTGTACAAAATGAGGGGTGAGGGACACACTTCTAATTAAAGTTTCTGTCTTCATCCAGATCTGTGTTAAAGCACAGAGTAATTTTTTTGCAATGTTTGGTGTCACTGTGGATAGTTTGCAAAGACAACATGAGATTTAGCTTAGCACCAGAATCTCAATTAATATTTATTTCCACACAGTCTGTGTTCGGGGCCTAGATCTCTTTGTGGGAAAGGGGCTACCAAAATCCCAGCTACAACGTTCTCTTTGGATAACGTCTTAAATTGTACATAAAAGTTTATTATTCAAAATTGCACAGGGTGCTTTAAGGAAGCATACTTTCAAAGTTAGGATAACCTGATAATAAACATTTGCAAAATAGCACATATGTTTTAAGGAAACACACCTTCGAAGTTAGGATGACCTGGTTATAAACATCTGTCTCTGTGTTTTATCAGAAATCTCTGGAGCTTCAAATTTTAGGGAGTGAGAAGAGTGAAGGTCTGCAACTTTCTTGAGAGAGCCTTGGTCGGGTTGACGGGTAAGTCATCTTTGCTTAAGCATTTCCCTTGGTGGGGTATTGATCAGAAGCTGCATATATGGTTTTACTTGATGTCCTGACCATTCCAATAGATTAAATGTATTTCAAATAGATAAGCTAGGAGACGGGTTTAAATATGCCGAACAGCAGAGCAGGAAGTCCATATGGCATGGAATAAAGACACATACACTTCTGAAAACTTCAAAGTCTGTCATCTGCTAAGCCTGCCCGTAATAGCCACTCTCAAAGATAATTGCCACCCATGTGTCCTTGATGAAAAGTGCATCGTACTACTTAGGAAATTGGCTTAAACTGCAACAAGGAAGAGGTAGATTAGCTGCGGGAGGACTTCCTGCCTGAGCAACCCAGGGTTATGAGAATAAAAGGCTGGAAGTGGACTCTGAGATGGGCCTTTATGTCCTCGGACTTCCATCCCATCTCCTTCTCTTTGGACTTCGAACTTCTCCTTGAGCTGCAGAGTAGACAGGTTGTAAGTGTCTCCAGCATAATTGCAAATGTGGGAGAGTGAATTTTAAGAAACTTAGCTTGTTTCCTCACTTCCCATGTGCGCGACTGTGATGGATTCTGATGGAGCTAACCTGCGAAGGATGACTGAGACCAGCTTCATGATCTTGGGCACTGCTCTGGGTGCTGGGTGGCTGCCCTCAACATCTTATCATCTGGCCAATGAGGCAAGCCATGGGCACTCAGCAACCTCACCCACAGGCAGAGCTGCAGGAAAGTGAGAAAGGAGAAAGGGCAGGGAGTGGGGACCATCCAGGAAACGGTTTCACCCACAGAGTCGGACAACTTCAAAGCTGGGAGGCAGGGGAACCAAGGGGAAGCTAGGGCAGTGGATCAGTGGGAGAGTAGCCAGACTTGAATTCATGAGCTCCCCATCCAAGTCTGCATGGATGGGGACTGGCGACAGGAAAAGCCAGAGGGAAACAGCCCACGTGTGAGAGCTCACATCCTGAGCGTGGTGGGAGGTGCCACTAGCCTGGCAGACCCACGGGATTAACGGGAAAACCAGTGATTTGTATTCCATTCGAGGTTGAAGCTTTCGAGTCTTAAGTTTTCTTGAATCTCTTGCAACTGTGAAAGTCAAGAACATGCTGGCCACCAATGGGTTTGCACTTCTGTACACAGTTAATTAAACCTACTGTGGGATCCCTTGAACATATGAAGGGACAGACCAGATGCCGGTGACTTGTTGATGCCTCCGAGTCCATGTCTATGGGGTCACTTCTGACTCTAGAGCACTTTCATCCTGGGAGCACTCTCATCTGTCGCAGCAGCTCACAGAGGCCCGAGAGGGGCTGCTGGGGCCGGGAGGGGGTGGCCAGCACTGGAACTTGCAGGTCTGGAATGGACACAGTAGCACGTCTCCTCTCATGAGCCACAGGGACTTCTCGTGCTGCACGTTCCTCGGTGCCTGCCCACGTCTTCTGTGGTGGGCGGGAGGTGGGGACAGCCCTGGCATCTGCTCCTCCCTGGCCCTATTTCCTTTCAGAACCCCACACGCGCAGGCAGGGAATGCAGACGGAACCCGGGCAAGACTCCCGCCATCCAGGCATCAGGAGTCAGGCCCTACACCCGCCCGCGCCTGTGTGCCGGGCCCGGGTACATCTGGTTAGTCCTGGAAATGCCCTTGAGCTGCTTAATTTGCACTCCTGCTTCAGAGACGGAGTATTAGAGAGAATCACAAACACTCTTTTCTTTGGATTCCAGGTTATTTTGGGGTAATAATTCTCATTATGCTTTGTGGTCCTTTTTAATAAAAATGACATTCCCCTTATCTTTAAAGGTTGAAATCTCAGCCTAATGTATGACCCACACTATCCTTGGAGAGTTATAAAAATTAGATTGTATAACCTCACATTTCCTGATAATGAACATGGTAATGCTCTTTGCCCAACGAGAGGGAGACAAGAGATGGGGATTTATGCTTTAATAATCCTGTTTAGATTGGTGTGTATGGCTGTAGGCAGTGGGCCACTGTAGGGCGCAGCAGGCATGCAGCTTTGCTGGCCAGCAGGGCAATGTTTTTATGGCCGTCAATCTCTCTCGAGTAAGGGCTTTGTATGCTGTATCAGGGGATGGCTCTGGCAGTGGCTTAGTATATGCAATTGCTCTGAAAATAAGACTATTCTTATCATCTAGAAAAATACTACTTAGAACTGTTGCTCTTTGGTTCTTAATTTGTAGATGCCGCTCTGGGCACCCGCTGCTGCCAGGCATGGCGCTGGTTGCCACACATACCATTTTCCCAGTTATTCTTCACGCTCTTCCTATGAGGTAGGCAGTGAGAATGTCCCTGTTTTACACTGTGATCTTTCTGAGGGCAGGGACCATGTCTTCATTTCTGTACCCGCAGTGCCTGTGGCAGCTTGTAAGAGGTAGGTAGTCAGTGTTGCTAAATAAGGAATGACTAACCTGTGATAGTTAATTTTATGTGTCAAGTATCAAGGCCACTGTGTCAAGGCCACTGTACTGAGGTATTTGATTCAACATTATTTAGATGTTTCTGTGAAGGTATTTTTTTGGATGAGATTAATGTTTATATAGGTAGACTCTGAGTAAAGCAGATTATCTGCTCTAATGTTGGTGGGCCTCATCTAATCAGTTGAAGGTCTTAATAGAAAAAGGCTGATCTCCCCAAACAAAAGAAATTCTGCCAGCAGACTGCCTTTGGACTAGAACTGCAACTCTTCCCTGGGCCTCCAGCCTGCTGGCTTACCCTGCAGATGGTGGATTTGCCAAGCCTCTGCCATCATGGGAGCCAATTCTTTAAAATAAATCTCTCGGACGGATGAAGGTCAAGGGGGGAAAGTGGCGGGGGGCCGGGGTGGTGGTGTGATGAATTGGGAGATTGGGATTGACATGTATACATTAATATGTATAAAATGGATGACTAATAAGAACCTGCAGTATAAACAATAAATAAATTAAATTTAAAAGATAATAAATCTCTTGGATAGATAGACAGACATCTGACTATATCTATCTCTATCTCTGTCTCTATCTGTATATCTCCTGTTGGTTATGTCTCTCTGGAGAACCTTAACTAATACAAGACCCAACAGATTTTCAAACATGAACCTCATGAGAAGCCTTAAGGACTTTAAAAAAATACTGATTTTCTGGGCCCCATCATCAGATATTCTGATTTAATTGGTCAGGATATAGATAGGAAATCAGTATTTTTTTAAAAGCTCCCCAGGTAGCAATCAGAGAAATGAAAATCAATGAGATAGCTTGCATACACTAGGACGGCTATAATCTAAAAGACAGATGATAACAAGTATTGTCGAAGATGTGGAAAAATTGAAACCCTCATCCATTGCTGGTGGGAATGTAAAGTGTGCAACCACCTTGGAAAACAGCCTGAAAATTCCAAAAATGTTAAATGTAGAATTACCATATGACCCAGCTATTCCACGGCTAAGCATAAACCCAAGAGAAATGAAAGCATACATTCACTTAAAAACTTGTGCACAAGTATTCATGCAACACTATACACAATAGCCAAATGTAGAAACAACACAAATGCATATCGGCTGATGAAGGGATAAATAAAATGTGGTATATCCTGCAATGGACTATCATTTGGCAACAAAAAGAAATGAAGTGGGCTTCCCTGGTGGCGCAGTGGTTGAGAGTCCGCCTGCCGATGCAGGGGACACGGGTTCGTGCCCCGGTCCGGGAAGATCCCACATGCCGCGGAGCGGCTGGGCCCGTGAGCCATGGCCGCTGAGCCTGCGCGTCCGGAGCCTGTGCTCCGCAGCGGGAGAGGCCACAACAGTGAGAGGCCCGCGTACCGCAAAAAATAAAAATAAAAATAAAGAAATGAAGTATCGTTATATGCTACAACATGGCTGACCTTTAGAAACGTTATGCTTAGAAGCCAGATACAAAGGACACACATTGTATGATTCCATTTATGTGAAATGGCCAGAAGAGGAAAATCTAGAGAGGCAGAAAGTAGATTAGTGGTTGTCTAAGGCTTGGGGGAGATGGGGGAGAACTGAGAAATGACTATTTAATGGATATGGGGGTTCTTTTTGGTAAGATGAAAATGTTCTAAAATCAATTAGGTGTTGGTTGCATACCACTGTGAATATAACAAAACCACCGAATTGTACGCTTTAAATGGGGGAATTGTATAGTGTGTGAATTATGGCTCAACATGTTTAAAAAATTCCCCAGGTGATTCTCCTGTGGCCTCGATTTGAGAAACACATGCCACTTGAAGAATGGTCCACAGAGAGGCAGCACGGGTCTCACCTGGAGCTTCTTAGCTTCAGCCACGCCCCCAGACCTGCTGGATCAGAGGCTGCATTTTGACGAGTGTCATTGGCTTCCTGCGCACATTCAAGTTTGAGAAGCAGCTGCTGTAATAGACCTCCCCAGGCCTCTGGAGCCACCCACAGCCTCTGACCTCTCTGAGAGCCTCATCCTGCAGCTTCCTGGGTCTGTTGGGAAGGTTCTCCAAGACAGAAGTCTCTGCAGCAGCTTCCCTGGAGTATCATTTGCAGGAAATATTTATATTGTACTTGGGCAATTTTCATTTATAAAAAGTCATGCCCCTTCTGCCAGTTTTCAAGTTTTGAGTGGATGAACAGTGAGGGAACAAAGGCGAAAGACAGCAAAGGAGGCACCCCCACACGAGGGCGGCGTCTGTTCTTCCTGCTTCGGGAGCGAGGACAGCTCAGGCTTGAATTTACAGGATGGCCTTCCTTGGGCATCGCGGAGGTGTAGGAGCTCTTCCTAAATCAGCTGCTCTGTAACTCATTTATTCATTCACTCATTCACTCAGAGGAGTCCTTCAGGAGCCGCACCTGATATGCCCCCTAACTCTGGCCCACAGCGGATGCCCGGTGGGTATTCGAGCACTGAAAATGACAGCTGCTCTCACAGAGGGTGAGTTTCCTCTGTGCCGGGCCCTGTGCCGAGCGCATGCCCTCAGTTGTCCTGTTCAGTCCTCACCTCAGCCCAGGGGGTGGAGGGAGCGCCATCTTCAGATCCATGGGGCAGATGGGGAAAACAGGAGAGTAACTTGCCCGGTGTCACTCGGCTAATATCTGGCAGGGCCAGGATTCAAAGCCAGTGTGTCTGACTCCAGTGGAGGGCCTGGTATCCGGTACATGTGGTTGATTGGGGGTTCTTGGTGTCTGGGAGTGGGGCGGTGTTATGATGGAGGGGATCCCCACGGGGCTGGCTGTCCACGAGGGGATGCGGGGAGCTGGGAAGCTGAGGCTGGTACCCGTGGAAGGTTAGCTAACCCCACTCTCCGTACCTCCAGCCCCAGCAGCCACTGGCTGGGGACAAGTGAGGGACCTGGGGGGAGGGGTCTTTCCACCTGCTCATCAGGGCTGTACCTGTTCACCACCTCGCCCTCTAACTCCTGACTGACCCGGCCTACTGCCTGCACTAAATCATAAATACATTGCAAGTTCAATGCCATTCCGATGCTTCTTTTTTGTAACCCCTTTTGTTGGAATGCTGGGCCCTTGAGAAGAACACCTGCAAAGGGCAGACCTCCTTCTCCATCCTGCTGATTGTTAGTAGCACATTTCCGTTTCACTAATTGCAGGAAAAGTGTCCCCAAGTGGGTGGCTGGCGGTGCCCCCGGCTCTCTGCAGGAGCTTAGTGAAGACACTTTGCAGGCCCTTGGCCCAGGGTTTGGAGCTGATCCGAGTCTGTGTCCAGGGGGTCAAGTCTGAGTCGGCTGCCTCTGGCACATCTGGAAAGCCTGCCCATCCCCCTCTGGGGCCCCCATCCATATCGTCCCCTGTTTCCTGTGCCAAGTACTCTTATTTCCTGAGCATTACAGACCGGCATGAGAGCTGGGTCTGTGTATCTCGGAGAGGCCCTCAGTTCCCCCAAGTCCTTCCGGTTGGAAGAAAAGTGCCCCCGACACTGCTCTTCCCTGCACCTCCGCAGAACCGTCAGCCGCAGGGCTGTGTGCCCAGCCTCACGCAGGGCCTCAGTCTGTGCCTGACCTGCTTGCCTTCAGCCTGGCCCAGGCTTCCCGGCCACTGCTGCACTTACCCACTTCCCAGCCTGGTTCACCGCTAACCCAATCGGACAGCTCTTGCTGTGTTACAATCCGCTCCACAGTTGTAGCTGAAAACAACCACAATTTACTGATCTTCCTCGACTTATGATGGGGATAAACCCATCGTAAGTTGAAATTATCATGTCAAAAATGCCAAGGGCTTCCCTGGTGGCGCAGTGGTTGAGAGTCCGCCTGCCGATGCAGGGGACATGCGTTCGTGCCCCTGTCCGGGAAGATCCCACATGCCGCGGAGCGGCTGGGCCCGTGAGCCATGGCCGCTGAGCCTGCACATCCGGAGCCTGCGCTCCGCAATGGGAGAGGCCACAACAGTGAGAGGCCCGCGTACCACAACAACAACAACAACAACAAAAAATGCCTTTAATACACTTAACCTACTGAACATCATTGTTTAGCCTCACCTACCTTAAATATCCTCAGAACAGTTACATGAGCCCACAGTTGCGCAAAGTCATCTAACACAAAGCCTATTTTATGCTAAAGTGTTGAAGGTCTAGTGTAATTTACGGAGTGCTGTGCTGAAAATGGAAAGCAGCACGGTTGCCTGGGAACAGAATGGCCATCAGCGTGTGGGTCGTTCACCCTCGTGATTGCAGGGCGGACTGGGAGCTGGGGCTTCTGCCCGGCATCGCGAAAGAGCGTCCCAGGGAATCTTACTAGCCCAGGAAAAAATTAAAATTTGAAGTTTGGTTTCTACTGAGCCCATATAGCTTTCACGCCATTGTAAAGTCGAAAAGTCCCAAGTCAAACCATGGTCAGGTGGAGGCCATCGGGATATGGGTCACAGCTCTAGGAGTTGATCATTTGGGCTGGTCCGGACCGTATGGCTCTGGTCTTGGCTGGGCCCACCCATGCAGTGAGATGCCGGGCCGGCTGGGGCCTCGCTGGTCTAAGGGGGCCTCAGCTAGGACGACGGGGCTCTGCTCACACGGTGTCTCACCTGCCATCTGGCCAGCTGAGCTCACTCACAGGGCGGTGCCAGGGTTCTGGGACAGGGGAAGGGCTCAAGGCCTCTAGAAACCCGGGCTCAGGACTGGCCTCACTGGTAGATCACTCCCACTGTGCTCTGCTGGGCAAAGCAGGTCACAAGCCAGTCCCAATTCACGGGTGGAAAAATAGATGCCATTCCTTGAAGGAGGAGATGCAAAGGCAGTTGACAAAGGGCATAGGTACAGGGAGCCATGGGGCCATTCCTGAAATGAATCTATGCCACTAAACCCCATCCCTGTGTTGGCCCTACCCTTAACCTTCAAAGCTCAAAACGGATACAGCCCTTATAAATTTTGTCTGCCCCCAAAAGACAGAATTTTACACCCACTCTCTGGCTCAATCCACTTCAAGCTGCCACTAACTGTGCCAGGGCTCCTTGCTACGCTGGACCTGGCCATCTGGGAGCGACAGGGTCCTGGAGTGGTGGAAAGCAAACCTAAATAGGTACCAGTTTAATATTAGTCTTTAAGAATATCTCTAAGTTGTCTTCAAAAGAAAAAAACAAACAAACAAAAAACACCCCAGGGGTAGGAATCTGAAAACACATTCTGGAATAGTAAAATTTCAGGCATAGTGTAGAACTCAAAAGCATGAGCTCTAGAGTCAGCGTGTCTGGATTCAGATGCCACGTTCACCACTGCTTAGCCACGAGCACGTTACTTCACCTCTCTGTGCCTCAGCTTCCACACGTGTAGGTAGTTACAAGAATAGTATCGAGCTCCTAGGGCTGTTTTAACGATTGCGTGAGTTAGTATTTGTAAATTGCTTCGGACAGTTTGGGGCACCTAGCACATTCTCAAATGGGAGCTACGGTTAGGCATAGGGTAGGGGATTTCTTAGGGAAGGGCCATGGAAGGAGGGGCAGTTTTCCCAGGAATCCTCAAATCTGACCCTGATGCACTCACGTGGTGATTATTTCAGCTGCCCATGGTGAGAGACTCATCAATAAAGGCACAAACCTGCCCAATGGGACCTTCTCTCACAGGAGGATCAGAGGCCTCCTGAAAAGTACCCTACGTGGCCGGCCCCATCCTTTGCGCCCGTGTGCTGAGATCAGGGGAAGGAAACTTCTGGACTCTCTGGCTGGTCATCTGCTGGCGGTTTGTCCCTGCAGACTGTGTGGTTTGTTCTGCTCTGGCCCAGCTGCCACCTCACTCACTTGCCCCCAGGATCCAGACGGAGGTTAGGCAGGTTCTTTCCTTAAGTCCCTGAAGGTGGTGAAGATTCTGAAGAACTAAGTGTGCAGCCCTGGGGCTTTATTTAGCCCTCCACCACCAGCCCGCTCTGCTCTGGCTACAGTGACCATCCCTCTGTGTCATGAGCACACCAAGGCCCGGCTTTGGGTCTCGGCACAAGTTGTCCTCCCTGCCTGGGATGCCCTTCCTCCAGAACTTCTTGTCACTCAGGTCTCGGCTCAAATGTCACCTCCTCAGGGAAGTCATCCAAGCCAAAGTAGTCCTCCAGTTTCCCCAGCACTGCTCCCTGTTTTAAGATTCTACATAGCACTTACCATAATCTTATTTCTCTTTTTTTTGTTGCTTGTTTATTCATGTATCTGTTTGTTTGCATCTCTACCACTTTTCCCACTCTGCCATTGGAATGTCAGTATCGAGATGACAGGGACATTTTCTCATTCACTACTGTATTCCTGGTGCCTAGTTCGATTAGCATAGTAGGTGCTTAATAAATATCTTTTGGGTGGGTAGATGGATAGAAGGATGGATGGATGGATAATCCAGAGTATTTGTTAGCAGGGCAAGGCATCCTGTTTTCCTGTTTTTGAAACCAGGATGAGGATTACTTAGTCTCTCTGTGTCTCAGCTTCCACACCTGTAAATTGGAATGGGGTGAAGTCAGATCAAATTATGCATATAAAATACTCAGCTCTGTGGTTGGCACATTACAAATAAGTGTTCAGGAAATCTTAGATGATGATATATTTGTTATTTACATACACATCGTACCTTTCTTATTCAATTGTAAACTTAACCCAGAAAATGTGTAAGCGAGTGCGTATTATGGGGCCTGACACATAAGTGTTTGCTCAGTGAGAATATTGACTCCCTATATAGTTTTATAGAATTGTGGCTTTGGGCTTCTAGATCATTATTTCCTAAAGTGTGGGTCAGAGACCATCTGTATCAGAATAAACCTGAGTGTATGCAGATACCTAGACCTTATTTCAGACTTACTGGGGGGCAGAGCCCAGGAATATGCATTTCAACATAATCATCTAGGGATTCTTAAGCGCCCTTCAGAGAACTGCTGTTGTGGGTGTTGAAGGCTTGCCTCTGGTTCTATCTTAGGCTCACCAGACCTCTGTCAGCTTTGAGACAGTAATTCTTTGATCCCAATTCCATCAGTCCATGTGTATCAACATTTAATTTTATTTCAGAATCCTCCTCCTGTCCCATACTGTCATATAATCAGCCCCATGCCAGAAATATTGACTTCAACACAAGAAATTCTCTTTTTTTATAAACTTATTTATTTATTTATTTATTTATTTTGGCGTGTTGAGTGTCCGTTTCTGCGCGAGGGCTTTTTCTAGTTGCGGCGAGCGGGGGCCACTCTTCATCGCGGTGCGCGGGCCTCTCACTATCGTGGCCTCTCCTGTTGCAGAGCACAGGCTCCAGACGCGCAGGCTCAGTAGTTGTGGCTCATGGGCCCAGTTGCTCCGCGGCATGTGGGAACTTCCCAGACTAGGGCTCGAACCCGTATCCCCTGCATTGGCAGGCAGATTCTCAACCACTGCGCCACCAGGGAAGCCCAACACAAGAAATTCTTGCAAAGTTATTTCTCCTCCGGCTTAAGTCAAGATACCATTTTGGGGGGATTGGGTCTTTTTGAGTGGCTAGGTCCCGCTGTTTAGCAGTTCACTAATAACAGCAGAAGGCTCTTCATTTCTCTTTCATTTACCTCTATGGTAAAGACTTATTTTGGTTTCATGGAGGCAACTAATTAATTACTTAATGTTCTTTTTCATTTTTACCAACATTAGGCCAAATTGACATCGTGGAACAAGCCATCCATACAATATGTGTCATAATTACTGCTTTGCAATTTCACAGCAGCAAAAATTTATTAAAACTTCACGACTCATTAATAGTAAGCCATCATAATTGCTTAATAGAAAAGGAAACTGTGCTAATGATGACGGCTTTGATTAACATATTTGACCTTAAGTCATGAAGTCAAGTGAAATTAATATCGCTGAGTGTTGAACGTAAGGTTTTTTACAGTGTGCATCATTTCAATCATCATAAAAGGCAAATAAACTAGTTTTCAGTTTGACTAGATTTGAAACTCTTTTAACTCTTCACCAAAGATTAAGGGAACATCAATGAACTCTTATATAATGTCGATTAAGTGACAGGAAATGAGTAGATGCAAAAGTGGCTCTTTTCTGTCAAGTCCTGGAGCAATGCCATCCAACTGGCTGGGTAAACGTGCAGACACATCACTAGGGTAGGACCCTGTCTCAGAAGAATCTAGCGTATGGTAGGAAAGGACTCAGATGTCCTTTGAAGACTTCACCCTCTCTTAGCAAGATAAATGGAGGGGGTATATGAGGCATTGTAACCCAGAAGACTCTAAATCCCATTAATAAGAACCAGTTGTCCTGTTGGATGTCATAGACTCTGTTGTGAGTTCCAAATGTAGATCTGAAGGAATGGCCTCTCTGGTGTGAACCAGGCTCTCTCCTGCCTCTGTGAAGTCTGCATGCTTCAGGCCAGGACAGAGGGAAGAAAGAAAAGAACCTAAACACCCAGGAGGAGAGGGATTATATTTCTTTGTTTCCCAAAGATAGTGTCCACCACATGGCAGGCTTTCAGAATTTGGTAAGGGTAGGAAGGAAGGAGCCTGGGGGAAACTCAGTTCATACATCCTTTCAAGACCAAGTCTACATGGGCTCAGATCCCCCCTATATGCCTAGCTTGGGTCCCAGTGTCACCTTCATTTCTGACTGTCAGTGTCATCACTAATTTTTGTTGTCATTATCTTTATGGCAGGAGCCATTGTCAACACGGGAACTTGACAGCAACCCCCTGAGGTAGGTTCTATTATTTATCCCACTTGACAGCTGGGGAAACCAAGGCTCAGAGAGGTCAAGAACTTTAGTTCTAGAGTTTATACTCTCCAGCACCCATTCGTGATACAAGAGGAGCCTATCCTCACTTTTGGGGGGTGTTTAAAGCCTTGCTGGGGAGGGGAGGTTCATGTACACAGAACTAAGAGACAATGCAAGGTCACACGTGAGCACAGGAGTGAATGAGGTGGGCTGTGAGAGCTGTGGGCGCCCCAAAGGTGGAGAACTCCTTGTAAATTGGAGTGACTTGGAAGGCTTCCCAGGGCAGCGGCGGGATGGGTAAGAGGCAGCAGTAGGTGCAGGTGGGAGGTGGAGGGATAGAAGGCAGTGAGGGGGGCTCTGCTTAATCAGGACAGCAGGGGAGAAAATTGAGAGGTAGCTGGAGCCAGTGGCTGGTTACAGTGGAGTTTCAGAGAAACTGTCCAGGCTGGACAGGGAACCTCTGGAGGCTCAAGGCAAGTGAGATCCCTCCCCTGCGGGGGGAGGGGGGAGGCAGCAGGAACAGAACAGCAGGGTGGACAAAAGGAAGGCAAAGCCAGGCTGGCCAATCAGGTATGGAGGCCGGCGGGGAAGGAGAGGGACAGCCATCACCGAGAGTGCTGGGCTGTGAGGCCAGTCACCACACATAAGAGGAGAAGTTTGGATGCCTTTCTCCCCACCCTCTGGGAACCTGTGACTCCCTCACATGTCCTCTGCAAAGGGGCCACCATTCACCCCACTGCTTAAGCCCAACCTGGGAGCTATGCTTGTTCACCTTTCACTACAGGTATCGAGTCCTATCACTCCTACCTCCCAATCCCTTCCACTCCTCTTACCCACTGAACGTGCCCCACCCTCTCTTGCACAGGCCCTGTACCAGCCCTGACTGTTCTCTCTGTCCCTTTGCTGGCCGCGTGGGTATGCGGAGCCCTCCTGCCTACAGCGCTGTGCCCTCTCCCGGTGCATGGGTCTCTACCCCTCTCCAGCCTCCCCATCTCTCCACAGTCCCTCCACGCCAGCCTCCAGTCTCCCTGGACTGACTTTTCTTTCTTGAATGAATGCACCACATTCATCTCCACCTCCCGACCTTGACACCACTGTTCCCCTGCCTGGAGCACTCCTTCCACACTTCTGGTGCCTTCTTAACATTTAGGCTTTATATCTGAGGACACCTCCTCAAAGAGCCATCCTCTGGGGCTTCCCTGGTGGCGCAGTGGTTGAGAGTCCGCCTGCCGATGCAGGGGACACGGGTTCGTGCCCCGGTCCGGGAAGATCCCACATGCCGCAGAGAGGCTGGGCCCGTGAGCCATGGCCGCTGAGCCTGCACGTCCAGAGCTCCGCAACGGGAGAGGCCTCAGCAGTGAGAGGTCTGCGTACCGAAAAAAAAAAAAAAAAAAAGAGCCATCCTCTGGTCACCCAGGTTAAAGCCACGCCCCAGTCCCTTTCATCATCATACCCTATTTATTTCAAAGTAATAACCACTTCCCATGTATTTAGTGCTTTACTGCGTGCCCATACCATAGGCACCTTGCCTGAATTAGCTCACATAATCCCCAGACCCACCCTGTGACATACGTGCCATTATCATCCTCATTTTACAGATGAGTAGACCGAGAGCACTGACCCGCTCACACTTTATTTGTTCACCATCATAAATTCTCCTCCCACGACTGTGTAAGCCCAATGAGAAGAAAGGCATGTCCTCTCCCATCCCCCACCCCATCCCCTCTGCCGAGAAGGATGCTTGGCACAGAGTAAGTGCTGACCTATGTTAGGAAACCCAGTGGGTCAGAGGAGGTGGAAGGAGGAGGACTCCTTTGTGGGCAGGCTGGCTGAGGAGGGGGCTGGCTCTTCCCAGGGAGGTGGGAAATACTGGAAGTGAGTGGGGATGTAGGGAAGACAGCCCTGGGTCATCACTCCAGGTGGCAACTGAAGCCTGGCAATGAAGGAGCTCTCCAAAGAAGGCAGGGCAGCAAGAAAGAGCAGAGGAACAGAGACCGAGCCTTCCCGGGCAGGGGAGCCACTTGTGAAGATACACAGGCAATTTGGAGTCAGAACTCATGAAAATGTCACCATTTCATTCATTGCCTAAAAGACATTCTGTTTCGTTGTCAGTAAATCCCAAATTAAGACAAAAAATCCAAACACATACATTGATTTTTCACATGACAAGAGGATCACCAGTTTAAAACCTCAGGTTTCCTTAAAGACCTGATCCCTCTGTGGCTTTGCAAAATGATGTGATTTGCGGGAAGCCACTTCTGGAGCCAGGCGGTTGCAGGATAACACCTGGGTTATAAGGCAGACCCTCGAGCTGAGCTGCTGGGGTTTGAATTCTGGGGTCTCCTGGACCTAGGGCACTTTGCCAAGTTACCTAACCCCTAAGTTGATTTCCTCATCGGCAAAACTGGGACAGCAGCACCTGTCTCAGTGCTGCTGCAAAGATCCAAAGGGATGGTCAGCATTACCTAGAAGAGTAAGTACTCAGTGAATGAAGGATGCTGGGAAATACAGGTCTTCTACTGGAGATGTGCAAAGGCAAGGGACAAACGGACCAAACTAGAAATGGAGTCGATATGGGGGGTGGTGCTTGGGTAGTGGGGCGCTGTGGCAGACCTGGAGGTCCCGGTTGGCACCTGAGCAATCTGGCCTTTGGGGGTTTTGTGTGAGCACTGAGTTCTGAGGGTGAGACCATGCTGAACGCAGGGGGTCCCTGCAGGGCAGGGCAAGGCCAGCTCATCAGTACCTAGAGGTAACTGGGTCCACCAGAGGGCAGCACAGGCACTGCCCTCGTCACCCCCCCCCCCAAAAAAAAGACACACCTTGGTCTTGGTGTGCAACCTTGAGGCATTTTATTGAGGTTGCCACCATCCCCAGCAGGGAAGCCACCATCCTCTGCCTCTGCTGCATTTGTTGGTCTCTCACAGCTGAGGCTTCTGAACCAGTGAACAGCACAGAGCAAGGCCGCCCAGCAGACAGGCGCGAAGGATCTGGATCTGGCTATCCCTAGATTACAGAAGGCGTTATTCAAAGAACACTTAATACCCTCTAAAAACTGCCTTGAAAAACTCAGTGGAATTAAAAAAAAAAATACACTCTAGATGCACTCGGCAAAAGCTGAGAGTCCATTAAAATAGTTTGCAATTTCCCAGTGAGCGGGAAGATGCCGGCAAAGAGACAGGAAGCTAAGGAGAAGGTCACACGGTGGGGGGATGAGTGAGAGCTGCCGAGCTGCAGGGGCTCCTCTGCCACTCACCCGATAAGGGCCTTTCTGGGCCTCCATTTCCACATCCATAAAATGGGGGTGATCAACTAGTTCCCCACCCGCCAGTGGGAGAATGGAAGGAGAACGTGTGTGAAGGAGCTTGGCAAACTGTAAAGCCCTTGCAGGTTAAGGAGATATTGTCTGAATACCCTAAGGATCTTCCAGGGACAGAAATGTTTTGGAAGAATGAAAACAAAGGGGCTTTGCATCACAGTGTGGTCGCTTTCCTGTTCTGATACTGGTACCCACAGACAGAGGGAGAGGGTCAGGATTTATCCTCAATGGACTGGAAGGGAAGCAAACATAGATGAGGAACATGCATTGCAGGAAACACCCTTTTCTTTCTGCCTGTTGTCCATTTTCTTCTCAATTTGGTAACATTTTCTTTCTGAAGATCCTTTCCCGGAGTTTGGAATGAAATCCTGGCAAACCAAGGAATAAAACCCACTTTCCATCACCGATCTTGGTCTGGCCACTTCAAAAGTAGTTGCCCCGGTCCTGAGATAAGATGAGAGCAACAGTTTGACAGAAGTTCTCCAGGTGAGGGCTGCCAAAGCGATGTGCTCTCTTCCCCTACATCTTCCAGCTGTCGGGCAGAAGTGGGAGAGGTCAGCATTTAGGGCAAGATGGGTACGAAGGCCTAAATGGTTTTCCTGAGCCAACCCCCCTGCCAGGGGTCTGCTTCCTGCCCTCACCACGTCCCTAGTGGCAAGAGTTCTGGTTCTCTGGGGCCACCATCATTGTACTGAAGACAGAGGAGGCCCAGAAGTGACAGCTGCCAGGGCGGGGGGAGGTTCTGAGGAGGGTGACGGGACACCCCTCCGAGTTGGAGCTGAGTCAAGTGCTTCCAAAGTTGCACAGTAACAGGCCAGCCATGTTTTTCTGGGCACAGTCTGTGGGTAAATTAGATCTTTAAAGCAGTTAGGCAGGCTTTTGTCACTTGGTGTTAACTGTGTATGTTGCAACGACTTTAATTGGTTTCATGTCTAGAGTGAGGGACTGAGATGGAAGTGGGACTCTCAGGGGAGCGGTCCTGGCACTCAGATGGCTTGTCACATTTCTTTTTTAATCTGCTGTTCTTTTCCTTAAGGCAAGGGAGGTAATGTAATTATCTTTTGAAGACAAACGCACGCTGCAATATGTCAGCTTGGGCTGCTCTCATAACACAGCCCCAAGTGTGGGTAGAGGGAAATGAAGTGGGGATGCGGGTGGGTCTGTGAGCTTTCCAACTCAGAAGCCAGGAGAGTTTTCCCCATAAGGCTGCAGGGCAGAGTTTGAATGGGCACTGGCATCAAAAAACTGAATTCCAGTCCCGCTCTGCCGCCCTTAGCTGTATGACTTTGCACTTGCCCTCTCTTGCCTCAGTTGCTTTCATTGCAAAATTAGATTAATTCTACCTGGGAGTTGTGAGGGCTGAATGAGATCATGTACGCAGAGCCCATCCATCCTGGTGTGGGGGGCATGTGGTGAGCACCCCGTACTACCAGCTCTTACGGTCATGAGTGTTCTGAGGCACAATCCACAGGGTGGGCTAACCCTTGACACACCTGCCACCAAAGGGGCTGACCCAGTCTCCCCTTGGGCTGTGTGGGCCCTGCGTAGAGAGGACTCATCCTGTGTCACCAGCCACAGAGTAAGCAATTATTTAAAAATCCTCCTATGCACACAGTGTACACAGAGCCCGTGAGGTGCTTCTTCCCCAAATTGCAGCAATTCATCTCTGAAGAGGTTCTGCGGGGCAGACAGTTACTCTGCGAGGCTTTGCTGGACTCAGTAGGAACCTTTAGTCCTGAGCGTGCACTGAGCCACGGCCGCATCTGCCTCTTTCTTCCAAAGAGCAGGGGCCAAACCCTGAGCTGGGTTCCAGCCATTGCACAGTTCAGCTTACTTTATTTTTTATTCTTTAAAATGATTGGTTAAAAAAAAAAGTTGCATAATATTCCCTCATCCAGATGCACCATGAGTTCTTTCACCAGTTCACTGTGGATGGACATTCAAGTCGTTTCAAGTGTTTTGCTATTGCAAATTATTCCGCCATGAAAATCCTTTTGCATGGATCTTGCCACACTGTGTAAGAATGCAGGGTAAATTCCTTACAGTGGAATTTTTGGCTCAAAAGGGATGAAGATTTAAAATTATGATACATATTGTCAAACAGTTTTCTAAAAAAGATTGCCCTTTTTTTTTTGTGGTACGCGGGCCTCTCACTGTTGTGGCCTCTCCCCTTGCGGAGCACAGGCTCTGGACGCGCAGGCTCAGCGGCCATGGCTCACGGGCCCAGCCGCTCCGCGGCATGTGGGATCTTCCTGGACCAGGGCACGAACCCGCGTTCCCTGCATCGGCAGGCGGACTCCCAACCACTGCGCCACCAGGGAAGCCCAAGATTGCCGTTTTTAATGTACCCGCCCAGGGTTTTCTCAGGCCAAGTGCTCACTTTATCTTTGAAAAATGGTGAATTCTTTGTCTACCGGCCTGGATGGGAGAACTCGTCACGAGGATAAAACCCATCAGTGCAGCCAGTGCTGCCAGTTTATGTGACTTTTATGGATACTTCTGCTCGTATCTTTCACATCATTGTGTTTTCGTTTATGCTTTATTTATATCATCACACACAAGCAGTCCTGTATCTGGTTTCTGCCACAGTTTTTATTCACTTTCTTGGCATTCCTCTCAGGGTTTTATTAGTCATTTCTTGTTCCAGCTCCTAAAATTTCTATCACTTGCATGCTGAGATTTGGTTGTATTAGGGAGGCGATCAGAATACTGAGGACTGTGGGAGGAAATTCCAGGTCCCCAGAGTACTACTCCCTCCCCCTTTCTGTTTGATGGTTCAGGGGACATCAGAGTCCTTCCCTTCCTGGGGCCAGCCCACTGCTGCTGGCAGGAGACGTTCACTTCCCTGCGACTAAGCTTAGAGATTTCTGCTCAGCGACCCAGAGCCGGGTAAGATGTTGGGATCTAGGGTTTTGCTATACCTTTGAAATACCAAGCCCAGTTCCAAAGGCTCACAAACTTTGGATCCAAGCTGTGGAGTTTGGCGGAAGTCATCCTAAACTTGGTCAATTGAAAGCAGCTCAGAAAGCAAGGGAGTAGGAAAACCCAGTTGAATGAAAAAGAACAAAAGTGTTCTACAGAATCTCAAGTGAAACACAGGCTTCTGTCCTCCAAAACAGCAAGGTCTTCTTGGGGTTGAGTGGGCTGCGATTTTCAGACTGAAGCAAACGACAATGGTGAAGTTAATTACTGCGATTTGGGTTTTAATAATTCGCCTTAAAAATCCTGGAGGTGATAAGGTGCCAGAAATGATAACTTCCCCAGGGAAGTGGGGGAGTCATATTTTGGGCAACCATGATCATGATGCTAATTCTAAAAGAGAAAATCTGGCCTCATGTGATATAAAGTGATTCTTCCTTGCCAGCCACTGAGCTGGATGCTGGAAGTAAGAAAATGGCTCACTCTGTCTTTACTTTTTATCAAAACACTTACTATTTCTAAGTTTATACAAATAACTCAATACACATATGATAGTAACGAGAGGACCCACCCACTCTATCCTCTCAATATAAAACTGCATGTTGAAGACATGAGATAGCTATCAGCCGTGGCCCTACACTAGAACCTAGTTCCTTTTGGTATTGCACATACGAGCTCTTAGGCTGGGTCTAAAACCGTGGCCTCAACAAGGCGGGCCTTGTTGCTGCCTCCCCCTCCTAGGGATTTGACATTGTCTTTGGCAGAGGGGAGAAGTTGCCACTGGCATCTAGTGGGTAGAGACCAGGGACCCACAGGACCAGACACCCCTCAATGTCTCGACACTGGGGATTTCTAGTATTTGGAGATTTCAATATCACTTTCCAGTGAATTGAGATAAAAGAAGAAGACACAATAATCATTTTTTTAAGAAAGAAAACAATGTTTATTAGGATATTCTGGGGTGAGGGAGACGGCTGAAGGGACTACGTACATACATTCTGCAATGCTTAGGCAATATGCTAACAGAAAATTTAAACATCGCAAAACTACTTCCAAAGTCCAAAGAACAAAACGTGTACTTCTGCGTGGAGATGGTCTTCCGTGGGTGACGGGAATAAAGCACGTTGCAAAACAGCTGTGTGAGGAAGCCGCGAGGGAAGGACCCCAGGAGAACATCCAGGTTCCTCGGGAAGCAGGTACACGAGATGGTGAAATAAACGCGTTATCTTCTACATGTGGAAAACTCAGGCAACACACAATATAAAATGGCGACCGGAAAGAAAGCTGCTCACCCGTATCCTCTCCTAACTGGGGGCTTCAGCGGGGCTCCCTCCACCCCTCACCCCAGCTCTGGCGAGGCTGAGGGTCTGAACCCCTCTCCCGGGACAGAATTCTAAAATGATCCTAAACACCAGAATCCTTCTTCTCTTCCACCTGTATTGTGAACTTGCATGAAACAGAACGAACGCAACTGAGACGTACCCTCGGGTTAAGAGTAAGAATGCAACACCGTCCAAAAGATACAGCAAAACAATCCCACTTCCTACAGCTCACACAGCTTCTCAGCAGGAGCTGGATTAAACAAGAGAAAATAATTTCAATATCAAGGGAAAAGGCACAGAGGATGAGAAAACTCTTTAAAGCAAACTCTGGTAAAAAGCGTTTCCCCACCTCCTTTGGGGGAGAGAAGGGAGAAAAAGAAAAGACAGATAATTAGGAGAACTATAAGGCCCTGCATTTCAGGTTTCTGAAATCATTTCTTCAACCCTCTGAGGACAATCTGCTATTTCTGAATCCAGAAAAGCGCATCAGAAGTGTCTGATTACTGGGAGACCACACCAAATAAGGCAGGGCAATCTGTGATTTGGTTCTATGGCTTCCATTCTCCTTCCCCCCGCCCCGCCCGCATTTCAGAAATGCCTTCAGCTAAAGCTAAAAGATAGAAAAACCAAATTCCGGATCAAGCATGCTTTGCGTGCCAGGAAGGTAAAGCTGGATCATACAGCCCTGCAGCAGTTGCGACACAGAAAGAGAGAGGGAGCTTTATCGATAGAGCTTTAAGCGCCACTGGTGTCAAGAAAGCCGAGTACCTTCCCCTGGACCTGCAGACGCCCGGCCGGCTGGCTGACAGACGACAGGCCTTTACCGACTCCTAACAGCCTGCGTTTCCTACACCCGGGCATCTACTGGGTGTTCCAATTCCTCATCCTACTTTACTCTGGTTCTAAGATCTGTGTTATGTTTGGCGGACAGCTCTGGTGTCTCCCATTCCCACCAGCACCACGGCCGGTCCCTGACAGCTGGGACTTCCACTGGCCCACAGGCTTGGCCGTGCTCACGGCCCTCTGAGGATCAGAGGGGTGACCCCACTGGGCTCTCCATGGCGGCCTTGAGGGCACAGGCTGAGGGTGGGTGTATCTGCCTGCTTCACGATGGGTAGGCTGGGTGGGTTGTACGCATGTGGACTGGGACTTACCTCTTAGAGACTGAGTCTGAAAAACAGCTTCACGGACTATTTATAAAGAGAATTTAGATTCTCCAAAGGATATCAAAGTGAAGGATTCTGCCAATCTGGAAAGGACGGTTGTTACCCTAAGCCGCTGTCAAAGGGCCCTAGATTCTCAAGTTACTCGTGCGGGAGCTTCGGCTCCAAATGGAGCTTCGTTCAAGTACAGTAGATGTTCCCTAAGTGTGCTGAATTGTTAAGCACCTGAGTTCACTTCTCAGGATGCTGGCGGAGGCTGCATCCCTGGGGTTGGTCAGGACTGGCAGGGTGGTCCATCTTTCTTGCCAGCATCCTGCACTTGAGGCAGATTAAAACATCATCAGACTCACCGGCTAATTTCCCACAAAGTCTACCCCATTTGGGGTCCTGTCCTTCCTGGTGGACGCCGTGAGCCTGCTGGGACTGGCTGGTCACGCTCAGCTCTTCTGGGGACAAATGCTAGTTTTCCACCTCTCGGCAGGGAATGCATCAGACAAAGCCGCTTTGATCCTAACACTTTTTTTCACCCTTTCTCCCAGGTCACCCTCAATAACCTCAGGAGGACACCTTCAGCACCGATGCATAACAGCTCAGTGCCGTAAGATGACGCAAATGGGCCAGTCCTTGCTACTGGATTTCAGAATGAAACCCTTCAATGTCCTAAAGTTTTTCATTCACCCAGAAGTGTTTAATTTCCTACTATGGGTCATGCTTTCTGCTAGGGAAGCTGTTAGGGTGAGCGGGAAGAGAGGTTCAAAAGAAGAAAGGGACTGATGGTCTCCGGCCAGTCTTTTGGCACGTCCTGCAAAACGAAAAGTGGGGATTGGTAAGACAGCCGGACCTGGGATGAAGAGAAGAAAATCAGAGAAAACCTTCTATTGATGCTGGTGCTGGGTTTGGCAGCTGCCCTTGAGCAAAAATAAATTCCCTGTGGCAGTGGAACAAGATGCTGCTATGGGCACCTGCCAGAGGCAGACTGCCGAAGTCGCAGCTGCGCTGGTCAAATGAGCCTGGGGACCTCAGGGGGCTGGGAGCTCGATGACTGTTACAGGCTGCGGTTCTCTGCAGGCAGTTTATTGAAACAGGGCTGGCGTGCCTTCCCCACCCCTCTGGGCTGGGTCTCAGAACAATCAGGAGTGCAGGTGGTGCATCCCGCTGAAAGACCCAGGCTGTCTCCGGGAGGGAGGAGAAGCTCGTCAGAGAGCTCTGGGAACTACAAAGGGATGCTTGGCGAGGAGGCAGGAGACAAGACAATCCCAGAGCTAAGAAGGGGGAGTTCAGGGGAGGGCTGGATGGATGAACTTTCTACTCTGGGATTAGCATCCTCTTCAGATCGCCTGGCTCCTTAGAGACTTCTCTGTCTTCAAAAAGCCAGGGTTACGTGCAGGATGGGCATCTGACAGAACAAGAATGAATTTGGGTAGGACTAAATTTAGAATGATTACGATGAAGAATTGATGGGAAGGGACTCCGTTAAATACTTGGGCAACAAGAAACAAGGGTGGGGACCGGGGTTATCAATAATCGATATGCGAGAGAAGGGAATCCGCCAATGTCTTAAGATAATGACCCTTGGGAAATGAAAGTGTCCCACTGAATACATCCCAGGATGGAGGCGGTGGCAAAACCCACAGATTTAAGGCCTCTGCAGTGAGAATATATTTCAGAGGTACAGTCGTCTTGAAGAATTCTAGACGACAGAATTCAAATAAATGGTCACTTGAGAATAAAAGCTGTGTCAAAGTCAAGAGGTATCAGATCTACACACGAGATGCTTATCTCAGGGATGAGCGAAAAACATAGCTTGTAAGGATATCTAACCAAATTCCCAGCTGCTTTGCTGTTTTAGAATTTCTGAAAAGAACTCCTTCCTCTGCCCTCCAGATATTAGCTCTGGCATGCTTCTTACAAAGGCGCTGGTGTCTAATTCAAGGAACTCTGGGTGTTTTGTTGGGACAGGTTTTCTGTTTGGACCAGACTGCATGCTCCATTCACCAAGGGCACGTGGTCTCTTGCGGAACCTTGATTTTGCTTCATCTCTTCAAACTCCCCGAACTCAGTGCAGACAGGCACTTTGGCCAACATCATGTTCAGGCCATTGGTAACTGACTCTTGTGTGTTGTCATTGCTTTTCGGTCTTTCTTGAAACGATGGGTCTGACATGGTCTCATTTGTTTTATCAAAGAGCAGAAGCAAGAAAGATCGCGGGGGTATGAATCCAAGAGCTCAAGAACAGCTTGAAAGAGAATGAGAAAATGTGCATTCATTTAAGCAGGTCATTTTCTGGCCCGCAGTTTATTGACTCAAATAAGTCGTGCATTCCTGACGACATGAATGAAAACTTATTTTCCAAAAGACAGCTCCTCCGAGGCCACTGTTTTGTAAATAATAACAACAGAAATACATTTTTGCTGGATTCTAAGAACAGAATTTGCTAATTATATAAACTCTCACTGCTCTTACATGTCTTTTCCCAAGCACTTAACACTGATTTAGAAATGCTTCCTCTCTCCCACTTTCCTAGCTCAGCAGATGGAGTGTTTGGGAGTGTCTGATTCAGAGTACAAAGAGGCAGGTGGGAAATGGGGATGCAGCTGGAGACAACCCATCCTCGGAGCATGTGCAAGATAGAAACAATCTTAACATAGACTAGATCAAAGGCCACAGTGGCTCTGGAGGAGCCCTGTCCTATATTTGTTTTCCTTGAAGAAGTAGCTTCTAAAACATTTTTTACTACAGAATAAAGAATCGTTTAAAAAAAAATTTTTTTAATGGAAAACCACACTCCTTTCACACTTTGCATACAGTTTGCTATACTTAATGAAAAATAATCTATGTCATTCTCAACTTACACTTTTTTTTACTAGAGGCTTGAAAAAAACCAGATATGGAAAAATATATTCAGGTGGCATTCTGAATTCCCCCTCTTTACTGTGCCCTTCTTCCTTCGTGTACTCTATTTAAAAAGATACTCAAACACCTCTCGCTCAAATACATTCAACATCAAGGGGACTGAAAATGTGCTTCTAATCGGTTTGGCAATCTTGCCTTTTTTTCTCTGAAATGAGTAGAGCATAGCCAGACTTGAGTTGGGAGCCACGGTCTCCATGGATGTAAGTTACTGTTTTTGTTTGCCAAAATCAACTACAATGAGAGGCCTTCTCCAACAGGCCCACACCTCAGCAGACAGCCCTTGTATTTTGGTGACACTTTCCATGCAGGGCCTGCAGGACCGGAAGTAGTGAACCATTTTTTGCTTTTAGCACTGCCAGAGGAAGCTGGATAGGTAAAAGGTTTTGCCTGCTCCAGTACTGGGGCAAATGATGGTGTTTCTGGGGCACCGTGTTAAACTGAGATCACCCCGAATGGCAGAAACACTTGCTTGGCATGATTTTATAAGAATCTCTCTAACAAGTTGTCATGGAACATCCTTCCCTCTGTTTACTTAAGCAGTAATTTATTTTCAAATTGACGATTTGGTCACTCTCCTATGCTTCTATCTCTGAAGAAAAATGAGATCTGTGTTGGTGAAAAGATGAGGCTTTTCACAATTTAATTTATGTGCTGCACATCCATGGTTCTTCACCGAAAGCCACTCTTGTTAGCTCTGATAACTCCTATTTCCTCTTTGGTCATCTGAAGCTAATTAGAGCTGCTGTTTATTACAGAAGTAATCAATAGCTTTCTACAGTAGATTACATAGAATCAGACCTCTATGCAATTAGTCCAATGTAGATACATAGAGATACCTTAATTAAAACAAAATATGCTCTGTAAGAGATATGCTTTCACAGATGACTGGAATTCCAAGTATTTCGACATGTTTAATGTGTTTATTCAAAGGAAGAGTCTTTAGGAAACCTTTCACTAATTGAATTTGTTTGATGAGTTCCCCTTGAAAACATTTTGAAGTGAAAAAACTCGGTACTTAGTATATACATTTATGTTTATTAACATTTGGATATAAATGTACTTCAAACACCAATAGAGCTAAAAGGCTATGCCTTCATCTTGGGTTTAATAGATTTCCCACCCTAGTAATCTGATTAATTCTTACAAGGCAAACATCCGTGGGCAAAGGGAATCAGGATGAAATGTGCACTGTGGGTCTCCCCCCTCCACCCCTCTATTGATATGGGAAGAAAGCGAACGCTTCCAATACTCTATTGGGTGGAATCTCCTCGCCTCTATTCAGTTTCAAAGAAACATGGCTACTAGCACTCGATCCTTGTAGATTTCGAATCTCACCATTTCAACCAGACTTCAAAAGTGCACTTTTGAGTCTATTCGTTTAAGGAAAAGAACAATAGAAGAGGACGTGCAGCAACAAGCCAAATGCCTTATATCCAGAGTCCTGTTCTGTTCTGTGTCTCTGTGCCAATCAACTCAGCTCCACAGACCTTATTCGTGACCCTCTGGATCCACAAACCTTTTTTCTTTTTTGCAGAATCAGTCACAGTCTGTCATGGAGGACACAGAACACGGTGCAAGCAGACTCCCCACGACCTTCAGACCCAACTGCTCTACGCAGCGGCCAAGCCGTGACAGATGGGAGTCAAGACAATCCTTAGGAAAAGAACTGAGTACCCTGGCATGGATCTGCTTCCGAAGAAAGGGCAGCAAGTCCCAACCCCCGTCCCAGTCAAGTAACATGAACACCAAGGTACTGGTCTGTGTCAACTGGCAAGGGTGCCCCTGGACAATGTAGAACATTTACGAGTGGCTGCTGGTTTCCTCACAGGTATGCACGCTTGCGTTTCAGGAAATGATAAAAGACAACGCTTGGCTGCTCTGTGTCCTCCTGCCTGTCCACAATCACGTGATGCAGAGCCCGCTTTTGAAGAGCTGTCTTTGTGAAC
The DNA here is from genome assembly GCF_039906515.1 of Pseudorca crassidens. NCBI lineage: Eukaryota > Metazoa > Chordata > Mammalia > Artiodactyla > Delphinidae > Pseudorca > Pseudorca crassidens. The sequence continues at coordinate 14,568,484 of NC_090311.1, read as the reverse complement.
ATTGGAGTTAACGCTACTTATGAGAGGAAAACAAGCTCCGTGTATTTTGTATTAAACCACCAGTAAAAAAAATGAAGACAATGTCATTGCTTTCAAAATACAGAAAGCCAGTAGTTGAAATCATTTAGTAGTAAAATTTTTTTCTACATATGACCTCATACGTGTAAAGAGTGTTGGAATGATGCTTCAGCTGTATTTGACTCTTGTTAGTTTAAGGGCTTCTCACTCAGGTAAGGCTTAGGAAAATGTCTCAGTGGTCAAGGTTCTGTGAAGTCTCATGCCCACTCTCACTCTGTATTCTGACTAGAAGACAGACACTACACTGGGATGTGACAGGTATTTTTTGTTTTTGTAGGAGAGTGCAGAACTGTTTACAGCGCATAAACTTAGCACGGAAAATACTAGTACATATAGAAAAGTGAACATTGGTACAAGCCTGTTTGCACAAAGTCCATCAAGATTGTCTTGATGAGGATCTTCACTTTGTGACCAAAAAAACCTGGCATCCGTGTACCGCTGCAGTCATGTCATCAGAAATAAAACCTATTACATGAGATATGGAAGATTCTTTAGAAATACTAACTCCTTCTCTAGCTAGTGAAGGCCAGAGTTAAATTGTTAAAATCACCATCCTCATCGTCCTCTTGAAAAACATGGCCCCAGTTTGCTTTACAGCCAAATCAACAAACTGTCCCCTTACAATACAGCATGCCCCAAAGCCTTCTGAGTTTGGAATGTAGCACTGTATCGGGGATCCCATATAAGCCCTAAGGATCACAAGAAGCTTTCTTAGGAAAAAAAAAGAAAAAAGAAAGAAAAAAGTTCCAGTTGGATGAAACTGTTTTAGCAGTGTCTCAACTGAGTTCCTAAAACTGGAATTTCAGATATACAAGAGGACAGGAAACAGATAACTTGGTTTTTGTCTTTTTACATGTCCATATTGTTTTTTAAATGCAGCTACGATGTGTCAGCCAAAGATAAAGATAATAGGGTGGACAGGGCAGTTGCCACCAGGACCAGCAGTGGGCTCAGACTGCAGCTTGGAGAGGCAGCCATTGATTTTGTGGTTATGTGGCTGGAAGCCCCAGCAAGACCATCCTTTTCGTAATCACGCTGTAAGAAAGAATGTTTTCATTATCACCCACTGCACGTGTTCGTTCTATCAAGGCATATTTTAACCGCACTCTTTCTCTCTCACTGCTCACCAAGCTGACCCGAGATTTTACCCTCACTCCCAAGGTCCCCCAGCAACTGTGCAACATGGAGCCATTCTCCTTCTGGGTACCAGTGACCGAGGAGGGATGCCTGCTGTCTCTCTCCATCATGAAGGAGGGCAGGAAGAATCATCTTGGGAAACTTGCCCAAGCAAGTATGAGTTCATGCAGAGATGGGTCACAAATCGCATTGGAGACTGGCAGAGAAGGCAGTAGCCTTTCCCTCCATTGGCTGGTTCAACCATGGACTTCATAGATGAAGGATCTCGCCCTGCTTTTCAGAGAGTCCCGACCAAAGCCCAGGCTCCCAAATTCCCAGTCAGCACAGCTGTCCTTCCCCAGGATTGATTCCTTCATCCCCATCCCTAGCACCTGCTCAATCCCATAATGCCACATCCGCCACAATGAGCTATGATTGTGACAGAATCAACCACCCTCTCACTTGTAGATTGGGGAGTGTAATGTGGCCCGCCTTGGCTACTTCTGGGCTGCTGTGGAGGTCAAAGGACATCTGGTAAGGAGCGAGAGTCGTTATGTATCTTCTCTGTGCCAGATGAATTCATATGACTGTGACCACAGAGATTATCATGGTACTGGGACAATGGTATTTGTGCTGGTCCAGTTCTGAGATTAGGATCCTGGGGTCCACACTTGGTTCTCACTTTGGGCACTAGGATCTGAAGACTGCACCTGGCTCAAACGGCAGAGGGACATTGAGGGTGACTTAGATTTTTTCTGGACCTGAAACCTTGTTGTCTTTGAGCCCTTCACATCATATCCTGTTCCAGGGTCCCAAAGGCTCTGTTTCTATAAATGCAGGGAGACTCAGAAAGAAACAACTTACATCAGAAAGACAGAGGTGTGGACTTCCCGACATATTGGATTTCAGCTTCTGTGCCTGGAAAGAGACAAAAACGCACACACACAAAATCACTCATACATACTATGGAAGAGTAATTACTGATGATTAACTGTCTAGGACCGTGCCATTTACAGAAATATGTGAGCCACAACTGTGAGCCCATATATAACTTAAATTTTTCTCCTAACCACGTAAGTGATAACAGGTGAAGAAAATTTTAATCACATTTTCTTTAACTCAGTATATTACCATTTCAACATGTAATCAATATAAAAGATGATTAATGAGATACTTTACATTCTTTTATTTTCATACTAAATCTTCCAAATTTGGTGTGTTTGACATAGTACATCTCAGTTTGTACCCACCTCATTTCAAAGTCACTGCACAGGTTACAAAAGAAAAAATTTTGAAGTCATTTACATTTTGAACTCATTTATAGTTCTGAAAGTTAATGTTTAGGAACTGCCTTCTAGGTAAAAATGGTGCAATAAAAATCCACATTTATTAGTAATATAAAGATAGGTCTTCCTGAAGCTTGTGTGTTTGTTCATTTGTTTATTAGTTGTTCCAGTCCACAAACACTTACCAAGCTATTTTCCAGCGCTGGGCATACGGTGATATGACAAAAACGGATGTGGTCCTGGGCTCATGTGGCTGCCCTCTAGTGGGAAAACCACTCAGTGCTTGGGGGCTAAGGCACAGGGCAGGGACTCTTTCAGACAGGTCCCCTTCAGGAATCGTGAAGGGCATTACGGACCCCAGATCCATCCATCTTAAAACTGCTTTAGGTGGTCACAAAGCACCGAGCTGATCTCCCTGTGCTATGTGGCTGCTTCCCACTAGCTATCTATTTTACGTTTGGTAGTGTATATATGTCCATGCCACTCTCTCACTTTGTCCCAGCTTACCCTTCCCCCTCCCCGTACCCTCAAGTCCATTCTCTAGTAGGTCTGTGTCTTTATTCCCGTCTTGCCCCTAGGTTCTTCATGACCTTTTTTTTTTTTAAGAATCCATATATATGTGTTAGCATACGGTATTTGGTTTTCTCTTTCTGACTTACTTCACTCTGTAGGACAGACTCTAGGTCCATCCACCTCACTACAAATAACTCAATTTTGTTTCTTTTTATGGCTGAGTAATACTCCATTGTATGTATGTGCCACATCTTCTTTATCCATTCATCTGTTGATGGACACTTAGGTTGCTTCCATGTCTTGGCTATTGTAAATAGAGCTGCAATGAACATTTTGGTACATGACTCTTTTTGAATTATGGTTTTCTCAGGATATATGCCCAGTAGTGGGATTGCTGGGTCATATGGTAGTTCTATTTTTAATTTTTTAAGGAACCTCCATACTGTTCACCTAAAGGGGTGGGATAGGGAGGGTGGGAGGGAGGGAGACGCAAGAGGGAAGAGATATGGGGACATATGTATATGTATAACTGTTTCACTTTGTTATAAAGCAGAAACTAACACACCATTGTAAAGCAATTATACTCCAATAAAGATGTTTTAAAAAAATACATGTACGTTACCTATGCAATACAAATAAATACATATTTTATTGAAAACTGCTTTAGGGCAGTTACAAGTTCCTGAGCTGTGAGGGCTTTAAGCCCCCTATTTCCTCACAAATGAAGCAAGTTTCCACTGGGTTTCTACCTGAGAACTGAGGTGGAGGGAAGGTTCCATTGCTCAAACAATTACAATAAAAACTGCTAACCCAGTGCAGCTCTCTTGTTTTGTAAAGGAAAACAAATTAGAGTGCAGAGAAGTTAAGTGACTTATCCAAGGGCACACAGTAAACTACTTTAGAGTCAAGATTTAGATAAGTCTCTGAAACTCCTGAATGGAACTGTGCTCTTTCCTGCTTTACAGTTTCTCCCAGGCAACCCTGGCATGCTTGGGTCTTCATGCTCCCCCTGTCCCCAAAAGCCACACAAAGAATCCCTCCCATAGCCCCCTCCCCCTGAAACTAGGAGCCCTTTGGCGTCGAAAGACCAAGAACTCATTTGTCGACAGGATGACCCTGGTTAAGCAAAACACCTGAATCTAGGAGTATCTGGGCAACCAGCTCTGTGGGAATGCCCTGGCAGGCTGCCTACTGCGGGACAACGTTTGCAACTTGTTGAAGACGTGCTAGCCTGAAATGATAGCATGTTCACCCAAGGAGTAATTTATTGACCATAATGCTACGTGGGAAGTGTCATAACCTTTACCTCTATTTGCATATGCCCGCTGTGAATATGAAATAGAAACCTTTAAACAGGCGTCAAGAAAAAGACACTGTGAAGCATTCCTGGGCTATTCAAAGGTCACTAAATGTTATGTATAAGAAGATCAGAGGGCAAATCAGAAGAGGAATTGAGCCTTACTCAAAGGCCTACTTTTAATCCATATTAATAGCAAATCTGGTCCGTTGCATTGTAACCTGTAGAGAATAATATGTAGAACTTTGCACGTTTTATTTCTGTTCAAGGTTGGAATTGTGCCAGACACCAAAATGGCCCTAAAACATCACATTCTGTCTTTTCTAGGCGGTAATCTACAAAAGACAACCCTCATTAAGGGCTTTTGCATAACTAAGAAGTTCACTAAAACGTGCAGAGAAGGCAGCCTGACTTCTAGTCTGGGCCACATTATTTCTTCAAGTTGTTTCTGTTCTGTGCTGTGGTCACAGCTAAGCTCCACCTCAGCGTCCTAGACTGCAGTGCCCTCTAAGAGACCCAAGGGCTGATAGGCCTCCTCCGCTTTTGTTCTATTGATTAGCACCAGCATGCAGTGTATCACTCATCATCTATAGCATCTGAGAGACTCACTAGCTACACTCAGTCACTTCAGGGACCTGTTAATGTACTAGTAAAATGCCCATCTATTACACGATTGTAAAGGGGGCTTCCACCAATGGACTAGAAAAGGTCTCTATCTTAACCAATTTTCTTAAGTGGACTCTACCTCAACATAGGTAGATTCTGGTCCTCAGTGGTCACTGAGAGCTCGACTTTGTACAGGATTAGAGTCATACAACCGGGTAGACATGCTCTTGCCTCCCATCTGAGAATGGCTGGGATGACTGTTTGATCACACAAGAAAATACATTGAGACCAGCTCCAAGTCTGTGAAGGCTCTGGGATCTTCTTCCCCCAAAGCAGGCATCTTGTTGGCCTGTATCTAAAGCAAATAATCAACCTCTGGCTTTGTCTCCCTGTATCTCCACTGGCTTTACTTAAGGTGGAGGCAGCAGCTCCAAGCTCATCTGGCCTTGAGAACCATTCTGGTGGGCAGAACAGGACGAACCGCTGAGTGAAAATAACCGTGCGCCACCAGGCCTCTGCAAAGGCTCTGAGAAAATGCCTTCTCTCCTGTCAAACCATTTCCTAACCCAGCAGAAGCACCTAGCGCTCCAGAGGCTTAGCCGTCCACGCACACTGGCCTCAGAAGCTTCTGCCTACAGAGCGTATTAACACTGCTTCCCATCGAGAGGTCTGGGGGGCCGGGAAACCCCCCAGAACTGCAGAGGCAAAGAAGAGCAGCCCTCTAGTTCCGCCAGAACTTTGCATGAACCACACTAACACCTGTGAGTGTGATTAGAAGGCAAAGAACAGATGTTAGTGGTTGTTGGAATAGCAGGCAGCACCTGGGTAAAAGAATCGACGGGTTGCACATAGACATGAGATCTTTTAAAATCCTACACCAAACCTGGGGTATATATTACAAAATGAGGGCCAGCGGGTCTGCTGCTTGGACTGAGTGGCGTCAACTGGGCGTCCAGTGACTCTTAAGGGTTCGTAAGCTGGAGGGGCAGAGCCTGGGGATTCAGACCTACGTATGTCTAGCTGGCGGCATGCTTATAAGTCCTGTATTCAGTCTGAACCCCTCGGGTGACCACCGAGGGTCAGAAATCTACCTATGCAGATCCAAAGTCCACTTAGGAAAATCTGGCTCTTAAAGCCCCTTGTAGAAGCCTGAACAACCTGCTGTTTCCACATTTTAAAGGCTTTTATCCTGAGCCTTTTTTAAAACATCAAGCTATCGCTGTCTTGCTAGTCAGGCCTGATAAACGCAAGAAGATAAAATTATAGGGCATCTCTCACCTTCAACTACTGCAAAGAGTATTTACATATTTTAAACATTGCCTCCGTTGATGAAAATTGGGACTGTCCCAGGAAGATTAAAGAAACAAAAAGGAAACCAAAACTTCTGAGATCTTGCAAGGTATAAGGCAAGTTAGAAACTGGAAGAGCACCATTGCCGAGCCCTAAACGGGTAAAACCAGGGGTGTAATAATGGAACAAGTCCTGTCTGCAAGCTCGACAGCCCTGCTCATTAAGAGGATAGGCAGGGGCCCAACACAGAGCCTGGCCAGCCCAGACCTATCTAGGCACCAAACCTTACAGTTTGTGGCTTTAAAATATCGTATCTCTTAAAAAGGAGACAGGGATAAAGAAGAAGAGAAGAGAATGGATTTCAATTTTTCTAAAAGTCAATTTTAACCATTGTTACAGCATGTTGAAAAACGAATTATTTAATCCCTTTTATGAAAGCGGGTTTCGTAACAGCTCACTCATAGTTATGCGGTTATGGGAGAAGCTGCCTGACTCGGAGTTGGGGGAAACAACACCACCAAAACACAGTACCACAGGGTTTTCACCTGGAGAAGCTGAAGAGGATGCTGGAGACACCATCCACAAACCAGTAGCTTTGCTGTCGTTCTGGAAAACCAGGGAACTTGTTCTTTAGGCTCTCCATAAGCCTTGTCCCTGCAGCAGTCTCATAAAACTGTCGCTGGCAGTAATCCCACGTCCAGGAATGTCGCATAATAGAATTTCCATGGCACTGTAATTGTGGCCAGACCTCCCCAGGCCCTGGCACTAAAGGGTTAATAAATGCATTGGATGCCGTTAACCTCTGTTACTCCCTTGCTTTTTACCCCTGTGATTAGCATTTGGGAAGCCTGCCTGGTGCCCACTGCTCTCCGGTACAGAATGCCCAGGCACACAGACAGTTCATAGCTCTCAGTCAAGCCAGCTCATTGGGCACCGTGTACACAACACGTTCTGCCCGCGGTGGGTTCTCCCCGAGCCTCGGGTCAGATCAGGCTTTGGAGCTGCACACTTGCTCTGCTTATGGAATTGGAGACTTAATAGCATACCCACTTGCAGTCTGGCCTTTGCTGCCCCAGGACTCCATTTCTGTAGAGAAGCCAATGTTTAATCTTGGGTTTTTAGGCAGCTGTCAGCCAGCAGGGCATGGAACATTTCTCTACTCTCCTCCATGTATAAGAAAAGCCAGTTTCTGCTCTACCTCCAGAAAATAAAACCAGAGGAAGTTGCTCAATCCAATAGCAACAGATTGTCCAGGCCGCAGCCAAATGGTCATAATTAATGATGCTTCTGCTTCTCTTCTCCCTTGCTTTACTGATTAGGGAGATTTGCTATATTAAGAACCTGTTTGCTTAATGACAGAATACAAGCAATAAACAGAAATACACAGACTGTAAAACGCCATCAACGTTGCTCTCCAGTACTAAGTACCGAGCTGCATCTATCACCCTTGTCAATATCAGCTTATCAGCATACCAGCCTCTTCTGCAGCATAAATTGGACCTTTGCTAGGGAAAACCATTGCATGAGTTCTTTCCAAAATAGTCCAGAACTCAAAGCCATTTCTCCGTTTAAATCTACGCATCTTACATTTTCTTGTAAGGCAAAACATAAGAAGGCTGTCTACCTAATTTGAAGGGTAACTTATTACGTTCTCATTTTTCACTTTGCATTTTAATCAAATGGATTCACCAGATTATAGACTTTTATGAGTAGAACTTACTACATAACAATCCTGTTGTGCCCTAGACACATATTTGCCCAAATTAATTTCTACGCACACAAAAAAGACAGAAAAAAGAAGTTGCCTGCTTAGTGAATCCAAGCTAAGGAACGGTCATATGCTCAGTGCGCTGTAGTCTTATACTCTTTTCAGCTTTTTGGATTTCGCCTGTTGGATTTGGGAGAGCCACGGGAGGTTTTATTTCTGGTCTGGTCACAAGCAATTGGCCAGTCTTTCTAAAATCCTTGTCACTGTCTATTTTGAAACTCACCTTCCCGGTGAGTTCTGCTTTTCCTATGAACTTGGTAGCAACCACTGGTCTGAATAATGTGTAGTCAAGTCAGTGCTTAAAACAAGTGGACACATAAATAAGGTCTACTCTGAGCCGCTGGGCGTGGGCGTTTGTCTCTCAGAGCCTGTGTTCAGCTCTGTTTCCTCTGAGCCGATTTCTGCCAGCCCCATGGGCTCTGGCACAGGCTGGGGAGGGGCTGAGGGGCTATGAGGAGGGACAGAGTGAGATGTGGGTGGTGATAATTCTTGGGCAGCTTTCCTACCATGTCTCATCTACCTTCTCCCACCAAGACACTGTGTCTACATATTACCTGAACCTCAGCCCAAAGGCTTTCATTACGTTAAGCTCTAAGAAGACCTTGCAAAGATGTTTCACCCTGTACAGGTTTAGGAAGGCCCACTGGGTACCAAGTTTACTTAGTCTGGCAAGCTCTGGGCAGGTCGAGCCTGGTCATAAAAAGGGGTGGGGAGAGGACTGGAGGCCTGAAGTCACGCTTCCTTAGCCCAAGGAAGCACAGGCTCAGATCCCAGATGTGCTGTTTAGACAAGGCCCCCATGAAGTGAGGCCAGATTGCGTGTGTGTGTGTGTGTGTGTGTGTGTGTGTGTGTGTGTGTGTGTGTGTGTGTGTGTGTGTGTGTGTTGGTCGTAGCCTTAAAGGTGATATGGTTTCCTGTCTTAGGGCCAAGCCTAGAGTAGAAACTCTTTTACCTGACGGCACTGGGGGCTGGGGGCTGGGCCCTTAGGTCATTGGTCAATTGAGAAATGACGTTAAGGAGCAAAATCATTAAATCACTTAAAAATTACACATTTGTATCTAATTTTTTAATTTAGAAGCTTTTTTTTTTTTTTTTTTGCGGTACGCGGGTCTCTCACTGTTGTGGCCTCTCCCGCTGCGAAGCACAGGCTCCGGACGCGCAGGCTCAGTGGCCATGGCTCACGGGCCCAGCTGCTCCGCGGCATGTGGGATCCTCCCGGACCGGGGCACGAACCGGCGTCCCCTGCATCGGCAGGCGGACTCTCAACCACTGCACCACCAGGGAAGCCCCAAGAAGCTTCTTTTTTTAATTATTGTGGTAAGAATACTTAACATGAGGTCTACCCTCTTAAATTTTGAAGTGTACAACACAGCACTATTATCTACAGGCACAATGTTGTACAGCAGACCCAGCACTTACTCATCTTGCATAACTGAACCTACATACCTGTTGAACAGCAACTCCTCGTGTCCTCCTCCCCCAGCCCCTGGAAACCAAAATTCTGTTCTTTGCTTCCACGAGTTTGACTATTTTAAATACCTCATATGAATGGAATCATGCAGTGTTTGTCCTTGTGACTGGATTACTTCACTAAACATAATGTCCTCCAGAGTCATTCATGTTGTTGCATATTACAGGATTTTCTCCTTTTCAAGGTGAATGATATTCCATTGTATGTATTGTATCAAACATTTTAATTTAGAATTTGAATGTCATTCACTGATTTTTGGATACATGATCAAGGCCACTTTCTTAAAAAGGTTTTTTAAAGAAAGAGTTTGCTGACTGGAATTCCCTGGCTTACGTTCTGCACAAGCTACGCCTATCATTTACAATCTACAATTTCCAGTTTTCGTTTCATTAAAACAGGAGTGGCATTTGTTTGACACCCACCGAGGGATCTCAGTGCAGAATCTTTCTACATTTTTACAATTTTTCTCAGTCTTTTAGAATTGTCTGGGCCACACCTAATCAAAGGCATTTTTTTAAAGGCATTTGAACTTTTCTAATGTATTCAACCTAGTTTTCATTGAAACAACTTTCTTTCTTTTGTGCTCCTATGTCAATCATTCATGTAATATTTAATTAAATTATGTAAGCAAAATACCAAATACAGCAGCACCCAAAGGTTTCAGAACAAATGCTCCTGAATCTTTTAAACCTGTGCCTCCACTGGAGAGAGCAAGGGGCCCAGGTAAGCAGAAGGAGAGAATGCCCACTAGCTTGGGGCATTCAGCCTGCCTTGGGCATTGGATGTTTACAGGAGAATGGCAGAGAGGTTGGCTTCTGTGGTGAGTTGGTGAAATGAGGGTCAGTTAAGAGAGCTTCTACTGTGATTTAGAACTTGCTCTTGGTACCAGATTGACTGATAAGGTATGCTAAAAAGACCACAGGTTAGGAAGGTCCTGGTCCTAGCTTTTCAACCATCACCTCCAATGACAATAACCCCCGCCCTACTACGGCCTACCTCACGAGTTGTTGTGTGAATCAAACGTGATACTCGGGGTGGAAATCCTTTTAAAATCCAAGTTGCTGTTGATGATCTCTTAGCCTCTCTGCGGTCCCTATACTGGATGTTCTTGGATTCAAGCAGGGGTGTGAAAAATACAAAAGATTAAGCTAATTTGGCTTGTGATAATGTGATACTGAATAGAACTGGCTCATGATCTTCTTTCCTCGGATTTAAAAATGAATGCAATGAAAGAGATACAGTCCTGTAAGATATATCAACGGTCCTCCATTAGCTAAGCAGTCCCTCGGGCTTGCCTGTCAGTCTCCCGCACACCATAAAAGGATGTCTGCAGCCCTGCGCTTGTAATTTAACACTAATGGCAGGATGGCAAGCAGCGCTGTGCGCAGACACTGTCTACAGCAGGGAGCTTACCAGGGCGCTTGGGCTGGCCTTTCTTCCCTCCCTTTACTCCACAGGATCATCTTACATCTATTTTGCTTTTCCCCAAGTTGGGGCGAACACAGGTTGCCAACTACATTAGAGAACTGTGTGTTTTTGTTCATGGTTAACTTGCTTGATTAGTAAACTATTCAGACAAGAAGCAATTACGAGCTGCATTTTAGAAAATTATGCCCAATTAACAATAAGATTATGCCAAACACTGTGTGAAAGATGTTTTAGTTTGGGGTGGGGGAGGGGTTTTGTAGAGCAAGCACCCAGTGACCACGGTGTAACGGTAACTAGGCGGATGGCCCTAAAAGGAAACATTTGTTTTCTCAAAATGTGCATTTGGAAACGCAAGTGTGCAGAGGGCAGCAGGAAAGATTCATCGTGGTCCCTGACGAGAAGTGCATGAAGCCAATCTCATCAGACACGTGCCCTCATCACCATCAGATAATATTTATTAAGCCTCTCATTCTCTTGTGCGTTTATGTGCAGCTGAGAGCAGCCCTGTAATGGCTCTGTGACTTATGGTGGTAACTAAGGTTTGATAGAAAATGCCAGGTCTGGAGACAGCACGGACCCAGGGCTTTTGTTCACTCTCTGGGTGGGAAGACGGAGCACTGGTGGTGCTGCAAGAAACAAGGGGAAAGCAAAAAATTTAAAAACTTCAAAAAAATGTACTTTTAGTAGACAGAGAAAAATATTGAAGAAAATAGAGGAAAACCAAATAGACTAATAGTGATAATGACTGTGACGATTACTCTTAAGAAAAGCCTCCATTGGTAATGATCCCATCCGCATTTTACTGCATACTCCCCAAGGACTCATATGACTTTCGGAGGGGGGCTACTCCCCTTTTGTACAGATCAGGAAGCAGAGGTTTCAGAGAGGTCGGGACCTGCCCAAGCTTCCACAGCCCCGAGTGGCTGCGCTGAGATTTGAATCTCTTTGACTTCAGCCTCTTCGACTCTAAAGCCCACGCATACTGGCTCTGCCAGACACGGTACCATTATCTCTCGTAATCCTTAGATCAACCCTTAGCATAATAAGGGTGCTAAGCCCGGGGTCACACAGCCAGCATGCACAGAGCCAGCGCGGCAGCCTAGAATCAACCCAAGGAGTCAGAGGTCAGGCCAGCGCTGGTGATTTTCACTCCCCCGACAGCCTCCACAGAGGAGCACCCCGCATGTCATATCTGAGGTCCCTGCAGCCCTCAGGGTGGCAGGGGACAGCCACCCTGGGGGAAATTCCCACAACGTCTCCTCAGTGCCCCCCATCCTGCGTTTCCTCTCCAGCCTTGTCCACGACGTGACTCCTCTTGGGCCTTGAATCTGAGGAGCACACGGGAGGGGAGCCCTTCACTGAACCTCACCCCCAAGAGAACCAGAGCCATTTTCCTCCCACAATTGTGCTCCACGGCTCAAGCGCACGGCAGAGTCTATTATGCAGGGAAGCACGGTTGGTTAGAAGTCCTAAGGATAAAAGGTCAGTAGGGGATACAAGAAATTGGATTTATTTATAGTATGTGATCTAAGTGTGCTCAGAGGTATTCTCGTAGGTTGCCCAGAACGAGAGCATGTTTATAGCCAAGATGGTGCAGACGTCCTATTCCTGTTTATTAAGCATGTTTATTATGCAGCAATTGGGTTACACAATTGTCCGACTGCTGAATTACTATCCTTCTGATGGGCCAGCCTCACTACCCTCTGGACCACAGGGACGGGTGGCCTAATGGCTTTTCCCGAAATGCACTGAGGGGGCCTGGTCTTCCCGTCCCTATCCTTAAGTGGTTATTCTCACTTTTTGAGAAAAGTAGAAGAAAAAAAAAAAAGTTTAGGAGAAGACATCAAAAAAGGGTGACAATAAAAATTGTTTCAACCACAGGGTCCACACCCTATACAGCACCCAAGTTCATTTTCCAGATGAATTTTGGGATAAAAGTCACCAAATTGTCCCTCAGTGCTCAGGCTCCTTCTGTCTCATGGTCAGCAGAGACGAACCAGGAGGATAAAATAATGATAAAAAGTTACTGTGCTGGAGGCTCAGTTACTATGCTGAAGAATTTTAATTTGTTTAATTATCACAACCCTCCCAGGTGGCTGTGCTCATTATTCCCACATTACAGACAACAAACCCAAGGATTAAGGAGATGCGACTACTCTCCATTGTAGACCACAGGAAGGCTTGATTTTATTGTAGAGAGAAGCCTGGTCCTTCAGTATTTTCCACTCTTAAGCACAACAGCCTTTTTCCTAAAAAAGCAACTTTGAGCAATTACCATGCCACTGTTTGCCTACTGTCTGCACGATCCCTTGTCAAGAATCGGAACAGCAAGGCTTGAGTTACATTACCTGAAAGTGAGCTTGGTTTTGGAGTAAAACAAATGATGGCGCTGCCTTGCGTCTCCAAAGGAACTCAGAATCACTAAGTGCTACCCTCACCCTGATATAACGTAGGGGGTGCCGTGTGCTGGGGCCGGAAACAGCTGAAGCCTGGAGCAAATGCCTGTCCCTGGGCAGCAAGAATACCCTCCAGCTGTGGCCTCATGGCTGAGATGACCGTGACCTGGCAAAAGATACCCAAATGCTGTTGGGATGCACAGCCTTATGTTGTTCTCAAGCAACACCAAACTTCAGCTAGAAATTCTCTGGAGCTGACTAAGACGGGTGAGGCAACTAGAACACTGAGTGGGAGACAGAAAAGGAGGGAAACTCGTGTCATCTCGGGGTGATGCAGGAGAGGGGCTGCAGCCCCTGCCGGTGACCTCTCCCGTGCTTCCTTCTCAGGTGGGCAGCTCAGAGCCAGCCTCCCCGCCACCCGCATCACAGACACAGCTGCATGTAACACAAAGCAGAAATGGACTGTGGGCCCCGAGTCCCTGGACTGCACCTTAAAGAGGAAGGAGCCCAGCCACATGGGACTTCCTCTGACTGTTGCCATTCCTCTGTAACAGAAACAGGGCTCCGAGCCAGGGCCGGCTCGCTCAAGAGTCTCACTGCACCCAAGGATCCTGGGACCGCATCCCCAGGGTATGCTCCACAAGTACCATGGTTACTGTGTTTGTGTACCTGGCTCAGGGCCTCCTATTTATCGACTTTAGTGGTCTGACAATACACCCCGGAAAATCCCAGAAATATAATAACGTGAATTACAATTCCAGTGACAAGATGACACAGTGCCTTCTCCCTGATGCTATCTGCCAACACTTTTATTAAGCGTAATGATAGTGTACAATTATATGATAATGTAGGCCTCCCCATTTTGCCACTTACTTCACAGAATGGTGAAGTAGGGGTTATTTGGAGGCATGGATAAGAGACCTGATTAGAGTTAACAGTTGGGGTTGAAGTGGCGAGATCAAGGGGCCATTTGTAAAATAAAGAACCTTCTTAAGAGAAAACCAATTCACTCCCTGTTCCTACTGAAGCTCTTCTGACCCGGCTGCTGTTCACCCTGTGGGGGCAATAGGCTTATTCCAGCTCTAGGAGATTAGGGATAAAAGAGGAAAAAAGAAAAATTATAACTCAGAGATACTGCACTCTACGTGCTTAATTTGCAGGGCTTTGTGGTTGAGAAAAATAGATGCCGCGATCTGCCTTTGTTGAAAAGGTGACATTTGGGTTCATTAAAGGTGTACAATAGATTTTCATAAAGGCTATTTTTCTAAGTCACTAAATTGGTTTTTAGGAACTTTACACTCTCCTTCATTTGAACAATTATTAAACTATATAATAGAATTGTACAATTGCTAAAATTTTACAGCCGGGTATAAAATGCTGTATTATTAAACTATAATGAAGATGCTCAAGCCCATTACAACTTTTTAAATGAATTATAAAACCCTTTGCTGCTGGTAAAATATCTTAAATTACAGTATTGTGTATTCTAACAATATGTTGAACCAAAGTTTGCTACAATGCAAATATGCCACTCACAAAGAAACCATTACTTGAATTAAGTTTGCAGAAGCCCGAAATCTGATAGCATCTGATTCAGCAAAGCAGACAACACCTGATGTTTGCAGGCTGGGTGAGATAGCTAGTCCCCTGAGGGAAGTGCCTTTCCCCACATTCCTTTGACCACAGAACCAGTCAACAGTCAGAGCCTCTCATATTCAAAGGCTGTACAGGTGACACTTAGCAGGGCCCTGGGGATTGAGGAAATGCTTGTGGTAATAGCAGTCTTCTCCCCTTAAAGTCACCCCATAGGTGAGCTTTTTTAAATGTCAGATGTTTAGTTGCTGAGTACCTGCCACTTACATGTATGTTACGGGCTGTATGGTGTCCCTCAAAAATTCATAT